>NC_138778.1:24433789-24759256 GCF_965119305.1 Pelophylax lessonae
GTTGCAGTTGCCTAATAAAGTGTTTGTTACCCCAAAACTTCATATTCCCGATATGTGGCTGCTGTACCATGTACTTGTATGAGGAAGTATCATCTTCTCTGTATGCTTTCCATTATGTGAAATCTCTGCCACTCCCTCTGCTTTCCTATTAACCCCTTACTGACCGCCCCACATACATTTACTGCGGGGTGATGGCTCCTGTGCGCACAATCACATACAGGTACACGATTCTGCACTTCCGGGTCTAGGTCGCACACCGCTGGCAAGCCGGCTCCTACTGTGATTGGACACAGAGGGAGCCAATTAGCAGGTCTAAAGCCCCATACACACATGCAGATTATCTGCAGACTTACCTTTTCTATGAAGTGCAAGGGCCTGCCTGATTGCATACAAATTGAAAGTGTTTAGGTTTGACCTCATATTATATGGTTTTGGTAAGTCTGCAGATAATCTGCACGTGTGTATGGGGCATAACAGATGCAATGTCCGCCGATCATTGGAGGCACAGGTAGAACAGAAATCCGTAAACAAGGCAGATCGCCGTTCTGTGATCAGGGAAGGCAGTGACCTTGCTAAGCAGAAACACGGATCTCTGCCTTCCCACAGTACAAGCAACCCTCACACAGTTCACAAGCACTCCCTAGAAACACATTTAACCCTTTGATTACCCCGGATGTTTAACCCCTTCCTAGCCAGTGCCATTAGTACAGCGACCGTGCATTTTTAACGGTTTTAGTGTCGCTGGCTCCAGAAAAAAAAAAAAGTGTCAGTGTCCAAATTATCCGCTGCAATATCACAGTCCAGCTATAAGTTGCTGGTGGCCGTCATTAAAAAAAAAATACAAATTCGATTCCATAGTTTGGTTTGCGCAAAAGTGATAGCGTCTACAATCAATTTACACTTATTTTTAACCAAAAATATGTAGCAGAATATATCATGGTCTAAACTGATGAAGAAATTAGATTTTTTTTTATTGGATAGGTTTTATAGACGTAAAGAAATACTATATATCTATATCTCAGGGGTGATCAAATACCACCAAAAAGAAAGCTCTACTTGTGGGGGGGGGGGGGAATTATTTTTATAACTTAATGCAGTGCTAGATCACAAAAGAAGAAAAAAAAATGGCCTGGTCATGAAGGGGGGGGGGGGTAAACCTTCCGGAGCTTAAGCGGTTAAAACCCGACTACAACGTGGTCAGTTCTCTAGCTATGCTAGGAACTGTGTGCTCTCCTCCAATGATCAGCCAATGAGGAGGGAGTCGCAGGCATGTTCTGCAAAATCGCTGGATGGAGATAGGGCTCAGGTAAGTATTAGGGAGGCTACTGCACACACCAGGCTTTTTATCTTAATGCATAGAATGCAATAAGGTAAAAAACCTTCTGACTTTACAACTCCTTTAACCACTTTACATCTGCTCACATTGCTGCTACTGCAGCAATGTGGCTCGTTACCGTAGACCTACGTCGATGGACTCCTCCCTTGTGGGTGGCACGCGCGTGCCGCCGGAGGCTCGCTCCCGCTGTGACTGAACACAGCGGGAGTCGGGCCAGGGGAGGAGCAGCGGCGATTGCCGCTGCTCTTCCCCCGATCGTCGGGGAATCGAGTGTGGAGATCCGCCCGCTTGTGTAAACAAAGCGGGCGGATCTCCAAGTGACAGGCAGGGTCAGATTGCAGGGTTCAGCATAGCTGAACATGCAATCTGTCCTTATGTCACTCAGTCACCTCCCCCCACACACGTCAGTAAGCACCAGGCATATATTAACCCCTCCCTCTCCAATAAAATTAACCCCTTCCCTGCCAGTGTAATTTTACAGTAACAGTGCATATATACAGCACTGATTACTGCAGTAATGTCACTGGTACCCCCAAAAGTGTCAAAAATGTCAGTCAATGGTCCGATCTGTCCGCCGCAATGTCGCAGTCCCGCAAAAACAAAAAAAATTTGATTTTTACATTTTTTGGGGGGGAATTTCAAAAATGTGAAAAATATTGTTATTTTTTCAAAATTTACGCTATTTTTTTGTTTATAGTGCAAAAAGTAAAAAAATCGCACAGGTGATCAAATACCACCAAAAGAAAGCTCTGTTTGTGGGGAAAAAAAAGGACGTGAATTTCGTTTGGGTACGGCGTTGCACGACCGCGCAATTGTCAGTTAAATTCGCACAGTGCTGAATCGCAAAAAGTGGCCCAGACGTAAGACAGCAAAATCCTCCGGTGGTAAAGTGGTTAAGATCCCCCCGGTCTCCTGCTGTCCGTCCATGTCTGAAGTTCCTCAGCTATTTGTAGAATGATCAGATGCAGAGAGAAGAGGGGTTGCACAATCTGTTCAGTTCTCAAAAATTAGATCCTCCCACGTATAGTATTTTTACAGCACTACGTTTCTCCATAGTAGAGCTTAACCTAAAAAATGCTGCAATAAAAACAAGGAAAAAAAAAAAAAAGCCGTGTCTTGTTACAGGGACAAGTAAAAACATCCACAGGAATGGACGATTATGTAAGCAAACGTACAAACCCAGTATGATCGGAGGAGACAAACACGTTAGACCAATGATGCTAATTGGGCAAACTTCCTCTTCCTTAAACAAATGCATCTGGTCCATCCTCAGGCCATAATCAGCCATCACAATCATGTTCAAACACAGCTGTCCTGAGTTTGGCAGCCACCTCTCTGTCTGCTGGAGGGAGCACCCTGTTGGGGAATTTTGATCCTCAGTCAGCTGTTCTTCTCCCAAATAACTTTCTACAGAACTGTGGCAATCAATCCCTCGCCCACACGATGGACAAACCTAAAATTCTAATTAGACGAGGTTATGCTGAGAACAATTTGCCTATTATGAAGTGGAACTCAAGGCCAACAGCTGTACACAGTTGAAATCTACACTCACTGGCCACTTTATTAGGTACACCTTGCTAGTATCGGGTTGGACCCCCTTTTGCTTTCAGAACTGCTTTCATTCTTCACGGCACAAGGTGTTGGAAAGATTCCTCAGAGATTTTGGTCCATAGTGACATGATAGCGTCACGCAGTTGCTGCAGATTTGTCGGCTGCACATCCATTATACGAATATCCCGTTCCACCACATCCCAAGGGTGCTCTATTGCAGTGGTCCTCAACTCCGGTCCTCAGGGCCCACTAACAGGCCAGATTTTAAATATTACCTTTGGAAGATGCAGACTAGAGTACTGCAATCACTGAGCAGCAAATTATATCACCTGGGATGCATTTCAGTTATCTTGCAAACCTGGCCTGTTAGTGGGCCCTGAGGACCAGGGTTGAGGACCACTGCTCTATTGGATGAGATCTGGTGACTGTTGAGGCCATTGGAGTACAGTGGCCTCATTGTCACGTTTAAAGTGGAAGTCAACCCCCCCCCCCCCCCCTCCTCCAAATAAGCTGCCATATTGGCCTCTGTATGGTCTTCAACTGATTCTGCACATGTGATCAGTTCTGACACCAGCTATTGGATGGTTTGACAGCTTGGTTGAGAGCACAACCAAAATGACAGAGTATGTCACAAGTATGTAACTTTTTTTTTTTTTAAACTATTAATCTGATGGGTTTACTTCCGCTTTAAGAAACCAGTGGTGAGAGGATTGGAGCTTTGGATCATGGTGCATTATCCAGCTGGAAGGAGCCATCAGAAGGACATGGCATTTAAACAATGCTCAGTTGGTACTAAGGGGCCCAAAGTGTGCCAAGAAAATATCCCCCACACCATTACACCCCCACCACCAGCCTGAACCGGTGATACAAGGCAGGATGGATCCATGCTTTCATGTTTACACCAAATTTTGACCCTACCATCTGCATGTCACAGCTGAAATCAAGACTTAGACCAGGAAAAGTTTTGGTGAGCCTGTGAGAATTGTAGCCTCAGATTCCTGTTATTAGCAGACAGGAGTGGCACCCGGTGTAGTCTTCTGCTGCTGCAGCCCATCTGCTTTAAAGCTCAATGCGTTGTGGGTTCAGAGAGGTTATTCTGCATACCTTGGGTGTAACGAGTGGTTATTTGAGTTACTGTTGCCTTTCTATCATCTCGAATCAGTCTGCCCATTCTCCTCTGACAAGGCATTTTTTTTTTCACGCAATTGCCTGCCACTCACTGGATATTTTCTCTTTTTTTGGGACCATTCTCTGTAATCCCAAGAGATGGTTGTGCATGAAAAACCCAGTAGATCAGCAGTTTTTGAAATACTCAGACCAGTACACCTGGCAACAACAACCATGCCATGTTCAAAGTCACTTAAATCCCCTTTGTTCCCCAATTTGATGCTCGGTTTGAACTTCAGAAAGTGGTTTTCACCACATCTAGATGCTTAAATGCATTAAGTTGCTGCCATTTGATTGACTAATTAGCAATTCGTGTTACCAAGCAATTGAACAGGTATACCTATTAAAGTGGCCGGTGAGTGTGTATATGTGTAATCTATCTATCTATCTATCTATCGACTATTTTGCCGCCAAAGGGCTCTTTCACACGGGCGTTCCGATCAGATCCGCCCGTCAGTTTTTTTAGGCGGATCTGATTGGATGCCCCATTCAGCCCTATGGAGCAGTGGATGTCAGCGGTGACATGTCCGCTGACACCCGCATCCAACCCTGTCCGTGAAATCCGGACGGATGGAAACCCTATTTTCCATCCGTCCTGGGGATCGGATGAGAGCGGACAGGCGGTCCGCTCTCATCCGATTCCCCATAGAGAGCAGCGGGGCTCTGACACCTCCCTCTGCGCACACCTTGCAGAGACGGAGCTGTCATCCGCCAGCTCAGCGGGGACCGGCGGATCGATCCCCGCTGAGCAGAGCACGGTCCGCAATGGAATGCGGACCGTGTGAAAGAGCCCAAAAAAAAAAAAAAAAAAAAAAAAAAAAAGCTCTGCTCCCCTGAAACACTGCACAGGCAGGAAGGTTACAAGTCCATTTATTAGATCAATTTGGTGGCTTCCTGTGTCCTGTCCCTAGCTTTCAAGCTGGAGAATCAATAGCCAGTTAACCAGCATGTTTTCACGTTCAGTGTACGTATAGTATTTGTAAGGGCAACACATCCCAGGTATTTATTACCCCTCAAAAGAGATCAAAGTACTCCCCCTGAGAATGCCTTTATTGTTCCCCCCCCCCACTCAAAAAGGGCAGCACATCCTTTGTTCAGGCTTTTACCAGGATCACTATCTACCCCAAGACTAAGGCCCGTTTCAGAACATCTGTGTAGGGGACTGTGTGCGATAAATGCGGGAACCCCAAGTAGGGGTTCCTGGCAATTAGCTGTGGGAGGAAGACTACTGAGAGCAAAATTGGAGGCGGAAAGCTCCCACAGCGGCTCACACCTAACTGCTCATGAAGCAATTATCTGTGAATAATTGGCCCTATGCAGACAGTCTGCATTCAGGTCCGATCATTTGCAGGTTTTCGCTGCTTGAGAGATAACATGTGAGCGGCTGCAACGAGATGTGGCGTCATCTTCCTGGACAATACCCCACAGATTCTCTATGGCAGTGGTCCTCAACTCCAGTCCTCAAGGCCCACTAACAGGCCAGATTTTAAGTATTACCTTAGGGAGATGCAGACTAGAATACTGCAATCACTGAGTAGCAAATTATATCACCTGGGATGTATTTCAGTTATCTTGCAAACCTGGCCTGTTAGTGGGCCCTGAGGACCGGAGTTGAGGACCACTGCTCTATGGGGTTTAGGCCAGGCGAATTTGCTGGCCTATCAAGTACATGATACCATGATCATTAAAACCAGGTATTGGTAGTTTTGGCGGTGTAGGAAAGTGCCAAGTCCTGCTGGAAAATTAAATCAGCATCTCCGTAGAGCAGGTCAGCAGAGAGCATGAAGTGCTCTAGAATTTCCTGCTAGAGGGCGGCGCTGACTTTGGACTTGATAAAACACAGTGGACCAACACCAGCAGATGACATGGCTCCCCAAATCATCACTGACTGTGGAAAATTTTGCATTTAAATTGGAAATCAAGGTCCCAGAGTCTGGAAGAGGAGTGGAGAGGCACAGAATCAAAGTTGCATGAAGTCCAGTGTGAAGTTTCCACAGTCAGTGATAATTTGGGGAGCCGTGTCATCTGCTGGTGTTGGTCCACTGTGTTTTATCAAGTCCAAAGTCAGCGCAGCCCTCTACCAGGATATTCTAGAGCACTTCATGCTTCCCTCTGCTGACCAGTTATATGGAGATGCGGATTTCATTTTCCAGCAGGATTTGGCACCGCCCACACTGCCAAAACTACCAATACTGGGTCACATGATCATGATGTCACTGTACTTGATTGGCCAGAAAACTCGCCTGACCTAAACCCCATAGAGAATCTGTGGGGTATTGTAAAGAGGAAGATGAGAGACACCAGACCCAGCAATGCAGACGAGCTGAAGGGTGCTATCAAAGAAACCCAAAGAAAGGAGCCCAGGGGACATACCTACCCTAGTAACCACCCCCCAGGGTGGTGGGGAACACTGCTCAACCCCCCGTTGTGCACCAGGTAACCCCAGCCTGCAGCAACCCCAACCAGCCCCCTTCAGGAATAGGTGGCAAAAGCTAGCTCACAACCTCACAAAAAAAAAAAAAACCCCAAACAGTCTGTAGACACTAAGTTTTGCGCAAACCAATATACACCTATTGGGATAATGTTTTTTTGGGTTTTTTTTTTTTTACAAAATGTAGCAGAATACATATTGGCCAAAATTGGAGAAAAAACGTAAACACTTTTTTTGTGTGTTCATAGTGCAAAAGAACAAAAAATAAAACAAATGCAGTGGTGATCAAATCCCACCCAAAAAAAAAAAAAGCTATTTGTGAGAAACGGCAAAAAACAAAAAAAAAAAAACCCACACATTTTATTTGGTGACAGAGTCGCATGACCACGCAATTGTCAGCTAAAGTAACGCAGTGCCGATGTACTAATATGTCTTAATTGATGGGATGACCTCCCCCTTTTCTTTTGCTATGGTACATCATGTGGATTCCTATTGTCTTTGTATCACTTATGTATTCAATAAAGAGTAAGGGCTCTTTAACACGGGTGGTCTGATCAGATCCGCCTGTCAATTTTTTTAGGTGGATCTGATCGGATGCCCCATTCAGCCCTATGGAGCAGCGGATGTCAGCAGTGACATGTCTGCTGACACCCGCTGCCATCCGTATCCGATCCTGTCCATGAAATCCGGACGGATGGAAACCCTATTTTCCATCCATCCTGGGGATCGGATGAGAGCGGACAGGCGGTCCGCTCTTATCCGATTCCCCATAGAGAGCAGCGGGGGCTGTGACACCTCCCTCTCCGCTCTGCAAGCGGAGACGGAGCTGTCATCCGCCGGCTTAGCGGGGGATCGCGGATCGATCCCTGCTGAGCAGCACGGATCCGCCTACAGAGGCGGACCGTGTGAAAGAGCCCTAATTTTGTTTGCAAAAAAAAAAAAAAAAAACAAACAAACGTAGTGCCGTAACGCAAAAAATGGGCCGGTCACGAAGAGGGGTAAATCTTACAGAGGTCAAAGTGGTTAATAAAGCAACACACGGCAGGAGAAAAACAGACATGGTCACATGACGGCAACTAACGTGTGTTCACCGTGCAACATTCTCCCAGATATCAAATAGCCAGAGGGGTTGTCTTTTCACATGTTCATCAGCAGATTAAGTTCTAAATTGTCCAAGTATTCAACAGTTTGAAAAGTGCCTTAATTATTCAGCATAAATGCCACACGAGACGCTGACCCGCATGTTTATTGCCAAAACAAACTTACCATCTGGTCGGCTAGCAGCAGTACGGTTTTCAAGCTGAATTTCCTGGAGCAAAAGTTGAAGAGATCTTCCAGGCTTGGTCCCAGCAGCTCCATCACCATGACGTTATAGTCACCCTCCGCTCCACACCACTTTATGGTAGGAATTCCCACTAAAGAGAGAAAAAAAAAAAAAAAAAAATACACAAGCTGGTAAATAATTCTGGACACAGAATGGTAAAGCCTCCTAGCCAAGGCTGTATGTAGCTTGAGGCCTGTCACAAGAAACTGATGACCTCTTTAGGTCTACACCACACTGAAGTCCAGGCGGTCCTCACCTCCTCCTTGCATCATCTTGTAAATCTTGCTCTCGATGTGGAGCTGGGGATGTTTCGTCTTCACACATTCTAACTTTATTGCAACTTCCTCAGCTGCTGCTATGTCAGTGCCTGCAAAGAAGACAAAAAATATTAAATCATTTATGAAGTTATTATAGGACTAACAAATATTAAAAAGATATCAAACTGCTTTGTGGCATCAAGCAGACAAAAAAATTCTAAAAGCTTGATTACACAAGCAGTTGGGGAGCAGTAAAAGGCTGCAGTTGAGCAGCGCTTTTGATTGGGATTTTGCAGCGGTGTTAGCAATCCTGCACATGCTCAGTTTTAGGGCTCTTTCACACGGTCCGCCTCCGTAGGCGGATCCGTGTTGCTCAGCGGGGATCGATCTCCGCTGAGCTGGCGGATGACAGCTCCGTCTCCGCTTGCAGAGTGGAGAGGGAGGTGTCTCAGCCCCCGCTGCCCTCTATGGGGGATCGGATGAGAGCGGACCGCCTGTCCGCTCTCACCCGATCCGATTACTGAACGGATGGAAAAATAGGGTTTCCATCCGTCCAGATTTCACGCACAGGATCAGATGCGGATGGCAGCGGGTGTCAGCGGAGGTGTCTCCGCTGACACCCGCTGCCCCATAGAGCTGCATGGAGGATCCGATCAGATCCTCCTAAAAAACTGACAGGCGGATCTGATCGGATCGCCCGTGTGAAAGAGCCCTTAAGCGAGTTTCTAAGCTGAGAATTTCCTCCCTATAACATCTGAGCAGCCCATGTGACTATAAAGTCACACATGTGGGCGTATACACAGTGGTAAATGCAGTGCTGTATCTTGGCCTAGGCTAACAAGGCCCAGGCCTAGGGCGGCACTTTGCAGGGGGGCAGCAAAAAAGCTGCACCCCGCACGAAAAAAAAAAAAAAAACAGCCTTCACCCAGCCCCCACACTAAAAGGGTCTCCGCCAGCTTGCACGACACTTTTAGTACAATGCCAGTCTTATGGGGCGAGATGGGCCTGAGGGCAGGGTCTAGGAAGCAAATCAGTCTGGCAGCCCCAGGTTTCCCTGTTTACCGGGCTGCTATCATGTAAGATTACTCCTTTCTTTTAGGATATTTGGGCTTGTGTTTGCTGCCACTGATTATTTCACTTATTTATATAATGACTCTGGACTTCCTATTTGTTATACAATTAAGTGAAATAATCCGATGATTACAATTAGTGGCAGCAAACACAAGTCCAAATATCCTAAAATAAAGGAGTAACCTTACTAATCCAGGACATTATGCTGTGCTAATGGGTCCTGATAAAGCTGCACTTATGGCCACTCATGAGGGGGCACTGACAAGCTGCACTAATGGAGCAGCACTGATATGTTGCACTGATGAGGCGGCACTGATGAGCTGCACTGATAGGCTGCACTGGTGGCCACTGATGGGGCCGTACCAATATCCACTGCTATGCTGCACTGATGGGCAGTAATGAGGCTGCACTGATAAGGTGGCACTCATAAGGTTGCACTGATGGCACTTGATATACTGTGGTTGTGGTCTGTAGGTGACAGGGCGGGTCATAAACAGGAAAGGGTGTGGCCTTTACAGGAAGGGGTGGGTCATTTATATTAGGGGGTGACCAAGTTTAGTCAGGCCTAGGGCAGCACAAAACCTAAATACACCACTGGCACTACCTACATGTAGTTTGCATGTCCCCCCTGTGCTTGCCTGGATTACCTCCCACCCTAAAAACATGATGGTAGGTTAAATGGTTTCTATCGGAATTAGTCCTACTATTATGTCATGCTCCATGACACCAGGGACTGACCTGAATGTACAATAGGTAAAGCATGCTTAACTACAGGAAAATGGCAGGAGTGTACACAGGTCCCCATTTGACTAAGTGATAAATCACCTTTAAGCAGCTAGTTCCAAAGAGGACAGGTTTTTCTGCATTTTGTGCACCATCAGAGGATTCGTTGAATGCACAGAGCAACAGAAGAATGTCCATTAAGTTTGGCCCTAAGGGCTCCTTTCACACTATCCGCTCCGTCGGCGGACTCCGTTTATCTCAGCGGGGGATCGATCCGCCGATCCCCCGCTGAGCAGGAGGATGACAGCTGTTCTCCGCACTGTGCGCGGAGACACAGCTGTCAGAGCCCCATACATCTCTATGGGGGAATCGGATGGTCCGTTCTCATCCGATCCCATGTGATCCGCTGGACAGATGGAAAATAGGGTTTCCTTCCGTCCAGATTTGACGGATCAGATGTCAGCGGACATGTCTCCGCTGACATCCGATGCCCCATAGGGATGCATGGGGCTGACAAGTCGCGCTAGTGTGGACCGAGTCTTATAGGAATAAAAGTAATAAAAAAAAAAAAAAAAGTAAAATAACTATGTTACTATGTAAAATAAATGTAAAAATAGAAAGCGCCTCGTCCATCCGAGCTCGCACACAGAAGGTGTTGAAACCACACGTGAGGTTTTGCCGCAATCGTTAGAGCGAGCGCAATAATTCTAGCCCAGAACCTCTAAAAATTTCTACAGGTTACCAGTTTAGAGTTACAAAGCATGACATGTTGGGTATCTATTTACTCAGCCTAACATTCCCTTTCATGTTCTAGAAAAAAAATGGGCTAACTTTACAGTTCTTTTTTCATTCAAAATATGTATTTTTTCCAAAATAACTGCGTTTGTACTACTGCTGCGCATATACTGTGTGACAAAGTATTGCAACGATCTTCATTTTATTATCTAGGGCAGGGTTTCTCAACCAGGGTTCCCCTTGAGGTTGCTAGGGGTTCCTTGAGAAATGGGCAATTTCTACCTCTCAGATAAGTTTCCAATGACACCATTGTTCCTTTTAGCTATCTGTAAGGGGGGTAATTCTTCCCAATGATGACAAGAGTAAGGAGAATTCTTCCCACTGACTGTCACACTAATGTGTCATAAGTGGTAGATTTTTCCTTTTTAGCAGTGGTTCCCCGAGAGCAGAAATTTATTTCAAGGGTTCCTCTGTGTTGAAAAGGTTGCTCTAGGACAGTGATGTCGAACCTTGGCACCCCAGATGTTTTGGAACTACATTTCCCATGATGCGCAACTACACTGCAGAGTGCATGAGCATCATGGGAAATGTAGTCCCAAAACATCTGGGGTGCCAAGGTTCTCCATCACTGCTCTAGGGTCTCTGCTGATAGATATATATATATATAATTTTTTTTTTTTGGGGGGGGGGGGGGGGCGCTCCAAGTAATTTTCTAGCAAAAAAAAAAAAAAAACGGATTTTTAACTTGTAAGCAAAGGTCATAAATAGCCCTGGTCGTCAAGTGGAAAAAAAATTGTATATCTATATATTTATATGGTCAGCATAACACCCCAGCAAGCAATGCTCCTTATTTTCATTATCACTTATTGGGCCCTTTCAGGAAAGCTCAGCAAAAATTAATCTAAATCTCATTGCAATTTAGTATAGCGAAAGGATAAAAGTACCATGTTTATGTTTTTGTTAGTAATGGACGAGCATCACAATAGATCTGGGCACTGGACCAATGAGGGCAAGCAGATATTTCACCGACCAATCAGCATTAATGCTGCATATATAAACCATTACAAGCATTGGACCTCCCTAGTTCGCAAAATGAAACCCATATTCAAGAAATACCTTGTCAAACAGGGGATCTGTCACATAAAATGGTGTGGGATCTATATAGAGAAAGTAGCAACACAACTCCTAGAACCCAAAACACAATGCTGTTTTATATGGATGCATGCAGAATTTTATATACAGCTGCCATATAAAAAGCAACAAACACACGCACACTGCAATTATCAGCCGTGAAAGAGGAAGTGCTTTATTTATCCAGTATCACTGCAGAAGCCATGGTGGTGGGGGGGAAGGGCTGGGGACACCTCCCAGCCTAAAGCCTTCAGATCAGGGCTCCCATAGAGTGACATTTATTACATGCACATTCAGGACCTCCTTGGGTCATCTGTGTCAAAGCAAAGGGCTATTGGCTAGGCTACAATTTTTCATTTTATTGGCAACAAAGGATCTGTAGCTGACAGACCTAGCACTTTGCACAGACATGCTCATTGTACATTTGCTAATGACTGACCACAATTTCAACGTCTTGCATGATCTCCCTGTATTACTAACTCTCTGGCAACAACAGGAACCACACAGGTCAATTGACTCAGAGGACCATCTACCTGCAGCAGCTTAAAGTACCCATGTACAAAACTCTTGCCTGATCCAGACACAATTCTAAAGCCCCGTACACACGTACCGATCGTCGGCCGAACGATCGGCCGTCTTTTGTCCAGGGCTGTCGGTGTCTGTTGAAAAGTGCAAAAGACTGCACAAGAATTTTGTCCGCCGACTACAGCCGACTGCAGAAGTGATGTCATGTCAATGTTAACTTTCCCTGTGTTTTTGTCTTTTCTGAGCATGCCCAGTCTTGCAAATCTGCTGTCTGTCGGCCGAATTCTGTACTGACTGGCGAACAATCGGCCGTTCTGGTGTCGGCATACAAAAATTTTAATGCTTGCAAGACAGATTCTGTTCGGCCGAAAGTGCGCTGTCGGTTGTCGGCAGCATCATACTAACAAGCCGAAAATCGGCCGATCGGTTGTCGGCCGAAGCTTTTCGGCCGACAATCGGTACGCGTGTACGGGGCTTAACCTGCTGTTACCCATGTAATGCATTGGTGCCACAGCAAAGGGGGTGAGCTTTAATGCCCACATATGCATCCATTGGCAGCAGAGCTTTCTGTACTGAAAGCAGGTTCAATGTACTCTCTTCTCAGCACAGTGACCAAGCTGTCAATGGCAGCTCCTGGTCTCTATTAATGATCAGGAGCCAGTGGGACCAGCACATGGTCATGTGACCACTGTGACATTACAGTGGTCACGTGATTGAGCAGACCTTCCCGACTCCAGGTGTAATAGTTAAAGGGACACTGAGGCGAGGCGGGTTAAAGAATAAATGCACTTGCACAAAGTGCACTTGTTTGCCCTTGCACCCTACATTCCCCCTCTACAATGTATACCTAAACTGTCCATACATGCATTCCTGTATGGTCACTGTGGCTCAACAGAAGTCGATCTGCCGGTCGGATTTTAGCTGCTCGATCAGCACTGCAGGCTATAGACTGCAGCGCTGATTAGAGTTTTCAGATGTTAGGAAACTGTGTCATTGTATTTTAGAAAGCAGGGAGGATTCCCTCATCCACCTCGAATATATGGATGGGGAAATCAAGTCCGTTTTTTTTGGTTCAAACTGCTTGTTGAACAAGAAAAAAAAAAAAAAAAAAAAAAAAACACACACTCACAAAAACAAACACACACAAAAACAAACACACACTCCAACTGACTCCCCTATAGGCTGCCTTAGGCCCCATTCACACTAGTGCGACTTGTCCCACGATTTTGGACCGCAAAATCGCATGACAAGTCGTTTTCCATTATTTTCAATGAGCCCCATTCATATCAGTGCGTTCTGAAGTTGCACCGACTTCAAAGTAGTTCCTGCACTACTTTGCCACGATTTTAATGCGTTTTGAGGCATATAGCCTTGCCATTGCTTTCAAAATCGCGGCAAAAATTGCGCCGCAAAATCGCGGTAAAATTGAGACGCATAAGTGTGAAAGGGGCCTTACTGTGGAATCTGGTGTTATGTTTACATCCAGCTGTAAAAGACTCCCTTTACTGGTCACGCCTGCGCAATATAGCCCTAGAGACTTATGGTGCGGTGTTCCAGTCGAGAGACAGACGTAGACAAGCCTACAGTAATATATGGGGATTGTACTGCGCAGGTGCAGCCAGGAGAGGAAGCCTTTCACTGCTGGACATAAATAATGGAGGTCACGGCCGTCAGATCTCAGTAAGTATACATCTGTGGGGGGGGGGGAGGGATTGTTTAGATCTGGGCAAAACGAATAAGAGCACTTTGAAAGAGCGCTCCTTCTCCAAGATAGACTGAAAAATGCCTGTACACACGTATGTTTGTGGCCACCTTTTAGGCTGACTATGCTTGCTCCTTCAAAAAATGTAAAGAAAAAAGTAAAGAACACCCCTAAAAAACAAAACAAGGCAAGCGTGATTTAATTGCATCTTCCATCATGATCCCAGGAAAGCCAAACATCCCAAATCCCACTAGAATGCTCTCCAGAACAATACCTCAGCATCTTCTCGGAAGATATGGGATACTCAATGTTTCCAGGATTCAACAGTGAAGCCCAGTGACACCAAATAGAAGGCCAAATGCTGGATGTAAGAAAATAATCTTTTGTTATTTACATTCTTCTATTGCTTCCAGGTAGTCTTTTTTTTTTTTTATTGGGAGAGATGCTTTAAACCTGACCAATTTTCCTCTAAAGTGGCTGGTCACTAGAAATACACCACTGCCACCCTTGGGATCATAACCCTATCTAGCCATAGTGATGGAGAGTCATCCATGGTGGTGCAACAGCAGGGCCTCCTGGGTGTGGTTGAACTAAAAGTACCAATACTGCAAAACATGGAAGGCCTAATGCCTCGTACACACGCATCGATTATTGGCCGGGAATTTTCGGCCAACGTCCGATCGGCCGATTTTCAGCTTGTTAGTATGATGCTTTTGACAACTGACTCCGACTTTTCGGCCGAATAAAATCTGGTGTGCAGGCTATAGAATTCTTGTTGGCCGTCAACACAACGGCCAATTTTCGGTCAGTCAGTACAGATTTCGGCAGACAAAAATCTGATGAGCAAGACTGGGCATGCTCAGTGAAGAAAGAACACAAAGAAAGCAAACCAACACATGACATCACTTCTGAAGTAGAATTTTGTTGGCCGAGAAAATTCGTGTGCAGTCTAGAGCACATTCCAACCAACAAAACACAACTCTGGACAAAAGACGGCCGATAAACATTGCGTGTGTACGAGGCATAAGGCACCAAGGGAACCATCTATTGGCCCACTGTCAAGCACATGTGTATCCTCAGATGACTCAAGCGTGTAGGTTTAGCTAGGGGAGAAATTGGCTCCTACCACCCATGGGATCATAGCCCAATATGGGCATAGTGATGGAGGATCATGTCTGGTGAAGCAACACCAAAGCCTCCTCTGCGTTGAATTGGAAGTACCAGAATTGCTCCTCCAAAACGTGGAAGGCCTCTTTGACTACCTACAGACCTATTAATAGCCACCAAACACAAAGGCACAAGGGGGACATCTACTGACATAATGACAACTGCATATGTACACTAGGTGAAGGAAATGCATCTAGATGGCAGCTAGTCTTGTATGTGTGGACGAACTGTGTATGTTTAGCTAAGGAAGGACTGGCTAGATGACAACCAGTCATAAGGAGCACAAGAACATTCAGTTTGTTTAATTCTGCCCAATCAATTTCCCCTTTAAAAGTGGCCAGCCCATGGTAGTCCACCACCGCCATCTGTGGGATCATAGCCCAATCTAGCCATGGTGATGAAAGGTCACCTATGGTGGTGCAAAATCTGGACTACCTGCATGTGGTTGAACTACAAGTACCAGCCTATAAGGTCAGTCAATCACAAAGACACCAGAGGGAAAGTCTATCAGCTATCTGTCACCTACAGATGAACGCTTGCATATGCCAGTGGAGAACAATGATGATCGGGGTGTTCAATCCTGGCCAAGCATGATCCTTCACAAAAGTAGCCAGCCAATGGCAGTTTGCCACCACTACCCATGGGACCATAGCCCAATCCAGAGACAGAGGTTCATCTATGGTGGGGGAATACAGGACCTCCTAGGTATAGATAAACAAGTACCAGCATTGCTCCTCCAAAACATGGAAGGCCCCTTTGGCCTACCTACAAACCTATAATGTCCGTCAACCTCAAAGGCACCAGAGGGAACATCTATTGGTTCCCTGTTACCTGCATATGTACGATCAGAAAGCCTAGATGGCACTCATTTTGTATGCTTGGACAAACCAAGCGTCGACACTTAGCTAAGCAAAGGGTGGCTAGATTACGGCCAGTCTTAAGAGGAGCAATAATGATCAGGCAGTTTACCTCTGCCCATTCAATTTCCCCCGTGAAAGTGTTCTGCCTCTGCTAGCCATGAACTCATAACCCAATCCAGCCATAGTGATAGAGTATCATCTATGGTGGTGCAACAACTGGATCCTGAGGGGAGTGGTTAAACTACAAGAACCAGCATTGCGCCAAGATATGAAAGGCTCCTTCGGCTTGGCCAAACTGTTGGCCTATCACAATATAGCACCCCATAATAGTCTAGTCTATAGGACAAACAAGAAAGCCAGCAAAGAAGTCCCCTTTGGCTACCTACAGAACTAGAATGGTCATCAACCACAAAGACACCAAGAAGGCTCGCTGTATGCTAGGATGAGCCAAGTGCGTACGTTTATCTGGGGGGGGGGGGGGAGCATGCAGATAGAGAACAATGACGATCAGGGTGTTCAATCATGTCCAATTATGATCTCCCTTATAAATGGTCAACCGATAGTCATCCACTGCTGTCACCAGGGATTGACCGATCACATTTTTTCCAAGACAGATACCGATTTTCTGGCCACCCTTCAGGTGGATAGCCGATATTAGGTGCCGATATTCTGCACATTAAAGTTTTTATTTTTACACTGTTTTTTTTTTGGATCACTTTTATTGCTGTCACAAGGAATGTAAGCATCCCTTGTGGCAGTAATAGACAGAGACAGGTATAGACCCGTGTGTGTGACAGATGAAGACCCCAAACCCCTCCCCTCCCCTCAAAAGCATTAAAAAAAACGCCAAGTTTGGTTGTTTTAAATACTTTTTATTTTTTTAAATCCTTTAAAACTTTAGTAACCGGTGGTGATGTCATGACTACATCGGATACCCAATCGGAGCCAAGTCTAGCTTTGTTGGGGTTTTCGGCCAGGCGATGTACATGCCGGCTGGTTGCTCGGGTCTCCCAGTGGGACGGGGACCCAGGCGGAGCTGCGGGGAATGATATCCCCTCCCGCTGCTTGTAATAGCACCCGAGCGGCTGCTTAGAAGCATAGGTTGTTATTACAAGAAAGCTGACAGGTGGTCCGGGGGCGATGTCTGTAGCTGCAGGCATCACTCCGGTACAACCAGTTGAAGCAAGATCAGTCATATCAGCAAGTTTGTGGCCGATATTTCAAAAAAAGTAAATATCGGCCTCGGATAATCGGTCGATCCCTAGCCGTCACCTATAGGATCGTAGACCAATTCAAAGATGGAAGGTCCTCTATAGTGGGGCAGGCAAAAAATTTGGGGGAGCATACCCATGTATTTCCAAAGCTGCTGCAGCTATGAACCAAAAGACATGTATATTAAAAAAGAATAGCGCGCAAATGCAAAAGAAATTACTACCAAATCTGAAGAGAGTCCATAAATAAAAATGGGGGTTTGGTCCCACCATATGGCCATATCGTGCTCAAGCCCACTACTGCGTCAAAGTACCCCATTATCAGTGGGTCCTACACTATCCATGAAAAGTGCATTATCCCCTGTAGTGCATTTGCACATTTTTCCCAGCAAGGAGTGTTGTCTCCAAGGGTTAGAAGGGCTGGATTCATCTCTTTTTCATGGATAGTGTAGGACCCACTGATAATGGGGTACTTTGACGCAGTAGTGGGCTTGAGCACGATATGGCCATATGGTGGGACCAAACCCCCATTTTTATTTATGGATTGTCTTCAGATTTGGTAGTAATTTCTTTTGCATTTGCGCGCTATTCTTTTTTAATATACATGTCTTTTGGTTCATAGCTGCAGCAGCTTTGGAAATACATGGGTATGCTCCCCCAAATTTTTTGCCTGTTTATTATGTATTCGGTCTGACCAGACTATCGAGGTTGAGCAGCCCTCCCCACCCCCCACATACACCTGTACTCAATCAGTGTCCACCATCAAGTGGATATAGGAGGAGTCCCCTGTAGTCTATAGTGGGGCAGTGAGAGGGCCTTTTGGTTGTGGTTGAGCTACAAGTACCAGCATTGCTCAACCAAAATAGAGGGCCAGTTTGGCTTCCTAAAGACCTAATAATGGCTGTCAATCGCAAAAGCACTAAGGGGAACATCTATCGGCTTACTGTCACCTACATGTGTATGCTTGAAAGAGACAAGCATGTATGTTTAGCTTGAAAGCAGTCATCCCATAGGCTTGGACAAACTTAAGAGCTCTCATTTAGCTAAGGGAGAGCCAGCAAGATGGAAAAACAATAACGTACAGGCTGCTTAACAGCCCAATCAACTCCCTTTCACAAAAGTGCTTGGCCCATTGTAGTCCACCACTGATACTCATGGGATCATAGCCCAATCCCTCCAAAGCCGTGGGGCAACAACTGGACCTCCTGGGTGAGCTACAAGTACTAGAATTGCTCCACAAAAACAGAAGGCCCGTGTTGGCTTGGCCAAACCTGACCAGAGGCCCACTGCACCCCAATATAGTCTATAGGACAAACAAGACAGAATGTCCCAGGAAGGCCCCTCTGGCTACTAACAGACCTATAATGTCCATCAATCCCAAAGGCACTAAGAGGAACATCTATAGACTTGCTGCCACCTGCATACGTACGCTTGAACAAGCCAAATGTGTATGTTTATCAAGAGGGGGGGGAGTGGCTGGAGAGCAATGACAATTAGGGTGTTCAATCCCGCCTAATCATAGTCTCCCTTGATAATGATCAATAGTCGTCCACTGCCGTCACCCATGGGATCATAGGCAAATCTGTTGATGGAAGGTCCTCTATGGTGGAGCAATGAGAGGACCTCCTGAGTGTGGCTGAACTAATTACCAACATTGCGCCTCCAAGACAGAGGGCCCCTTTGCCTTGGCCAAAACAATTGGCTGATCGAAAAATATAGTTGCCCCCCCCCCCCCCCTCCTTATAATAATCTGTAAGAAAAACAAGAATGTCTTTAGCCGGACCAGGAAGGCCTCTCTGGCTACTTACAGAACTATAAATGGTCAACAAAGACACCAAGGAGACTATCAGCTTGCTGTATGCTAGGACGAGCCAAGCGCGTACATTTATCTAGGGGGAGGAGCATCTAGATGGCAGGGAACAACAACGATCATGGTGCTCAATCATGGTCTCCCTTAAAAGTGGTCAACCAATGGTCATCCACCGCTGCCACCCACAAGATCATAGATCAATCCAGTGATGGAGAGTCATTTATGGTGGGACAATAGGAGGACCTCCTGGGTGTGGTTGAACTAAAGGTACCAGCATTGCTTCCTCAAAAGAAGAAAGCCCCTTTGGCTACCTGTAGGCCTATAATGGCTAACAGTTACTAAAGAGCCGGGGGGGGGGGGGGGGGGGGACATCTATTGGCTTGCTGCAATCTACATATGTACGCTAGTGCAAGCCAAGCGTGTACGTTTATCTTTGGGGAGGAGCATCTAGGTGGCAGACAATACCAATCAAGGTGCTCTATCCTGCCCAATTAGGATACCCCCCTAAAAATGGTCAGCCGTAGGTCATCCATCGCTGCCAATTTTGGGACCATAAACTGATCCAATGATGTAGGACCATGTATGTTGGGGCAATGGGAGGACCTCCTGGGTGTGGTTGAACGACAAGTGCCAACATTGCTCTCCTCCAAGGCAAGGAGGGCCCGCTTGGCCAAACAATTGGCTGACCACAATACCCCATAGTAGTCTGTAGGGCAAACAAGAATGTCTCCAGCCAGACAAGGAATGCCCCTCTGGCTACTTACAGACCTGTAATGGTCAACAAAGACACCAAGGAGACTATCAACTCGCTGTATGCTAGGACGAGCCTAGCGTGTACATTTATCTAGGGGGTAGGAGCATCTAGACCAGGGATGAGGATGATGCCTCCCATGAGGCACAGACAGGACTAGGAATGATGGGAATTGTAGTTCCTGAACAACTGGAGGGCCATAGTTTGAAGACCCCTGATCTAGACAGCGGGGAACAATCTCAAACAGGATGCTAAATTCTGCCCAATCATGGTCTCCCTTGAAAGTGGTCAACCAACAGTCATCCACCAATGCCACCGACAAGATCATAGCTCAATCCAGTAATGGAGGGTCCCCTATGGTGGGGCAATGAGGAGGACCTCCTGTTTGTGGTTGTACAAGTACCAGTATCAGTGCAATCTTAAGAGCATTAAAGGGCCCTGGGCAATGCAGTGAACTGGGGCCCCGCCTACACAATCACCCACGTGAATAAAAAATACAAATTATCGATAAGACGATTATTTATTGGTACAGCAGTTCAAGGCTAATGACAGCTTCCAAGCTCAGCGGCTGGGTCCGGGGAACACACACATGAACAGTAGTCAGATTCGGCTGTCCTGTGTGTGCCTGTTCCCGTTGAGGCAGACAGGCATTCCTGCAGTTGTGGGACCCCCCCACAGCCCAAGTGGCCTGACAGCAGCACTGGGCCGACAGGCTCTTGCCACCTGCTAAGTTTGGTGGCGGCATGCACAGGGGAATCGGGACTAATGCTTGGCTGGGGTTGGGTCACTGGGGCCCCCCAGGCAACTGCCCAGCGTGCCCATTCGGTAAGATGGCCCTGACCAGCATTGCTCCCTCCAAACACAGAAGGCCCCTTCGGGTACCTATAGACCTATATTGGCCATCAGTTACAAAAAAAAACAGGGAGGGGGGAACATCTACTGGCTCGCTGTCACCTACGTATGTACGCCAAGTATGAGCCAAGTGTGTACGTTTATCTATGGGGAGGAGCGTCTAGATGGCAGAGAACAATACCGATCAGGGTGTTCAATCCTGCCCAATCTTGATCCCTTCTGAAAGTGGTCAGCCAATGGTCATCCATTGCTGCCACCCACGGGATCATAGATCAATCCAGTTATGGTGGGTCATCCATGGTGAGGCAATGAGAGGACCTCCTGGGTGTGGTTGAACTACAAGTACCAGCACTGCTTCCCCAAACATCGAAGGCCCCTTTGGCTACCTATAGACCTTTAATGGCCGTGAGTTACAAAAGAACCTGGGGGGGACATCTATTGGTCCGCTGTCATCTGTATATGTACGCTAGTACGAGCCGAGCGTGTATGTTTATGGGGAGGAGCGTCTAGACAGCGGGGAACAATACTGATCAGGGTGTTCAATCCTGCCCAATCATTAACCCTCCCAAAAGTGGTCAGCCAATGGTTGTCTGCTGAGGCCAATCTTGGAACCATAACCCAATCCATTGATGAAGAACCATGTATGGTGGGGCAATAGGAGGACCTCCAAGGTGTGGTTGAACTACAAGTACTAGCATTGCTCTCCTCCAAGACATGGAGTGCCCGCTTGGCCAAACAATTGGCTGACCACAATACCCCATAATAGTCTGTAGGGCAAACAAGAATGTCTCCAGCCAGACAAGGAAGGCCCCTCTGGCTACTTACAGGCCTGGAATGGTCAAAAAAAAGACACCAAGGAGACTATCAGCTCGCTGTATGCTAGGACAAGCCTAGCGTGTACATTTATCTAGGGGGTAGGAGCATCTAGACAGTGGGGAACAATCTCAATCAGAATGCTCAATTCTGCCTAATCATGGTCTCCCTTGAAAGTGGTCAACCAACGGTCGTCCACCAATGCCACCGACAAGATCATGGATCAATCCAGTAATCGAGGGTCCCTTATGGTGGGGCAATGAGGAGGACCTCCTGTTTGTGGTTGTACAAGTACCAGCATCAGTGCCATCTTGGCCCTGGGCAATGCAGTGAACTGGGGCCCCGCCTACACAATCACCCACGTGAATAAAAAATACAAATTATCGATAAGACGATTATTTATTGGTACAGCAGTTCAAGGCTAATGCAGCTTCCAAGTTCAGAGGCTGGGTCTGGGGAACACATACATGAACGGTAGTCAGATTCGGCTGTCCTGTGTGTGCCTGTTCCCGTTGAGGCAGACAGGCATTCCTGCAGTTGTGGGACCCCCCCCCACAGCCCAAGTGGCTTGACAGCAGCACTGGGCCGACAGGCTCTTGACACCTGCTAAGTTCAGTGGCGGCATGCACACGGGAATCGGGACTAAAGCTTGGCTGGGGTTGGGTCGCTGGGGCCCCCCCAGGCAACTGCCCATTTGGTAAGATGGCCCTGACCAGCATTGCTCCCCCAAACACAGAAGGTCCCTTCGGCTAACTATAGACCTATATTGGCCATCAGTTACAAAGAAACCAGGGAGGGGGGGAACATCTACTGGCTCGCTGTCACCTATGTATGTACGCAAGTATGAGCCAAGCGTGTACGTTTATCTATGGGGAGGAGCGTCTAGATGGCAGAGAATAATACTGATCAGGGTGTTCAATCCTGCCCAATCTTGATCCCTCCTGAAAGTAGTCAGCCAATGGTCATCCATTGCTGCCACCCATGGGATCATAGATCAATCCAGTTATGGTGGGGTCATCAATGGTGAGGCAATGGGAGGACCTCCTGGGTGTGGTTGAACTACAAGTACCAGCACTGCTTCCCCAAACATCGAAGGCCCCTTTGGCTACCTATAGACCTTTAATGGCCGTGAGTTACAAAAGAACCTGGGGAGAACATCTATTGGTCCGCTGTCATCTGTATATGTACGCTAGTACGAGCCGAGCGTGTATGTTTATGGGGAGGAGCGTCTAGACAGCGGGGAACAATACTGATCAGGGTGTTCAATCCTGCCCAATCATTAACCCTCCCAAAAGTGGTCAGCCAATGGTTGTCTGCTGCTGCCAATCTTGGAACCATAACCCAATCCATTGATGAAGGACCATGTATGGTGGGGCAATAGGAGGACCTCCTAGGTGTGGTTGAACTACAAGTACCAGCATTGTTCCTCCAAAATCCAGAAGGCCCCACTGGTTTGGCCAAACCTGACCTGAGGACCACAGCCCCCCCAATATAGTCTATAGGACAACCGAGGCAGGAGGAGCTAAGGGGGGGCCCCACCCCCAATCTCAGGGGCCCCCCTAACACATCAATGGCTTTCTTACCTAAATAAATGTCCCCAAAAGAACCGCTGCCGATCTTCCGGCCCAGCCGGTACCGGTTCCCGACCCTCAGCTCCATGGCAGCTCGTCAGGCCCGCACTCCGTCTCTGAACCCCGGGGCACTTTTCACCATCAGTTCCCGGCCTCCATCCGCGCTCAGGGCCAACGATACCGGGCTGGAGGGTGACGGCAGGCTCCGTACTCACTGTCCCCGCCGCCCTGGGACTCCTCGGTGGCTCGGTAACGGAGGATTACTGCGGATTTTCTTCGACCCCCCCTCTTCTTCCGTCCCGGAAAAATAACCCCAGCAAGAGGCTGTCACTAAAGGCTGGTGACGTCACCCCACCTAGCAACAAGCTGCGATGCGAAGGGCGGCGTTTCCGAGGTAGCCATGTGACCGGAGATCATAAAGTATCGATCGCGAAAGAAGGCTGGCGGTTCTCGGTGCTGCCACCTGCAGGTCCTGGCCGCGGTACTGCAGCTGAGTGGAATGGTGGAATTGCAATTAGAACAAAAAAAAAAAAAAAAAGTTGTTTATTTGCTTTTTCATTTGTTTTCGTGTTGTTTACATGTTCACTTTTATTTAAATAAATAAATATGTTTATTGTTCATGTTTACTTATGTATTTATATTATTTTTTTTCATGTTTATTTTTATTTTTATTATTTTAACCACTAAGGGCTCTTTCACACGGGCGGTCCGATCAGATCCGCCTGTCAGTTTTTTAGGCGGATGTGATCGGATGCCCCATTCAGCCCTATGGAGCAGCGGATGTCAGCGGTGACACCCGCTGCCCTCCACATCCGATCCTGTCCGTGAAATCCGGATGGATGGAAACCCTATTTTCCATCCTTTCTGGGGCTCGGATCGGATGAGAGCGGACAAGCGGTCCGCTCTCATCCGATTCCCCATAGAGAGCAGCGGGGGCTGTGACACCTCCCTCTCCGCACTGCAAGTGGAGACGTAGCTGTCATCCGCCGGCTCAGCGGGGATCGCGGATCGAGTTGAACATGTATGGCCAGCCTTACACCAGGGAGAATGACAGACAGCTGTGTTTACATCAGCCACCTGCCTTTCTCCCTCTCCAGCGGGAGATCGCGAGTGGCTGGCGGACATCGGAGCCACCGATCACTTGCGCGGGGATGTCAGGGAACGAGCGGGGGCGGGAGCGCGAATCTGGCGGCGTGCGCTCGCCCCCAAGAGGCTGGTGGGCGAGTGACGTATCGGTACGTCACTTTGCTCAGGAGGGGCTGACCGCCGCCGTATATAGTCGTGCGGCGGTCGGCAAGTGCTTAAAGACAGAATGTTGTCACCTTATGGACTCTTTCACACGGTCCGCCTCCGTAGGCGGATCCGTGTTGCTCAGCGAGGATCGATCCGCGATCCCCACTGAGCCGGCGGATGACAGCTCCGTCTCCGCTTGCAGAGCGGAGAGGGAGGTGTCTCAGCCCCCGCTGCCCTCTATGGGGGATCGGATGAGAGCGGACCGCCTGTCTGCTTTCATCAGATCCGATCCGATTTCTGAACGGATGGAAAAATAGGGTTTCCATCCGTCCAGATTTCACGGACAGGATCGGATACGGATGGCAGCGGGTGTCAGCGGAGGTGTCTCCGCTGACATCCGCTGCCCCATAGAGCTGCATGGAGGATCCGATCAGATCCGCCTAAAAAACTGACAGGCGGATCTGATCGGACCGCCCGTGTGAAAGAGCCCTATAACAGATATTTTTTTAAACGATTAAATGCTGCAAATTAAAAATTAATACAATACATGATATTTGTATTTTTTTTTTGTCACCCTATAAGAGCTATTATTTAAATGATTGCTGCAAGTTAAAAATAATAACAATAATTTTTTAAAACTTGCTGTCAACGATGGGAAGAAAAAGAAATGCAGTGACCTAGATTTTCTTTTAAGTTTTCTTTTCCTTTTTTTTTAATATTTAGCTATAATTTATTTCTTCTTTACTTTATTTTTCCATATCCTATTGCTTCACATGCTTTAGTTATTTGTATTTTTTGTCACCATATAACAGGTTGTATTTAAATAAATGCTGCTGATGTAAAAAAAAAAAAAAGAAAAAAAGGCCAAGGAAGCAAACTATGGCCACCCGCAACAGCTTGGCTATTCGGCCATCACACCGCCTGCCCACCAATGGCCAGGCAAAGGCTCCTCTTCTATTTGCCCACTCCATATCCTGCTAATAGCATGGGCTTATGGGAGTATAGCGACCCGTCTTCCCCTGGTCGCCACTTGCCTGGCCTTCATCTTGGACTCCGCTTCAGGGTAGGAACAGAACACCATACAGGTACTCCAGAGGAGGACAAAAAAGGAACACGGATGCGGAATGGGAGCAAAGATTTCTGGGACTGGGGTCCTATAGGGTAGGAGTGGGGGCGGGGCTAAACACAAAAGTATGCTGCCATGGAATCTGTTAGGAAAATATTTTTTAAAACTTGTCAGCGATGGGAAGAATAAGAAATCTTTTGACCTAGATTTTCTTTTAATTTTTTTATTTATTATTTATCTATTATTTATTTCTTCTTTACTTTATTTTTCCATATCCTATTGCATCACAAGCTTTAGATTTTTGTATTTTTTTTTCACCCTATAAGAGCTATTATTTAAATGAATGCTGCAAATTAAAAATAAGTACAATTATTTTTTAAAACTTGGTGTCAACGATGGGAAGAAAAAGAAACAATGTGATCTAGATTTTCTTTTAAGTTTTCTTTTCTTTTTATTGAATATTTATCTATTATTTATTTCTTCTTTACTTTATTTTTCCATATCCTATTGCATCACAAGCTTTAGATATTTGTATTTTTTTTTGTCACCCTTTAACAGTTATTATTTAAATAAATTCTGCAAATTAAAAATTAATAAAATTATTTTTTAAAACTCGCTATCAGCAATGGGAAGAATACGAAGCATTGTGATCTAGATTTTCTTTTAAGTTTTCTTTTTTTTTTCTTTATTACTTCTTTACTTTATTTTTCTATATCCTATTGAATCACATGCCTTTAGATCAGCTTTTCTCAACCTTTTCAACACAGAGGAACCCTTCAAATACATTTCTGTTGAAATAGATTTCTGGTCTCGGGGAACCCCTGCTAAAATTTCAAAATCTACAACTCATGACACATTAGTGTGACAGTCAGTGGGAAGAATGCTCCTTACTCTTGTCATCATTGGGAATAATTAACCCCTTACAGATAGCTAAAAGGAACAATGGTGTCATTGGAAACTTATCTGAGAGGCAGAAATTGCCCATTGCTTAACCACTTCAATACAGGGCACTTTCACCCCCTTCCTGCCCAGGCCAATTTTCAGCTTTTAGCGCTGTTGCATTTTGAATGACAATTGCCCGGTCATGCAACACTGTACCTAAACCAAATTTATGTAATTTTCCCCCCACAAATAGAGCTTTCTTTTGGTGGTATTTGATCACCGCAAGGTTTTTTCTTTTTTGCTAAACAAATAAAAAAAAGACCGAAAAGTTTGAAAAAAAAAAAAAAGTTTTTTTGTTTATGCGATACAATTTTGTAAATAAATATGTTTTTTCCTGCACTGATGAGGCTGCACTGACAGGCACTGATGAGGAGGCACTGATGGGGTGGCACTGATATGCAGCATTGGTGGGCACTGATAGGCGCCACTGCTGGGATAGGTGGCACTGCTGGGCGGCACTGCTGGGCAGCACTGATGGGCACTGATAGGCAGCACTGGTGGGCAATAATGGGCACTGGTGGGTGGCACTGATAGATGGCAATGATGGGCACTGGTGGGCAGCACTGATGGGGCGGGCACTGAGCCCTGATTGCCATCCCTGGTGGCCATAGTGGGCATCCCTGGGGTCATGGGTGGGCATCCCTGGTGGTTCTAGTGGCACCCCCCCCCAAGGGTCTGCACTGGTAATCAATGATCTGATTACCAGTGCAGACCCCCCCCCCCCCCCTGTCAGGAGAGCCGCAGATCAGCTCTCCTTTACTCGTGCCTGTCAGGCACGTACTGAGGAACTATGTGACCAGCCGTGATTGGACACGGCTGGTCACATGGTAAAGAGCCGAGATCAGAGATGCGGTGTGTCAGTGTGACACGCCGCATCACCGATCGCCGGGGGCGCGCAGAGCGCATTATCCTGCCACCGTCATATGACGTTTGGTCAGGATAATGCAACCACATTCCAGCTGTCAATCGCCTATAGGACGGGCGGGAAGTGGTTGCCGACGATCGTCCGTCTTTTGTCCCCGGAATGTCGGTGTCTGTTGAAAAGTGCAAAGACTGCACAAGACTTTTGTCCGCCGACTACAGCCGATTGCAGAAGTGATGTCACGTAATGGTTAACTTTCCCTGTTTTTTTTCTTTTCTGAGCATGCCCAGTCTTGCAAATCTGAGGTATGTCGGCCGAATTCTGTACTGACTGGCGAACAATCGGCCGTTCTGGTGTCGGCATACAAAAATTTTCATGCTTGCAAAACAGATTCTTGTCTGCAGAATGTGCGCTGACATCTGTCGGAGGCACCATACTAACAAGCGTACAATCGGCAGATCCTTCGTCCGCCGACGTTTGTATGCCGACGATCGGTACGTGTGTACGGGCCTTTAGGCTATCCGATTCTGGAGTGTCATACAGGAAGTGGGGGCTAACTGGTCAGCAATTCCCTGGAGAGCATCCCTGGTGTAATTCACGAATCCCTGTTGGTTATAATATATGTAGTTAATCCAATCTACATCCTTGTTGACGGTTATTATGGGGAGTAAAGACTCAAAACCAGCTTTTACCTGATCCCTAGCTTGGAATTCATCTGGGACCCTCCTTGGGACCCCTATGGCATCTATTTACACATGAGGATCAAAGCTTCCAGCGGGAGCTGCTCGCTTCCTCCTGTGGTTGGGTGCTGGGTCAGTGTATTTATCAGGGGTATTATACTAATGGGCTAATACTAATACTAATGCTAATACTAATAATGCTAATACTAATACTAATGGGTATTATACTAATGGGCTAATACTAATACTAATGCTAATACTAATAATGCTAATACTAATAATGCTAATACTAATGGGTATTATACTAATGGGGTATTATACTGAATGGGCTCTTAAAGTACAACACACCTTATTTAGAATTACCCAGTATTTGCGCTGCATTTAAAGAGGAAGTAAACCCTCCTCCGCTACTTATGATAAGGCTTACCTTTAGGTACTGTAAATATCCCCTAAACATGTACCGTTTAGGAGATATTTACCTTACATGCAGCCAGTGACGTCACTTGCGCATGCGCTCTGAAGGAACGGCCGCTGGTGCCGTTTCTTGAGAGACCCGTGCCGTGACGGTCGGCTCCCGCGCGCGTGTGCGGGAGTGACGTCACCGCGGCTCCGGCCAATCAGATGGCCGGATGCCGCGATCCCGGAAGCTGGGCGACTGGACTTGTCGCCCGTCATACAGCTAAGCGGACGGCACGGCGGGGGCTCGTTCTAAGGTAAGTATTTCATAATGGGCTAGTATGCGATGCATACTAGCTCATTATGTGTTTCTCTTTCAGGTTGCAAAAAAAAAAAAATCTATGGGTTTACAACCTCTTTAAAGCTATTGTTACACCCATCTCATGTGATATTTTAGCACTTTAGAGGGTTTATATAATATTTATTTATGCACCATTAGCACTTCATGAGACCACTTGTAGCATAATATTCAAAGACCACCTACTATAATTGTCACCTAACCTTTAATGCAATATTTGCACTGGATAAGCACCTTTTTAGCTTCTTACCTACAGCAAGCGCTATAGTTAGCCCCTGCACTTGTGGCTATACTCTACTATAGAAAATGAAAAATACTGTTTTTTTTTTTTTTTTTTCCAAAATTGTCGCTCTTTTTTTGTTTATAGCTCAAAAAATGAAAATCACACAGGTGATCAAATACCACCAAAAGAAAAAAGGACATAAATTTTATTTGGTTACAGCGTCACGCGACCGCGCAATTGTCCGTTAAAATAATGCAGTGCCAAATCACAAAAAATGGCCTGGTCATTAAAGGGGTAAATCCTTCCGGTCCAGAAGTGGTTAAGGCTCCATTCACATTTAGGCGATATGAATTGCGGGCGGATTTAAATCGCCTAGATGTGAATGGAGCCTAAGGGGTTCAAGTTGTTCTAACGGCTGAAGGTTGCACAGAGCAGGTAATAATAACATATTTCTAATTTAGTATTACTTTAAACTTGGCTGTAGTGGGCAACTATTAAAGGCTAGGCACACCTTAAACACCTGCATGGCAAAAATGAGCAGGAAAAAATGAGATTACTTATCTATTGTCTGGCATGTTTATTTAATGTGTTTAACCATAAAAAGAAAGGAAAAAAAAAACATTTTTCTCCCTTACATAGTGAACAACATAAAAAAAATGAATTTAAATAACATTTCTTTGAAGTTCTACTATGTGAAGGAGAAAATGCAATGAATATAAAGCAGATGTTATCCCAAGTGGGATAACAAAAAATATGACAGTTGGAATCTGGCTGCTAGCAGCAGGAGTCACATGACAGTTGGAATCTGGCAGCAGGAGTCACATGACAGTTGGCCAGCCTGGAGTTCAAATTAAAAAAAAAAAAAAAGGGAACCGCCCACTATGATGTCATCACAGCTGCCTATATAAGGAGTGAGCAGGCAGCCTGGTGTCAGTCTAGCTTAGCGACTGAAGAGAGCAGACATAGCAGACTTGAGTTCCAGCTTTTCAGTTCAGTGCATTTCACTTTTCAGTTCAGTGCATTTAGCTGTTTTAAAAAAAAGCAAAAATGAGATTATTATTATTCTTAGCAGCCGTTGTTGTTCTCATCAGTGAGGCGACAGGTAAGATATTTTTATTAGATAGATGCAGCAGAATTTTAATATTATTCACTATAGAAGTATAGATGGATTCTCCAAGGCAACCGGTAATGGAGAATATAAAGCAGTATTAAACCCAAAAGCAACCATTTATTATATTGTAGTTTACTAATTCTTAGATGTCCCCCCCCCTCCCGCCGCCTTCCGCGGCTTTGCTCGGGGCTCCCGTCCCACCGGGAGCCCCGAGCACCCAGCCGGCACGTCCTCCGGCTGGATGGAGTCCCGATGAATGCCGGAAACGGCATCGATCGGGTCTCCGATGACGTAACCCGGAGGCGGCGTCCATGACGTCACATCCGGGTTACTGTGCCGAAAAAGGCGGCAGATTTAAAAAACGGCTGTATGCAAAAATGCCGTTTTCGGCGTTTTGCATACAGGGAAGTGTAGTGGAGGGGTCTAGGGTCTTTTAGACCCTCGATCCCTCCATAAAGTGTACCTGTCACACGTATTGCTGTCACAAGGGATGTTTACATTGCTTGTGACAGCAATAAAAGTGATCAGATTTTTTTTTTTTTTAAAAACCTGTAATAAAGTTAAAAAAAAAGAAAAAATAAATAGGAAAAAAAAAAAAAAAAAAAATTTAGCCGCCCCGTCACCGTTAGCTCGCGCACAAAAAAAAATGTATACGCAAGTCGAGCCGCAAATGAAATCGCTGTTCAAACTACACATGTGAGGTATCGCCGCGATCGCCAGAGCGTGGGCAATAATTTAAAAAAAAGAGCTACACTCTAACTCTAAACTGGTAACCGTTAAATACATTTAAAGCGTCGCAGATTGAGAACTCTATTGACCGTAGTTTGTCGCCATCCCACGGGGGGGGCGCAATTTTAAACCGTAACATGTTTGGTATCTATTTACTCGGCGTGACATGTTCTTTCACAATATACAAAAAAAATGGGCTAACTTTACTGTTTAGTATTTTTTAAAATTAGTGAAATGTGATTTTTCAAATTTTTTCCAAAAAAATGGGGTTTTAAAGACCGCTGCGCAAATACCGCGTGACAAAAAATTTTGCAATGACCGACATTTTATTCTCCAGAGTCTTTGCTAAAAAAATATATATAATGTTTGGGGGTTCTAAGTAGTTTTCTAGGAAAAAATACTGGTTTTAACTTGTGAACAAAAAGTGTCCGAAATAGGGCTGGGGGTAAAGTGGTTGTAGTGGGCAACTATTAAAGGCTAGGCACACCTTAAACACCTGCATGGCAAAAATGAGTAGGAAAAAATGAGATTACTTATCTATTGTCTGGCATGTTTATTTAATGTGTTTAATCATAAAAAGGAAGAAAACATTTTTTTTTTTCTTTTTTAAATCTGTCATTTTTCTCCCTTACATAGTGAACAATATAAAAAAAGATGAATTTAAATAACATTTCTTTGTTGAAGTTCTACTATGTGAAGGAGAAAATGCAATGAATGTAAAGCAGATGTTATCCCAAGTGGGATAACAAAAAATATGACAGTTGGAATCTGGCTGCTAGCAGCAGGAGTCACATGACAGTTGGAATCTGGCAGCAGGAGTCACATGACAGTTGGCCAGCCTGGAGTTCAAATTTGAAAAACAAAAAAGGGAACCGCCCACTATGATGTCATCACAGCTGCCTATATAAGGAGTGCAGCAGGCTGCCTGGTGTCAGTCTAGCTTAGCGCCTGAAGAGAGCAGACATAGCAGACTTGAGTTCCAGCTTTTCAGTTCAGTTCAGTGCATTTCACTTTTCAGTTCAGCGCATTTCACTGTTTTAAAAAAACAAAATGAGATTATTATTATTCTTAGCAGCGGTTGTTGTTCTCATCAGTGAGGCGACAGGTAAGATATTTTTATTAAATAGATGCAGCAGAATTTTAATATTATTCACTATAGAAGTATAGATGGATTCTCCAAAGCAACTGGTAATGGAGAATATAAAGCAGTATTAAACCCAAAAGCAACCATTTATTATATTGTAGTTTACTAATTCTTAGATGTGACGGCTGCATTCGTTTTCTTTAGGCTACTTCCACACTGCTCAGTGTACACATGTGCAGCTTTTTTTCTGCATTTAGTGTGCTTTTCACCTAACATGTCACTTCAGGTTTATTGTTGGAGTGTTTTCTATTCATTTCAATATAATGGTGTTTTTTTGGTGCAGTTTTTTTTTTTTTTTTTTTTTTTTAGCGCACCAAAAATGTAGCAAGCAGGACTTTGAAAAACGCACCAAACAGACCAGTTTGCAGAGTTCCATAGCATGTAATGGCACTTTTGATTACTGCAAAAAATGGAAAAAAAACACTTGAGTATGAAAGCAGCCTTAGCCTCCATTCACACCGGTACAACTTGTCATGCGATTTGACGGTTCCAAATCACATGACAAGTCGTACCGTATTGTCAGCTATAGAACTTGATGCGACTGCGACTTTGTAGTGCCCCACCGATTTTAAAAAAAGGTTTCTGCATTTTTTGCAATTTCAGGCGTGACTTGCATAGCCATCTGTGTATGGAGTCGCATTGATGTCAGGAAAGTTGCACCTGAAATCGCACTGACCTGCCGCTTTAAAATCGTGCGATTTCAAAAGAAGTTGCACGATTTGAAAGTCAAATTCAGTGTGAATGGGGGCTAAATATTTCCTTTTCAACTGCCAATCCAACATTTATAACTATAACATCCAACCAAATAACATTTGTTATTTTCCAGTTTCCATGATGGGAATAAGCTGTCCACACAAAGTGTCAGTTAGAAGGTTGAGACAAACCACTTAACACTTTACAGGGGTGCTTACAATGATCAGCTTTTTATTCATGTCAAACCTTTAACCACTTCTGGACCGGGCCTTTTTCTGACATTTGATGTTTACAAGTTAAAATCAGTTTGTTTTTTTTTGCTGGAAAATTACTTAGAACCCCCAAACATTATATATATTTTTTTAGCAGAGACCCTAGAGAATAAAATGGAGATTGTTGCAATATTTTCTATCACACCATATTTGCGCAGCGGTCCTACAAACGCAATTTTTTTGGGAAAAATACACTTATTTTAAATTAAAAAACAAGAAAACAGTAAAGTTAGCACAATGTATTTTTCTATAATGTGAAAGAGAATGTTATGCCAAGTAATTTGATTCCCAACATGTCATGATTCAAAATTGCGCATGCACGTGGAATGGCGACAAACATTGATACTTAAAAATCCCTATAGGCGACAATTTAAAAATTTCTACAGGTTACCAGTTTAGAGTTACAGAGGAGGTCTAGGGCTCAAATTATTGCTCTCACTCTAACGATCATGGCGATACCTCACATGTGGTTTGAACACCGTTTATGTGGGCGCGACTTGAATATGCGTTCGCTTTTACACGCAAGCTAACGGGAACGGAGCACTTTCATTTTCTAGTTTCCTATTTATTTTATTTTTACACTGTGCTTTTTAAAAACATTTTTTTGATCACTTTTATTCCTATTACCAGGAATGTAAACATCCCTTGTAATAGAAATAAGAATTTCAGGACCTCTTTAATGTGAGATCTGGGGTCAAAAAGAGCTCACATCTCACATCTACTAAACAAAAAAAAAAAAAAAAAAAAAGAGAAAAAAAGTCATTTTTTTTTTTAATAATGAAAAAAAAAATGGGCTCCTTTAAAACCGTTGCTAGGAAGCGACGTATGACGTTGCTCCAGTCCTCCAAGGCTATAGAGTCGAGTGAAGGCCATCTTGCCCTCACTTGACTTCCTGCCTGAGAGAACAGCACACCGGATCATTTTCCCCGCTACCAACGGCTCCAGTAAGTGGGGAAAACAACCAGAAAAGGGCGGGGTGCACCTCTCCAGCCACCCGTAAAGGTGATCCCGCAGTGAATCCCCCTATGGGACCACCCTAATGTTACAGCGGACCGCCTGCCATTTAAAAATATACCAGGGTTATAGCAGCTATCCGCTGCCATAACCCCGGTATTTAACGTCAAATTACTGACGTAGATACACGGTGGGTGGGAAAAGTCCAGGCAAACCCTAACTAACGCTGACCCTGCTTTGTGCCACATTCTAAACCTATTATATCTAACCCTGTAAAGCAAAAAATCACTGTACTTACCTATTCTGTGCCCAATCCGGGCCGGTCCAACGCTGAGCTGTCAGCGACGGGCTTCAGTGTGGAGGCGGGTGCAGGGGAGGCACATGACAACGGAAGCCCCATAGTAACTTTATTGGTGACGTCACTTCCCATTCATTTCACAGCCGTTGTCAGTCCTCTCCTGCACACAGGTGATCAAATACCACCAAAAGAAAGTTCTACTTTTGGGAAAAAAAGGGAAAAAAATTTTATTTGGTTACAGCGTCACATGACCGCGCAATTGTCCGTTAAAATAATGCAGTGCCGAATCACAAAAAATGGCCTGGTCATTAAAGGGGTAAATCCTTCCGGTCCAGAAGTGGTTAAGGCTCCATCCACATTTAGGCGATATGAATTGCGGGCGGATTTAAATTGCCTAGATGTGAATGGAGCCTAAGGGGTTCAAGTTGTTCTAACGGCTGAAGGTTGCACAGAGAAGGTAATAATAACATATTTCTAATTAAAAAAAAAATAAATCTTTATCTTTAGTATTACTTTAAACTTGGCTGTAGTGGGCAACTATTAAAGGCTAGGCACACCTTAAACACCTGCATGGCAAAAATGAGCAGGAAAAAATGAGATTACTTATCTATTGTCTGGCATGTTTATTTAATGTGTTTAACCATAAAAAGGAAGAAAAAAAAATTTTTTTATTCTTTTTTAAATCTGTCATTTTTCTCCCTTTACATAGTGAACAACATAAAAAAATTTATTTAAATAACATTTCTTTGTTGAAGTTCTACTATGTGAAGGAGAAAATGCAATGAATATAAAGCAGATGTTATCCCAAGTGGGATAACAAAAAATATGACAGTTGGAATCTGGCTGCTAGCAGCAGGAGTCACATGACAGTTGGAATCTGGCAGCAGGAGTCACATGACAGTTGGAATCTGGCAGCAGGAGTCACATGACAGTTGGCCAGCCTGGAGTTCAAATTTGAAAAACAAAAAAGGGAACCGCCCACTATGATGTCATCACAGCTGCCTATATAAGGAGTGCAGCAGGCAGTCAGGTGTCAGTCTAGCTTAGCGCCTGAAGAGAGCAGACGTAGCAGACTTGAGTTCCAGCTTTTCAGTTCAGTGCATTTCACTTTTCAGTTCAGTGCATTTAGCTGTTTTAAAAAAAGCAAAAATGAGATTATTATTATTCTTAGCAGCGGTTGTTGTTCTCATCAGTGAGGCGACAGGTAAGATATTTTTATTAAATAGATGCAGCAGAATGTTAATATTCTTAGCTATAGATGTATAGATGGATTCTCCGGGGGGAACTGGCAAAGGAGAATATAAAGCAGTGTTAAACCCAAAAGCAACCATTTATTATATTGCAGTTTACTAATTCTTAGATGTGATGGCTGCATTCGTTTTTAAGCTACTTCCACACTGCTCAGTGTACACACATGTGCAGCTTTTTTTCTGCATTTAGTGTGCTTTTCACCTAACATGTCACTTCAGGTTTATTGTTGGAGTGTTTTCTATTCATTTCAATATAATGGTGTTTTTTTTTGGTGCAGTTTTTTTTTTTTTTTTAAGCGCACAAAAAATGCAGCAAGCAGGACTTGAAAAACGCACCCAAAACAGACCAGTTTGCAGAGTTCCATAGCATGTAATGGCACTTTTGATTACTGCAAAAAAACGGAAAAAAAAACACTTGAGTATGAAAGCAGCCTTAGCCTCCATTCACACCGGTACAACTTGTCATGCGATTTGACGGTTCCAAATCACATGACAAGGCGTACCGTATTGTCAGCTATAGAACTTGATGCGACTGCGACTTTGTAGTGCCCCACCGATTTAAAAAAAAAAGGTTTCTGCATTTTTTGCAATTTCAGGCGTGACTTGCATAGCCATCTGTGCATGGAGTCGCATAGATGTCAGGCAAGTTGCACCTGAAATCGCACTGACCTTCCGTCAGTGTGATTTCAAATGAAGTTGAACGATTTGAAAGTCAAATTCAGTGTGAATGGGGGCTAAAGATTTCCTTTTCACCTGGCGATTCAACATTTATAACTATAACATCCAACCAAGTAACATTTGTTATTTTCCAGTTTCCATGATCGGAATAAGCTGTCCACACAAAGTGTCAGTTAGAAGGTTGAGACAAAAAAAGTCATTTTTTTTTTAATAATGAAAAAAAAAATGGGCTCCTTAAAACCGTTGCTAGGAAGCGACGTATGACGTTGCTCCAGTCCTCCAAGGCTATAGAGTCGAGTGAAGGCCATCTTGCCCTCACTTGACTTCCTGCCTGAGAGGACAGCACACCGGATCATTTTCCCCGCTACCAACGGCTCCAGTAAGTGGGGAAAACAACCAGGAAAGGGCGGGGGGTGCACCTCTCCAGCCACCCATAAAGGTGATCCCGCAGTGAATCCCCCTATGGGACCACCCTTATGTTACAGCGGACCGCCGGCCATTTAAAAATATACCAGGGTTATAGCAGCTATCCGCTGCCATAACCCCGGTATTTAACGTCAAATTACTGACGTAGATACACGGTGGGTGGTCCGGAAGTGGTTAAAGGAAAAGTCCAGGCAAACCCTAACTAACGCTGACCCTGCTTTGTGCCACATTCTAAACCTATTATATCTAACCCTGTAAAGCAAAAAATCACTGTACTTACCTATTCTGTACCCAATCCGGGCCGGTCCAACGCTGAGTTGTCAGCGACGGGCTTCAGTGTGGAGGCGGGTGCAGGGGAGGCACATGACAACGGAAGCCCCATAGTAACTTTATTGGTGACGTCACTTCCCATTCATTTCACAGCCGTTGTCAGTCCTCTCCTGCACACAGGTGATCAAATACCACCAAAAGAAAGTTCTACATTTGGGAAAAAAGGACATAAATTTTATTTGGTTACAGCGTCACATGACCGCGCAATTGTCCGTTAAAATAATGCAGTGCCGAATCACAAAAAATGGCCTGGTCATTAAAGGGGTAAATCCTTCCGGTCCAGAAGTGGTTAAGGCTCCATCCACATTTAGGCGATATGAATTGCGGGCGGATTTAAATTGCCTAGGTGTGAATGGAGCCTAAGGGGTTCAAGTTGTTCTAACGGCTGAAGGTTGCACAGAGCAGGTAATAATAACATATTTCTAATTAAAAAAATAAATCTTTATCTTTAGTATTACTTTAAACTTGGCTGTAGTGGGCAACTATTAAAGGCTAGGCACACCTTAAACACCTGCATGGCAAAAATGAGTAGGAAAAAATGAGATTACTTATCTATTGTCTGGCATGTTTATTTAATGTGTTTAACCATAAAAAGAAAGGAAAAAAAAAACATTTTTCTCCCTTACATAGTGAACAACATAAAAAAAATGAATTTAAATAACATTTCTTTGTTGAAGTTCTACTATGTGAAGGAGAAAATGCAATGAATATAAAGCAGATGTTATCCCAAGTGGGATAACAAAAAATATGACAGTTGGAATCTGGCTGCTAGCAGCAGGAGTCACATGACAGTTGGAATCTGGCAGCAGGAGTCATATGACAGTTGGAATCTGGCAGCAGGAGTCACATGACAGTTGGCCAGCCTGGAGTTCAAATTTGAAAAACAAAAAAGGGAACCGCCCACTATGATGTCATCACAGCTGCCTATATAAGGAGTGAGCAGGCAGCCTGGTGTCAGTCTAGCTTAGCGACTGAAGAGAGCAGACGTAGCAGACTTGAGTTCCAGCTTTTCAGTTCAGTGCATTTCGCTGTTTTAAAAAAAGCAAAAATGAGATTATTATTATTCATAGCAGCGGTTGTTGTTCTCATCAGTGAGGCGACAGGTAAGATATTTTTATTAAATAGATGCAGCAGAATGTTAATATTCTTAGCTATAGATGTATAGATGGATTCTCCGGGGTAACTGGTAATGGAGAATATAAAGCAGTATTAAACCCAAAAGCAACCATTTATTATATTGTAGTTTACTAATTCTTAGATGTGATGGCTGCATTCGTTTTCTTTAGGCTACTTCCACACTGCTCAGTGTACACATGTGTGGCTTTTTTTCTGCATTTACAGTGTGCTTTTCACCTAACATGTCACTTCAGGTTTATTGTTGGTGTGTTTTCTATTCATTTCAATATAATGGTGTTTTTTTTTTTGGTGCAGTTTTTTTTTTTTTTTTTTTTTTTAAGCGCACCAAAAATGCAGCAAGCAGGACTTTGAAAAACGCACCAAACAGACCAGTTTGCAGAGTTCCATAGCATGTAATGGCACTTTTGATTACTGCAAAAAAACGGAAAAAAAACACTTGAGTATGAAAGCAGCCTTAGCCCCCATTCACACCGGTACAACTTGTCATGCGATTTGATGGTTCCAAATCACATGACAAGTCGTACCGTATTGTCAGCTATAGAACTTGATGCGACTGCGACTTTGTAGTGCCCCACAGATTTAAAAAAAGGTTTCTGCATTTTTTGCAATTTCAGGCGTGACTTGCATAGCCATCTGTGCATGGAGTCGCATAGATGTCAGGCAAGTTGCACCTGAAATCGCACTGACCTGCCGTCAGTGTGATTTCAAATGAAGTTGCACAATTTGAAAGTCAAATTCAGTGTGAATGGGGGCTAAAGATTTCCTTTTCACCTTGCGATCCAACATTTATAACGATAACATCCAACCAAATAACATTTGTTATTTTCCAATTTCCATGATGGGAATAAGCTGTCCACACAAAGTGTCAGTTAGAAGGTTGAGACAAAACACTTAGCACTTTACAGGGGTGCTTACAATGATCAGCTTTTTATTCATGTAAAACCTTTAACCACTTCTGGACCGGGCCTTTTTCTGACACTTGTTGTTTACAAGTTAAAATCAGTTTTTTTTTTTTTTTTTTTTTGCTGGAAAATTACTTAGAACCCCCAAACATTATATATATTTTTTAGCAGAGACCCTAGAGAATAAAATGGAGATTGTTGCAATATTTTTTATCACACCATATTTGCGCAGCGGTCCTACAAACGCAATTTTTTTGGGAAAAATACACTTATTTTAAATTAAAAAACAAGAAAACAGTAAAGTTAGCACAATGTATTTTTCTATAATGTGAAAGAGAATGTTATGCCAAGTAATTTGATTCCCAACATGTCATGATTCAAAATTGCGCACGCTCGTGGAATGGCGACAAACATTGATACTTAAAAATCCCTATAGGCGACAATTTAAAAATTTCTACAGGTTACCAGTTTAGAGTTACAGAGGAGGTCTAGGGCTCAAATTATTGCTCTCGCTCTAACGATCATGGCGATACCTCACATGTGGTTTGAACACCGTTTATGTGGGCGCGACTTGAATATGCGTTCGCTTTTACACGCAAGCTAACGGGAACGGAGCACTTTCATTTTCTAGTTTCCTATTTATTTTATTTTTACACTGTGCTTTTTAAAAACATTTTTTTGATCACTTTTATTCCCATTACCAGGAATGTAAACATCCCTTGTAATAGAAATAAGCATTTCAGGACCTCTTTGATGTGAGATCTGGGGTCAAAAAGAGCTCACATCTCACATCTACTAAACAAAAAAAAAAAAGAGAAAAAAAGTCATTTTTTTTTTTTTATAATGAAAAAAAAAATGGGCTCCTTAAAACCGTTGCTAGGAAGCGACGTATGACGTTGCTCCAGTCCTCCAAGGCTATAGAGTCGAGTGAAGGCCATCTTGCCCTCACTTGACTTCCTGCCTGAGAGGACAGCACACCGGATCATTTTCCCCGCTACCAACGGCTCCAGTAAGTGGGGAAAACAACCAGGAAAGGGCGGGGTGCACCTCTCCAGCCACCCATAAAGGTGATCCCGCAGTGAATCCCCCTATGGGACCACCCTTATGTTACAGTGGACCGCCTGCCATTTAAAAATATACCAGGGTTATAGCAGCTATCCGCTGCCATAACCCCGGTATTTAACGTCAAATTACTGACGTAGATACACGGTGGGTGGTCCGGAAGTGGTTAAAGGAAAAGTCCAGGCAAACCCTAACTAACGCTGACCCTGCTTTGTGCCACATTCTAAACCTATTATATCTAACCCTGTAAAGCAAAAAATCACTGTACTTACCTATTCTGTGCCCAATCCGGGCCGGTCCCACGCTGAGCTGTCAGCGACGGGCTTCAGTGTGGAGGCGGGTGCAGGGGAGGCACATGACAACGGAAGCCCCATAGTAACTTTATTGGTGACGTCACTTCCCATTCATTTCACAGCCGTTGTCAGTCCTCTCCTGCACACAGGTGATCAAATACCACCAAAAGAAAGTTCTACTTTTGGGAAAAAAAGGGACATAAATTTTATTTGGTTACAGCGTCACACGACCGCGCAATTGTCCGTTAAAATAATGCAATAGTGCCGAATCACAAAAAATGGCCTGGTCATTAAAGGGGTAAATCCTTCCGGTCCAGAAGTGGTTAAGGCTCCATTCACATTTAGGCGATATGAATTGCGGGCGGATTTAAATTGCCTAGGTGTGAATGGAGCCTAAGGGGTTCAAGTAGTTCTAACGGCTGAAGGTTGCACAGAGCAGGTAATAATAACATATTTGTAATTAAAAAAATAAATCTTTATCTTTAGTATTACTTTAAACTTGGCTGTAGTGGGCAACTATTAAAGGCTAGGCACACCTTAAACACCTGCATGGCAAAAATGAGTAGGAAAAAATGAGATTACTTATCTATTGTCTGGCATGTTTATTTAATGTGTTTAACCATAAAAAGGAAGAAAAAAAAATTTTTTTTTTCTTTTTTAAATCTGTCATTTTTCTCCCTTTACATAGTGAACAACATAAAAAAATGAATTTAAATAACATTTCTTTGTTGAAGTTCTACTATGTGAAGGAGAAAATGCAATGAATATAAAGCAGATGTTATCCCAAGTGGGATAACAAAAAATATGACAGTTGGAATCTGGCTGCTAGCAGCAGGAGTCACATGACAGTTGGAATCTGGCAGCAGGAGTCACATGACAGTTGGAATCTGGCAGCAGGAGTCACATGACAGTTGGCCAGCCTGGAGTTCAAATTTGAAAAACAAAAAAGGGAACCGCCCACTATGATGTCATCACAGCTGCCTATATAAGGAGTGCAGCAGGCTGCCTGGTGTCAGTCTAGCTTAGCGACTGAAGAGAGCAGACATAGCAGACTTGAGTTCCAGCTTTTCAGTTCAGTGCATTTCACTTTTCAGTTCAGTGCATTTCACTGTTTTAAAAAAAGCAAAAATGAGATTATTATTATTCTTAGCAGCGGTTGTTGTTCTCATCAGTGAGGCGACAGGTAAGATATTTTTATTAAATAGATGCAGCAGAATTTTAATATTCTTAGCTATAGATGTATAGATGGATTCTCCGGGGGGAACTGGCAAAGGAGAATATAAAGCAGTATTAAACCCAAAAGCAACCATTTATTATATTGTAGTTTACTAATTCTTAGATGTGATGGCTGCATTCGTTTTCTTTAGGCTACTTCCACACTGCTCAGTGTACACATGTGTGCAGCTTTTTTTCTGCATTTAGTGTGCTTTTCACCTAACATGTCACTTCAGGTTTATTGTTGGTGTGTTTTCTATTCATTTCAATATAATGGTGTTTTTTTGGTGCAGGTTTTTTTTTTTTTTTTTTTTTTAGCGCACCAAAAATGCAGCAAGCAGGACTTGAAAAACCCACCAAACAGACCAGTTTGCAGAGTTCCATAGCATGTAATGGCACTTTTGATTACTGCAAAAAACGGAAAAAAAACACTTGAGTATGAAAGCAGCCTTAGCCTCCATTCACACCGGTACAACTTGTCATGCGATTTGACGGTTCCAAATCACATGACAAGTCGTACTGTATTGTCAGCTATAGAACTTGATGCGACTGCGACTTTGTAGTGCCCCACCGATTTAAAAAAAAAAAAAAGTTTCTGCATTTTTTGCAGTTTCAGGCGTGACTTGCATAGCCATTTGTGCATGGAGTCGCATAGATGTCAGGCAAGTTGCACCTGAAACCGCAATGACCTGCCGTCAGTGTGATTTCAAATGAAGTTGAACGATTTGAAAGTCAAATTCAGTGTGAATGGGGGCTAAAGATTTCCTTTTCACCTGGCGATTCAACATTTATAACGATAACATCCAACCAAATAACATTTGTTATTTTCCAATTTCCATGATGGGAATAAGCTGTCCACACAAAGTGTCAGTTAGAAGGTTGAGACAAAACACTTAGCACTTTACAGGGGTGCTTACAATGATCAGCTTTTTATTCATGTAAAACCTTTAACCACTTCTGGACCGGGCCTTTTTCTGACATTTGATGTTTACAAGTTAAAATCTGTTTTTTTTTTTTTTTGCTGGAAAATTACTTAGAACCCCCAAACATTATATATATTTTTTTAGCAGAGACCCTAGAGAATAAAATGGAGATTGTTGCAATATTTTCTATCACACCATATTTGCGCAGCGGTCCTACAAACGCAATTTTTTTGGGAAAAATACACTTATTTTAAATTAAAAAACAAGAAAACAGTAAAGTTAGCACAATGTATTTTTCTATAATGTGAAAGAGAATGTTATGCCAAGTAATTTGATTCCCAACATGTCATGATTCAAAATTGCGCACGCTCGTGGAATGGCGACAAACATTGATACTTAAAAGTCCCTATAGGCGACAATTTAAAAATTTCTACAGGTTACCAGTTTAGAGTTACAGAGGAGGTCTAGGGCTCAAATTATTGCTCTCGCTCTAACGATCATGGCGATACCTCACATGTGGTTTGAACACCGTTTATGTGGGCGCGACTTGAATATGCGTTCGCTTTTACACGCAAGCTAACGGGAACGGAGCACTTTCATTTTCTAGTTTCCTATTTATTTTATTTTTACACTGTGGTTTTTAAAAACATTTTTTTGATCACTTTTATTCCCATTACCAGGAATGTAAACATCCCTTGTAATAGAAATAAGCATTTCAGGACCTCTTTGATGTGAGATCTGGGGTCAAAAAGAGCTCACATCTCACATCTACTAAACAAAAAAAAAAAAAGAGAAAAAAAGTCATTTTTTTTTTTTTTTATAATGAAAAAAAAAATGGGCTCCTTAAAACCGTTGCTAGGAAGCGACGTATGACGTTGCTCCAGTCCTCCAAGGCTATAGAGTCGAGTGAAGGCCATCTTGCCCTCACTTGACTTCCTGCCTGAGAGGACAGCACACCGGATCATTTTCCCCGCTACCAACGGCTCCAGTAAGTGGGGAAAACAACCAGGAAAGGGCGGGGTGCACCTCTCCAGCCACCCATAAAGGTGATCCCGCAGTGAATCCCCCTATGGGACCACCCTTATGTTACAGCGGACCGCCTGCCATTTAAAAATATACCAGGGTTATAGCAGCTATCCGCTGCCATAACCCCGGTATTTAACGTCAAATTACTGACGTAGATACACGGTGGGTGGTCCGGAAGTGGTTAAAGGAAAAGTCCAGGCAAACCCTAACTAACGCTGACCCTGCTTTGTGCCACATTCTAAACCTATTATATCTAACCCTGTAAAGCAAAAAATCACTGTACTTACCTATTCTGTACCCGATCCGGGCCGGTCCCACGCTGAGCTGTCAGTGACGGCCTCAGCGTGGAGGCGGGTGCAGGGGAGGCACATGACAATGGAAGCCCCATAGTAACTTTATTGGTGACGTCACTTCCCATTCATTTCACAGCCGTTGTCAGTCCTCTCCTGCACACAGGTGATCAAATACCACCAAAAGAAAGTTCTACTTTTGGGAAAAAAAGGGACATAAATTTTATTTGGTTACAGCGTCACATGACCGCGCAATTGTCCGTTAAAATAATGCAGTGCCGAATCACAAAAAATGGCCTGGTCATTAAAGGGGTAAATCCTTCCGGTCCAGAAGTGGTTAAGGCTCCATCCACATTTAGGCGATATGAATTGCGGGCGGATTTAAATTGCCTAGATGTGAATGGAGCCTAAGGGGTTCAAGTTGTTCTAACGGCTGAAGGTTGCACAGAGCAGGTAATAATAACATATTTGTAATTAAAAAAATAAATCTTTATCTTTAGTATTACTTTAAACTTGGCTGTAGTGGGCAACTATTAAAGGCTAGGCACACCTTAAACACCTGCATGGCAAAAATGAGCAGGAAAAAATGAGATTACTTATCTATTGTCTGGCATGTTTATTTAATGTGTTTAACCATAAAAAGGAAGAAAAAAAAAATTTTTTTTTCTTTTTTAAATCTGTCATTTTTCTCCCTTTACATAGTGAACAACATAAAAAAATGAATTGAAATAACATTTCTTTGTTGAAGTTCTACTATGTGAAGGAGAAAATGCAATGAATATAAAGCAGATGTTATCCCAAGTGGGATAACAAAAAATATGACAGTTGGAATCTGGCTGCTAGCAGCAGGAGTCACATGACAGTTGGAATCTGGCAGCAGGAGTCACATGACAGTTGGAATCTGGCAGCAGGAGTCACATGACAGTTGGCCAGCCTGGAGTTCAAATTTGAAAAACAAAAAAGGGAACCGCCCACTATGATGTCATCACAGCTGCCTATATAAGGAGTGCAGCAGGCTGCCAGGTGTCAGTCTAGCTTAGCGCCTGAAGAGAGCAGACATAGCAGACTTGAGTTCCAGCTTTTCAGTTCAGTGCATTTCACTTTTCAGTTCAGTGCATTTCACTGTTTTAAAAAAACAAAATGAGATTATTATTATTCTTAGCAGCGGTTGTTGTTCTCATCAGTGAGGCGACAGGTAAGATATTTTTATTAAATAGATGCAGCAGAATTTTAATATTCTTAGCTATAGATGTATAGATGGATTCTCCGGGGGGAACTGGCAAAGGAGAATATAAAGCAGTGTTAAACCCAAAAGCAACCATTTATTATATTGTAGTTTACTAATTCTTAGATGTGATGGCTGCATTCGTTTTCTTTAGGCTACTTCCACACTGCTCAGTGTACACACATGTGTGGCTTTTTTTCTGCATTTACAGTGTGCTTTTCACCTAACATGTCACTTCAGGTTTATTGTTGGTGTGTTTTCTATTCATTTCAATATAATGGTGTTTTTTTTTGGTGCAGTTTTTTTTTTTTTTTTTTTTTTAAGCGCACCAAAAATGCAGCAAGCAGGACTTTGAAAAACGCACCAAACAGACCAGTTTGCAGAGTTCCATAGCATGTAATGGCACTTTTGATTACTGCAAAAAAACGGAAAAAAAACACTTGAGTATGAAAGCAGCCTTAGCCTCCATTCACACCGGTACAACTTGTCATGCGATTTGACGGTTCCAAATCACATGACAAGTCGTACCGTATTGTCAGCTATAGAACTTGATGCGACTGCGACTTTGTAGTGCCCCACAGATTTAAAAAAAGGTTTCTGCATTTTTTGCAATTTCAGGCGTGACTTGCATAGCCATCTGTGCATGGAGTCGCATAGATGTCAGGCAAGTTGCACCTGAAATCGCACTGACCTGCCGTCAGTGTGATTTCAAATGAAGTTGCACAATTTGAAAGTCAAATTCAGTGTGAATGGGGGCTAAAGATTTCCTTTTCACCTGGCGATCCAACATTTATAACTATAACATCCAACCAAATAACATTTGTTATTTTCCAATTTCCATGATGGGAATAAGCTGTCCACACAAAGTGTCAGTTAGAAGGTTGAGACAAACCACTTAACACTTTACAGGGGTGCTTACAATGATCAGCTTTTTATTCATGTAAAACCTTTAACCACTTCTGGACCGGGCCTTTTTCTGACACTTGTTGTTTACAAGTTAAAATCAGTTTTTTTTTTTTTTTGCTGGAAAATTACTTAGAACCCCCAAACATTATATATATTTTTTTTTAGCAGAGACCCTAGAGAATAAAATGGATATTGTTGCAATATTTTTTATCACACCATATTTGCGCAGCGGTCCTACAAACGCAATTTTTTTGGGAAAAATACACTTATTTTAAATTAAAAAACAAGAAAACAGTAAAGTTAGCACAATGTATTTTTCTATAATGTGAAAGAGAATGTTATGCCAAGTAATTTGATTCCCAACATGTCATGATTCAGAATTGCGCACGCTCGTGGAATGGCGACAAACATTGATACTTAAAAATCCCTATAGGCGACAATTTAAAAATTTCTACAGGTTACCAGTTTAGAGTTACAGAGGAGGTCTAGGGCTCAAATTATTGCTCTCACTCTAACGATCATGGCGATACCTCACATGTGGTTTGAACACCGTTTATGTGGGCGCGACTTGAATATGCGTTCGCTTTTACACGCAAGCTAACGGGAACGGAGCACTTTAATTCTCTAGTTTTCTATTTATTTTATTTTTACACTGTGCTTTTTAAAAACATTTTTTTGATCACTTTTATTCCCATTACCAGGAATGTAAACATCCCTTGTAATAGAAATAAGCATTTCAGGACCTCTTTAATGTGAGATCTGGGGTCAAAAAGAGCTCACATCTCACATCTACTATAAAAACAAAAAAAGAGAGAAAAAAAAAAGTCATTTTTTTTTAATAATGAAAAAAAAAATGGGCTCCTTAAAACCGTTGCTAGGAAGCGACGTATGACGTTGCTCCAGTCCTTCAAGGCTATAGAGTCGAGTGAGGGCCATCTTGCCCTCACTTGACTTCCTGACTGAGAGAACAGCACACCGGATCATTTTCCCCGCTACCAACGGCTCCAGTAAGTGGGGAAAACAACCAGGAAAGGGCGGGGGGGTGCACCTCTCCAGCCACCCGTAAAGGTGATCCCGCAGTGAATCCCCCTATGGGACCACCCTAATGTTACAGCGGACCGCCGGCCATTTAAAAATATACCAGGGTTATAGCAGCTATCCGCTGCCATAACCCCGGTATTTAACGTCAAATTACTTACGTAGATACACGGTGGGTGCGCCGGAAGTGGTTAAAGAAAAAGTCTAGGCAAACCCTAACTAACGCTGACCCTGCTTTGTGCCACATTCTAAACCTGATATATATATATATATATATATATATATATATATATATATATATATATATATATATATATATATATATATATATATATATATATATATATAACCCTGTAAAGCAAAAAAATCACTGTACTTACCTATTCTGTACCCGATCCGGGCCGGTCCCACGCTGAGCTGTCAGTGACGGCTTCAGCGTGGACAGGGCTGGATTAACATAGGGGCTATTGGAGCTGCAGCTCCAGGCCCCCTCCTTCATATAGGCCCAGGAGGGGCTGACTGACCATTTAGGCAATGCCACTGCCCTACTGACACCATCCACTGCCAATCCCCTAACCCCCCCCCCCTTTTTTTTAAATATAAAAAAATGAAATTGTAAAAAATAATACAAAAATGTAATTGTTAAAAAAATAAATAAATAATGATAAAAATAATACTGATACCATCCATACCATCCACTGTCCTACTGACACCATTTACTGTCCTCCACTGCCTCCCAAAAGCATTGTGAAAAAAGAAACAATTAAAAAAGTAAATTGTAAAAAAACAAATTGTAAAATAAATAAATAAAATATAAAAATAATAAAACTACTGACCCTGTCCCCTGCTCTACTGACACCATCCATGCCCACCAAAAAAGCATTGTGGGAAAAGTAAAAAAAAAAAAAGCAACAAAATTATAAAAATGTGAATAATAAAAAAGTTAATTAAGTATAAAAAAAATGTGGGCTCATTCACACCGGTTCTCTTTCACATACAGCGTGAATAAGCGGTTTGTTTAAAGTAAGTAATTTGTTTTAATACATAATACAAAAGGCCCTCCAAAATCCTCAGCACCAGGCCCATGATGCTCCTAATCCGGCCCTGAGCGTGGAGGCGGGTGCAGGGGAGGCACATGACAACGGAAGCCCCATAGTAACTTTATTGGTGACGTCACTTCCCATTCATTTCACAGCCGTTGTCAGTCCTCTCCTGCACACACCTTCCATCGCTGGAGACCAGACTGGATCGGGTGCAGAAAAGGTAAGTACAGTGATTTTTGTTTTACAGGGTTAGATAGATTAGGTTTAGAATGTTGCACAGAGCAGGTTTAGCGTTAGTCAGGTTTTGCCTAGACTTACACTTTAAGCCAGAATGAAGAAAAAAAAGAAAAAAAAAAACTTATTGCTGCAACTGCTTATAAAGTAATGACTGGAGTTTGGCTTCACTTTTGGTGTATTTAAATCTGCTAGTCCATCTAACACTCTCTTCCCTCCAATGCTGCTGTCCAAAGGTGCATCCTTCTAATACAGGAGGTGTGTTACTGGCCAGATCACTAGGTGAAAAAAAAATCCTAAAAATGGAAAAGTAATGCAACCACCACATCTAATAATCGCTAATAAAACTGAAAATATTGGATTTTAAATAAACCCCTAAGAGTCTGTACGAGCCCATTTCACTATAGGAGGCCTTTAGGAACTACTTACCAGACAAATAAAGAAAAAAAAAGATTTTATTCTTTACGATTACTGGTCATTTATAACATTGTACTATAGGATTTTATATTGGAGATTTCAATTGAAAAAATAACATTTTTCTTTTTTTTTTTTAATACAGCTGTGAAAATCACCACCATATCCCTGGTGCCAACCTTCATGGATGCCCTAGTGGGATCGCAGCTCATCATCCCTTGCAGATTCCACTTGGATGATGCTTCAAAAGGGCACTTGATCAAGATGGAGTGGGGGAGGCTTCTTGCCGGAACGGAGTCTTACCGCCCCCTTATAACTCGATTTAACAGTAAGGTGTATGGACACTTTCACCAAAGGGCCAGGGTGTTTACAAAACTTGTAAATGGAGGAAATTGCTCCCTGGTGATGGAGCCAGTTAAGCTGATTGATACTGGTCTGTATGAACTACACCTCAGCATTAACGGGCAGGAATATACACCGGCTCCAGTGGTGGACGTGAACATTTTTCTGCCAAAAGGTAAGTTATGGAAATGCAAGCATTATAAATACCATATCCTCAATGCACAAATCTTTAAAACCAGGGTAAGGCGCTTTAGTGTAGCCATGTGACTGTCATTTTCAAATATCATTGGACTAAAGCCTCGTACACACGCACCGATTGTTGGCCGACCGATCGGCCGTCTTTTGTCCAGTGTTGTTGTGTTGGTTAAAATGTGCTCTAGACTGCACATGAATTTTGTCGGCCAACAACAACCAACTGCAGAAGTGATGTCATGTGCTGGTCTAGTTTCCGTGTGTTTTTTCTTCTCTGAGCATGCCCAGTCTTGCTCATCACATTTTTGTCTACCGAAATCTGTACTGACTGAAGAACAATCGGCCGTTCTGGTGACGGCCAACAAAAATTTTATAGCATGCACACCAGATTTTGTTTGGCTGAAAAGTCACAGTCGGTTGTCGGAAGCATCATACTAACAAGCCGACAATCGGCCGATCGGACGTTGGCCGAAAATTCACAGCCAACAATCGTTGCGTGTGTACGAGGCTTTAGTCAAATATAACTGTCACTTGGAGAAAAACGTACCTTATTCTGGTGGGTTAGCTTTGTGAATTGAGCCTGATGTGCTTTGTTTATATCTACTATGTATTGGGTGGGGGGAATTGGGCTCGGATCACACTGCTGCGACGGCACAGTCATTTGACTTTGCCTGCGACTTCCTTCCGACTTGGATGCTATTTAGGAGTCGGACCAAAGTAGTGCAGGAACCTTTTCTAACGTCAGAGCGACTTGTGTAGCATTAGTTAAGGCGGCTCTCATAGGGAAACATTGCATTTGACATGTCATGCAACTTGGGGTCTTACAAGTCAGATTCCAATGATGCAGCAGTGTGAACCGTGCCATTGAAAAGGTATGTAAAACTGAATACTACGCTTCTATTTAACCACTTAAGCCCCGGAGGATTTGGCTGCTCAATGACCAGGCCATTTTTTTGCGATTCGGCACTGTGTGACTTTAAAAGACCATTGCGCGGTCGTGCGACACTGTACCAAAATGAAATTGACGTCCTTTTTTTTCCCCACATACAGAGCTTTCTTTTGGTGGTATTTGATCACTTGTGCGTTCTTTTTTTTTTTTGCGCTATAAACAAAAAAAGAGCGACAATTTTAAAAAAGTAATATTTTTCACATTTTTTATATGAAATTCTCAAATAAAAAAAAAAAAAAAAAAAAAGGTAAAAATCAAAATTTAACATTTTAGGCCAATATGTTTTCTGCTACATATTTTTGGTAAAAAAAAAAATCGCAATAAACTTATTTTGATTGGTTTGCGCAAAAGTTATTGCGTTTACTAACTACGGGAAAGATTTAAATTTATGTCTTTTATTGTTTTTTTTAACTAGTAATGGCGGCGATCTGCGATTTCTTTTTGCAGGACTGCGACATTGTGGTGGACAGGTCGGACCCCTGACTGACATTGACACTTTTGGGGGTACCAGTGACATTACTACAGTAATCAGTGCTATAAATATGCACTGTGACTGTAAAAATGACACTGGCAGGGAAGGGGTTAACTTTATTGGTGATCAAGGGGTTAAGTGTGTCCCTAGGGGCGTGATTCTAACTGTTAGGGGGCATGGCTAGTGAAGTAATCACAGAGACATACGATCCTACATAGCAAGATTGCATAGCCTCTGTCATTACTTCAGGGAGGATGACAGGCGGCTGTGTTTACATCAGCCGTCTGTCTTTCTCTCTCCCTGAGGGAGATCGCAAGTGGCCAGTGGACATCGGAGCCACCGGTCACACGCGCGGGCTAGGCAGGGAACGAGCGGGCCGGGAGTGGGAGAGCGACGTACCCCTACGTCACTTTGCCTGTAGGGGGCTGACTGCCGCAGTATATAGTCGTGCGGAGGTCAGCACGTGGTTAATATTGTTAATAACCTGTTTGGTTGTTTAAAAATAAATATAAAAGTTGCACCTTTTGATTCTGCCAGAAATCTTGTCAGCTGATAACATCCCTGTGCCGTCAATTATCGATTACATTGGTCCCAGCTATCCCTGGGGACTACAGAACCCCCTATCCCATTATGTTATAGAGCAGTGGTCTCCAAACTGCGTCCCATTGCTTGCTTTTACCTGGCCCTTGGGGCAATATTTCATATTTGAGACCAACAATGGGGTATCATTCCCCCCCCCCCCCACTGAGATCAACAATAGGGTATAATTCCCCCCCCCCCACTGAGATCAACAATGGGGTATAATCCCCCCCCCCTACTGAGATCAACAATGGGGTAAAATTCCCCCCCACTGATACCAACAATGGGGTATAATTCCCCCCCCCCCCACTGACGCCAACAATGGGGTATAATTCCCCCCCCACTGACGCCAACAATGGGGTATAATTCCCCCCCCACTGACGCCAACAATGGGGTATAATTCCCCCCCCACTGACGCCAACAATGGGGTATAATTCCCCCCCCCCACTGACGCCAACAATGGGGTATAATTCCCCCCCCCCCCACTGACGCCAACAATGGGGTATAATTCCCCCCCCCCACTGACGCCAACAATGGGGTATAATTCCCCCCCCCCACTGACGCCAACAATGGGGTATAATTCCCCCCCCCCCACTGACGCCAACAATGGGGTATAATTCCCCCCCCCCACTGACGCCAACAATGGGGTATAATTCCCCCCCCCCCCCACTGACATCAACAATGGGGTATAATTCCCCCCCCCCCCCACTGACATCAACAATGGGGTATAATTCCCCCCCCCCACTGACATCAACAATGGGGTATAATTCCCCCCCCCCCACTGACATCAACAATGGGGTATAATTCCCCCCCCCCCCCACTGACATCAACAATGGGGTATAATTCCCCCCCCCCCACTGACATCAACAATGGGGTATAATTCCCCCCCCCCCACTGACATCACCAATGGGGTATAATTCCCCCCCCCACTGACATCACCAATGGGGTATAATTCCCCCCCACTGACAACGATGAGGTGTAATCCCCCCCCCCCCCCCACTGACACCAAAAAAGGGTCACAAACAATTCCACCCAAAGACACCACAATGACACCAATGATGGGGTACAATTCCTCCCAATGACACCGAAGATGGGACATTGTTTGCTACCACTCATGCCGGGACATTTTCTACTCCCAATGGCCACAGCCTGGCCCCCCCTAAAGTCCGAAGGACAATAAACTGACCCTTTGTTTAGAAAGTTTGGAGACCCCTGTTATAAAAGATAAACGAGGGCAAGGTGTTCTAAAGTTCTTCCTGGGGTTACAACACTAATATCCCATGGGTACTGTACGATGAGTGAGTGTTGTCGCTCTAGGACAGGAAGTGTGTTACTGGCAGGATCTCTAGTCTTTTCACCTTCTAACCAGTCATCTCTGTGTTCCTTACAGATTTCCCTAAAATGAATGGAAGAACAATAGTGGAAGAACAACAGACCATCAAGCAGGAGAAAATGCCAATGCTTTTCATCCTCCTAATTACAGGAGGAAGTGTGCTTGGCATTGTGGTCCTGGCCATTAGCCTATGGGTGGTGTGCAGGTAAGTTCTGTTAGCACTTTAATTTTTTTCAAGAGTGTCTTCCCAGCTAGAAGTAGTATTTGTTGAAGAACTCTCTATTTGTTCTAAAACCCAAGCTTATGTAATATCTCCTTGCTCTTTACAGAAAAATGATTCAACGTAAAAAACAGGATGAAGAAGACACAGGTCTCTTAGAGCAGACAGGTTCTGAATACGTCATCATAGAGACTGAGAATGCCGTCTCCGGGGACCAGGACGCCGTCTCCGGGGACCAGGACGCCGTCTCCGGGGACCAGGACGCCGTCTCCGGGGACCAGGACGCCGTCTCCGGGGACCAGGACGCCGTCTCCGGGGACCAGGACGCCGTCTCCGGGGACCAGGACGCCGTCTCCGGGGACCAAGAGACAGGTCTCTTGGAGCCTACAGGTTCTGAATACGTCATCATAGAGATTGAGAATGCCATCTCTGAGGACAAAGACAAGAATGCCGTCTCTGGGGACGAGGACGCCGTCTCTGGGGACGAGGACGCCGTCTCTGGGGACGAGGACGCCGTCTCTGGGGACGAGGACGCCGTCTCTGGGGACCAGGACGCCGTCTCTGGGGACCAGGACGCCGTCTCCGGGGACCAGGACGCCGTCTCCGGGGACCAGGACGCCGTCTCCGGGGACCAGGACGCCGTCTCCGGGGACCAGGACGCCGTCTCCGGGGACCAAGAGACAGGTCTCTTGGAGCCTACAGGTTCTGAATACGTCATCATAGAGATTGAGAATGCCATCTCTGAGGACAAAGACAAGAATGCCATCTCTGGGGACCAAGAAGCCGTCCCTGGGGACCAAGAAGCCGTCCCTGGGGACCAAGAAGCCGTCCCTGGGGACCAAGACGCCTGGGACCAAGACGCCGTCCCTGGGGACCAGGACGCCGTCCCTGGGGACCAGGACGCCGTCCCTGGGGACCAGGACGCCGTCCCTGGGGACCAGGACGCCGTCCCTGGGGACCAGGACGCCTGGGACCAGGACGCCGTCTCCGGGGACCAGGACGCCGTCTCCGGGGACCAGGACGCCGTCTCCGGGGACCAGGACGCCGTCTCCGGGGACCAGGACGCCGTCTCCGGGGACCAGGACGCCGTCTCCGGGGACCAGGACGCCGTCTCCGGGGACCAAGAGACAGGTCTCTTGGAGCCTACAGGTTCTGAATACGTCATCATAGAGATTGAGAATGCCATCTCTGAGGACAAAGACAAGAATGCCGTCTCTGGGGACGAGTGTGCCGTCTCCGGGGACCAGGACGCCGTCTCCGGGGACCAGGACGCCGTCTCCGGGGACCAGGACGCCGTCTCCGGGGACCAGGACGCCGTCTCCGGGGACCAAGAGACAGGTCTCTTGGAGCCTACAGGTTCTGAATACGTCATCATAGAGATTGAGAATGCCATCTCTGAGGACAAAGACAAGAATGCCATCTCTGGGGACCAAGAAGCCGTCCCTGGGGACCAAGAAGCCGTCCCTGGGGACCAAGAAGCCGTCCCTGGGGACCAAGAAGCCGTCCCTGGGGACCAAGACGCCTGGGACCAAGACGCCGTCCCTGGGGACCAGGACGCCGTCCCTGGGGACCAGGACGCCGTCCCTGGGGACCAGGACGCCGTCCCTGGGGACCAGGACGCCGTCCCTGGGGACCAAGACGCCGTCCCTGGGGACCAAGACGCCGTCCCTGGGGACCAAGACGCCGTCCCTGGGGACCAAGACGCCGTCCCTGGGGACCAAGACGCCGTCCCTGGGGACCAAGACGCCTGGGACCAGGACGCCGTCCCTGGGGACCAGGACGCCGTCCCTGGGGACCAGGACGCCGTCCCTGGGGACCAGGACGCCGTCCCTGGGGACCAGGACGCCGTCTCCGGGGACGAGTACGAGGATGCCGTCTCCGGGGACGAGTACGAGGATGCCGTCTCCGGGGACGAGTACGAGGATGCCGTCTCCGGGAACAGCGAGTCCTATGACACTGCAGATGAGGAGTCGTCTGTTCAGAATACCATACCTGAACCAGATGAGAACTCCTCATCATATGGCATGGAGGAGGAATCTCCTTTTCTTCCAAACCTAAGGATGCTTCAAGCCTACTTACCCAATGCAGTGCCCTGTATCAATATCATCAATGATGCAGGAGTTGAACAAGTCACCATAGTTCATGGCGATGGCTCCTGGGAGATACACGTGCCAAATTAAAAAGGGCGATGCTACTGCTACACCTGCCTCCAACCAGCACACCAGCCAGCTTCTCATTCGCCTGCAGTGTCCCCCACTAATCGGTTACCGTTATCCATATGAACCCACCATCTCCATCAAGGCAGCCCTTCCTCTTGGACAAAGTACAATTGGAAGTCTTTAGCAAATGGAAAACATTCACATGTGTGTGTACATATATTAACCACTTCAATACCAGGTACTTTTACCTGCCCAGGACAAATTTTTCAGCTTTCAGCGCTGTCGCGCTTTGACAATTGCACAGTCATGCAACGCGAAAAAAGAAATTATACATTTTTATTACAATTTTTTTTTTTTTTTAACACACTGTGACCAGAGCAATATAATGTTACAATAGTAACATTGTACTACTCTCGAGAAGTGATCAGGTTTTTTTATACATAAACCATAGGCTAATACAAGGTGATCTGTGTATAAAATGAACAGTCCATAAATCTATGCAGTATCAATAGTAAGCCAGACTTACTGACCTACAGTCTGCGCTGCAGAGCATGGTGGGACAGGCACATGGGAGAAGACACCGCTCCCCGCTCACGTGGTTCCCGGTGTGCGCGCCCCTGCACCATAGGGCGCGCGCGCCGGCTGTTTGAAATTTAAAGGACCAGTGCACCAGTAATTGGTGCCTGGCCCAAACCTCCCTTCCTGTTTCCGGTTTCATATATAAGTGACCTGCCCCTTCCTGCCCTTGCCGGATCTTTGTTGCCTTATTGCCTAGTGAAAGCGTTGTTGGTGTATCCCTTGCCTGTTGCAGAACCCTTTGCTAATGACTACCGCCTTTGAACCTGTGCTGCCTGCCCTGACCTTTGCTTCGTCTGACTACGCCTCTGCCTGTTCCTTTTGTACTACGCCTATCTCAGCAGTCAGTGAGGTTGAGCCGCTACTGGAGGACACGACCTGGTAGTTACCGCCGCAGCAAGTCCATCCCGCCTTGCGGCGGGCTCTGGTGAAAACCAGTAACTACTTAGAACCGATCCTCCGGGACAGGTAAGTCCTAATATTATAAGTCAGTGGGTTCAGTATTTGTAGCTGCTGACTTAGCAGTTGCCCTGTACTGCCAGTGAGTACAGAGCAGAGAGTGAAGCCACCACTCTCACATGTTGTTGCCCTGTACTGCCAGTGAGTACAGAGCAGAGAGTGAAGCCACCACTCTCACATGTTTTTTCCATTCCTGATGGTATTGCCACCTTGTCGTGGTGGAATGGCTTGCGTGCCCAAATCACCCCTGAATCTTTCCTGACAGGAGCCTTTGCACCTGGTGGGGGACACCCCAGCCAGACAGGTCTTGTGTTGATGGGCCAGACAAAGAGCGATACCGCAATCCTCCAAGGGGGGTTGAACATGACACTCTAGAAGATTTAAATAGTTGAGTTGTGCAGGAGGACACTCAGTTGGGTTGCCTCCATGTAGTGCGGTTAGGGTTATGTGTGATGGGTTCCCCATTAAAGCGGATTTCCACTCAAATGTGGAACTTCTGCTTTAAGTGGTCCTGACCCCTGACATGCCACATTTGGCATGTATGTTTTTTGGGATGGGGGGGGGGGGGCGGGTACCTAGTTTTGACAGATACCCGCTCCCGATTCCTTTCGGGCGGAAGTTCTCCTCTCCCCCCTCCCTCCCTGCAATCTTCTGGGATACATCGCAGTTCCCAGAAAATTGCCTGACCAGTCATGACATGCAGCACGACTCGCGCATGCGCAGTGCGCACCCAGCTGTGAATGTGAAGCTGCAAGCTGTCACAGTCGGGTGCCCACAGTAGAAATGCTGGCGCCGCGGGGAGAAGCTGGAGAGATCCGAGGCTCTTCCCGGCTGCATCGCTGGACCATATGACCAGAGGTGTATTTGTTTTGTGCTGCCCTAGGCCTGACTAAACTTGTGCACCTCCTAATTTAAATATGACCCACCCCTTCCTGTAAAGGCCACACCCTTCCTGTTTATGACCCGTTCTGTCATCTGTAAATCACAGACCACAACCACAGTGTATCAGTGGCCATCAGCATAGCCTCATCAGTTCCCATAAGTGCAGCCTTATCAGTGTAGCCCCATCAGTGGCCATCAGTACAGCCCCATCAGTGGCTACCAGTGCAGCCTTTCAGTGCCTATTAGTGCAGCCTAAGTTATTTGGACTTGTGTTTGCTGCCACTGATTGTAATTATAGGAATATTTCACTTATTTGTATAATGAGCAGGAAGTCCAGAGTCATTTTACAAATAAGTGAAATAATCAGTGGCAGCAAACACAATTCCAAATATCTTCTAAGATTGGAGTAATCTTACTAACCCAGTGACATATTGCGATAGCACTTATAAGGTAAGCAGGTCCAAAATATTATTGCCATCATATACAATTAAAAGTCTTAATTGTATATGATACAATTCAATATGCTCGCTCAAGGATAAGAATGGAGAGGTTAAAGAAATGGAAATTATATTATTGACATGATGCCTGCCATACCTGTGGGCAGGGTGGAGGAGGGTAGGCGGTGCATTAGGCTGCAGTGCCACACTTATTAGCATTTCGGACCGTCAGACCAGTTGTATTAAATGTGTTTGGCGACATGCGGTCTGTCTGAATGTCCTCACCCGCCTGTATTATACCGGCAGGTAGCAGTGTGACAGCTTTATGTGGGTGCCAGATTGATTTGCCTCCTGGACCCTGCCCTCTTTCTCAATTCGCCCCATTAGACTGGCACTATACTAAAAGTGTAGAGCAAGCCGGCGGGGACCCTTTTCGTGCGAGAGCCGGGAAGAGGCTGTTTTTTTTTTTCATGCAGAGTGCAGCTTTTTTTGCTGCCCCCCTGCAAAGTGCCAGCCTAGGCCAAGATACAGCACTGCGTATGACAGGTGAGTATGTGTTTATTACAAGTCAGTAGTTACACTTTTTGTAGCTGCTGACTCTGAATAAACACAAAAGCCAGTGGAACTCCGCTTTAACTGCACAGAAGTGTCTTTGATCGGATTATGCGATATATGTTCAGTTAAGTCAAGGGTCAGTCTCCTTCTGCCTGTTCGGATTACACTGGAATGATGACTGTAAGGACCAGTTCACACCATAGAAATGCAATCTGGATGCTTTTCTGCTTGAGCATTTTTGACGTGTTTTTGATGCATTCCAGTACATCTTTTCCCCCTTTTTTCTCTTAACCTTAAAAAAGGACACGTGTGTACCAGTGCATTTTTTCCCCCTTTTTTCTATTAACCTTAAAAAAGGACACGTGTGTACCAGTGCATTTTTGGTACACTCTGGTGTGTTTTACAGCGAGTTGATTCACACCCATGCATGTTGCTTTTGAGCATTTCTGTGGTACATTTTGCTGTACGTTGCAGTTTTTTTTACTGCGATTTTTGCCGCAATTTGCATTTTGTATGGTTTTTCCTTTCTTGGAAACTTTGATTTAAAAAAGAAAAACACAAAATCACGGCAAAATTGTGGTAAAAACGCAATACTTGCGTTTTGGATGCAGGTCTATTGAAGTCTATTACATGCAAAACGCTGCGTTTTGCAGGAAAAAAGTCCCCAACCCTTTCCAAAAATGCAGAGGCACAAAAATGCATTGATGTGAATGTGTTCCATAGGAAACCATGTTAAAAAAATGAAATGCATTTCTGCAAAAAGCATGAAAAAAATGCATTGGTGTGAATCAAGCCTTCCAGTGCAGGAAAAATGCAGCATGTTTTACTTTTTTTTCTGGAATTGGATCTGCAAGTACTGGTGTGAACTATGCCATTGGAAACCATATAACCTACTTTCCATGCATTTTTGATGCAGAAAAAAAAGGACATGCGTTTTCCAGTACAATTTTGATGCATTTTATCGTGGTCCAGTGCAGAAAAAATGCAGCGTGTTCTACTTTTTTTCTGGAACTGGAACTCCCTAGAACTGACCACACTGGTGTGAACAATGCCGTTGAAAACCACAGACTACTATCTACGCCAGGGATTCCCAAACTACGGCCCTGCAGCTGTTGCAGAACTACACATCCCATGAGGCATTGTAAAACTCTGACATTCACATACATGACTAGGAGTGATGGGAATTGTAGTTCTTGAACAACTGGAGGGCCATAGTTTGGGAATCCCTTATCTACGCATTTTTGATACAGAAAAAAAACGCACTGGACTGCATGTGGTGTAAACTGGCCCTAAAAGTGGGAAGAAGGGGGGTTGGGACTCTGGAAACCATGCAGTTCATTTGGCTGATTGATGCAGATGACAACTGGATGATCTGCGATCAACAAAATGATCAAATAAGATATCTGATCTAAAGATCTGGGCATACAGGGTTTACATCAGCGCTGGAAGCAAGTACAGATACAGAAAAGTTACAGCTAAGCATTAAATCCTGTAACATCTGCACAGCAAAAAACAGCTGTAAGTGGGGGGGGGGGGGGGGAGAAAGTTTACCCCATTACAGAGGCCAGTCAGGAACACCTCAACGCCTAGAGAGGTTCATCCAAAAAGTGTCTGTGCTTTTTCATAAATTGGGTACTTTAGGCCCCTTTGGTCCGTCTGTCCTTTTTTCATCCATTCGTTGACGGATGAAAAACGGACATCAATGCATCTCTATGTAAAAGCTGATGACAACGGAAGATCATCCGTTAACATCCGTTTTCATCCGCTTCCCTCAATGTCCGTTTTTTTTGAACGGACGAATGCCCTATTTTTCATCCGTCAAAAAAAAACGGATCGGACGAAAAACGGATGTACACAAACAAACGGTCTGTTTTTCATCCGTTTTTGCATTGGTAGTGGATGTGAAAAAAACGGATGAAAAGAACGGATACATTTTGACGTGACTGAACCGATGAACTGAACGGACTGTATGTGTGAACGGGGCCTTAGGGGTCCTTCCTTGGGTCCAAGTTTGAAATGCAGGACTCTGCAGAGCAACAATCCCCCAAAAAAATAAGCAAAAAGGGAAATGAATGGCCTTTCCCTACACTTTTTTTATTGTTCAATAGGTGAGGATTTCATCCTGAGGAAGACACGTGGTCCCTTGTGTCGTCACGCGTAGGGGAGGGGCAAGGACGGATGGAGCGCTCCGCTGATCTGTATGCGAGACTGTCAGGCTGTCGCCTACATCCACTGCAGGGATAAGGACACAGCTGCGGCGTCTTCCACTATACCACAACGGTACTTTCAAGAGGGCTATTATTTGAAGGGCTATCTAAAGGTGCATGGATGCACCGTTAAATGTGAGTGTAATTACATTTGATTTGTTGGAATAAATATATTTTTTAAATGGTATAAGCACTATTTGAGCTCCTTTACTTTCATGTCATGTGGATTACTGAGGAGATAAAAGGCCAATCTATGGGATAAGATCACCTGGAACTCCTAAACATTCAGCATTCGAGCCCAGTATTATTTAATGCAAGTTCACTGATGAGAGAAATGGATCATCTATGGGATAAGACCTCCTGGAATTGCTAGACATCCAGCATTTGAGCACAATTATATTTAATACAAGGTGAGGGCCCAATCAGAAGGGGGTGCACGAGTAGGAATAAGTTGTGACACCCTGGTCACCCACTTCGTTCTGGGATCACAGCCACAGATTGGTGGCCTGAGCACATATAGAAGACTGAATTGCACTAATTGTCACTGGATTTTATTGGACACTTTTTATTTTTATATTTATATATCTTCCATATCTTTGATATTGTATTTACAAGAATTTATACATTTTAAAAATATTTTTTCACTGTTTTATTTTACATATTAATATTTTATTGTATATTGATTATTCTATAGATTTCATGCATTAGAAACCATTGAGATACATCACAGCACTTAGCACTTTCTTACAGCACTACCATTTTCCTACACACTCTATTAGGGTTAACACACAGCACAAATTTTTCATCTCTCAGTGACGGATTATTTATATAAGGAATTCTAGGTTAACAGAATTGGGATCCGCATATTGAGGGCTACACGTATTTATTCATTTATACACCTTATCTTAATTTTTAACATTTAACTTGATTTTTACTTTGCGCAACACTATTTGGGCTCTTTCCCACGGTCCGCCTCCGTAGGCGGATCCGTGTTGCGCAGTGAGGATCGATCCGCGATCCCCGCTGAGCCGGCGGATGACAGCTCCGTCTCTGCTTGCAGAGCGGAGAGGGAGGTGTCTCAGCCCCCGCTGCCCTCTATGGGGGATCGGATGAGAGCGGACCGCCTGTCCGCTCTCATCAGATACGATCCGATCCGATTACTGAACGGATGGAAAAATAGGGTTTCCATCCGTCCAGATTTCACGCACAGGATCGGATGCGGATGGCAGCGGGTGTCAGCGGAGGTGTCTCCACTGACACCCGCTGTCCCATAGAGCTGCATGGAGGATCCGATCAGATCCGCCTAAAAAACTGACAGGCAGATCTGATCGGACCGCCCGTGTGAAAGAGCCCTTTTAATAATTTTAGGTGAGGATTTCATGTTAGAGGCAGCCTTAAGGTGGGGCTCCACCCAAAAGGGGAAGATCCGCCTATTTGCCTGGGTACCTGCTTTTCATAGGTACACGCTCCCATTGCCGGCTGACTTTGCGGCAGCGAACTCATCCAGAAGTTCGGCTCCCCCACCTCCTTCCCCCACTGCCGGGCAGAGATGTATATTAACGAAGTAAAACTACTTAAGTACTGTACTTAAGTACCGAAATGCGGTATCTGTACTTTCCTAGAGTAGAATTTTTTTCTCCTACTTCTACTTTTACTTCACTACATTTTTTCGATGATTTCGATACTTCTACTCAAGTATTTTTTTTTTTGTGCTGCATAGTTACTCGTTACTTTTAAAAAAATTACCACTGCCAGAACAGTAGATGGCAGGTAAAATGTGTATAATGTCATTTGTAAATCAGCGCATATGAAAATAAAGGCTGTGTATAATAAAAGCTGCTATACCAAATCTTTCCAATAAAAAGAAAATATGAAACAAACAAATAAATTGTGCTACAGCGCTTAAAGTGCATCAAGAAACTACTAACAAACACAACTTGGCTGTGCGAATAAAGTGCCTGTGCAATCGATATAATATCATTGTTGCCCCCAGTGCCCTGCCCACACTCCACACAGTATCAAAAATAAAGTGACATGAATGTGCTAAAGCCTAAATGCAGTAAAAATAATTATTCCCACAATGTAACAGTAAATTCAATTCATATAAAATATGACAATAAATCACAATAAAATCAGTTATGAAATAAGTTAGGTCAGGTGCGTGCAACAAGTTGAAGTGTGTAAACCTATCTATAACGAAAAGTCCATAAATGAATTCCAGTGTGCAAATCTAAAGTGTCACTTCACTTGTCAGATGCTTCCACCTCCTTCAGTGCTCGAGTGACCGACCAACACACTTAATGGTGGTGGCACTGGTGGATAGCGTCTGGGTGGCACTGTGGCACTGGCACTGACTGCACTGGTTCAAAAAGCCATATATATTTAATTATTTCAATTCTCAATCCCATAGGTCCTCTCCTCATAAGATATTAACTTAAGATTAGGTGATGAACTTCTTGGCGGCCCTGGCAGGATGACGGGGACACCCGCCACTTCTGGAGCCGAGCCGCTGTGATTCCCCAACATGTGACAAAGTGACAGCCAGGAGATCTAGTGGCTAGTAGTGCTCAACAATACCGCTTTTATATATAAAAATGAAATAAAATATACTGACTCACAATTTAGTAGTAGGTAGCGTGTAGCAGTAGGCAGCACAACTCAATTCAATCAATCCCACAGCCTCGCTCGCGCCGTGGCCCGCGGAATCACTGTCATGATCATCAAGTTAAGACCGCACTGGAGGAGCCATGCTGCCGTCTTCCCGCTCGAGGTCTCCGCCTCTAAACGTGTTGTGTGTCACTCAGACTCCACCCCTTAGGGCCCTTACTGAGAGGAGTTGTGACGCGGGCGGCGGGACACGGGAGCAGGACTCTGAGCATTTTCTTCGTCATCTCATCTTCTTCTCTATGAGGTGAGTAAGGTGGACAGTGGAGAGGGCCTAATCCTTGCCATGGCAATGTGCCATTTGAGAAACAAATAATCAATATAAAATATTAATATATTATATACACACGGGTCATGGGTGGCTTTTTTTGAACCAAGAAGAGTGAGACTGACGGCTATAATGATTATCCGACCATCCATGGTCCATGGACCATAAGTGTTGTGTTGTGGTGGTGCCTGTGCTTCCTGCGGCCTGCCTCTGCCTGTGCGGCTGTGCCTGCACTGCAGTGGCCACTGGCAGTGGCACTTGACTTGAGCAAAGCAAATGAGCACTACTGGTGTGAAGGACAGGTGGTGGAAGCATGTTCTGACAAGTTCTTATAATGAAAATAATATAGACAGCTTTTTGAACCAGTGCAGTGCCAGTGCTACTAAGGTGAGAGGCAGAGAGAGAGGCTATACAGTCCACCACTTTACTTGAGCAGATCACAGAAGAAAGGTGGAAGCATCTGACAGCAAGTGACAAGCACTTCTTAGATTGCACACTGGAATTCAGTTATGGACTTTTCCTTATAAAGTTTAGTTTACACGTTTAAACTTGCACCTAAATTATTCACAATCGCAACTTATTTTATTGTGGTATTGTCATATATATTTTATATGAATTAAATTTACATTGTGGGAATAATTTGCACTGCATTTAGCACAGACATGTCACTTTAATTTTGATACTGTGGGCGATGATTTTGAATACAAGAAGAATATATATATATATATATATATATATATATATATATATATATATATATATATATATATATATATATATATATATAAAATTGCAGGCACTTTATTAGCATTTTTAGCACAGCCACTTTGTTAGCAGTTTTTGATGCATTTTTCACTTTAAGTGTTGTAGGTTTGATGAAGCTGGCCTGGCACATCATCATCCATTGAGCAAATCAAATCAAACCACGATTAAGAAGACTGCGCATGCTCCTGTTCTGCCTTTTGATCAGCTGAAAAGATGGACGAACCAAAAACACCACCTTCCACCCCTGGCCCTTCAACTTCAAGTGATCTGCCTGGCTGTGAGAGTGAGGAAGCTCAGGAAGGAGACCACCCCTGGCTTTAAAAGGTGGATGCTTTAAAAGGGGAAGGGAGGGACATACTTTATCCGTTTTTTGTTTACAAAAAGTTACAGCCTAAGGAATTGTGATTGTCCTTTAGGTTAATCATTTGAATAAATCATTTGAAATAATAAAAAACAATACGATGTTCAAACTTTTGACTTCTTTCTTTAATAACTACATAACACAGTACTTCTACTTCTACTTTCAGTACTTGAGTAGAATTTTTTTTTCAAAACTACTGGTACTTTTTACTTTTAGTACTTAAGTAGCAAATTTTTTGAAAAAACTACTTGCAATACTTAAGTAAAAAAAATGTTGAATACTTTAGTACTTCTACTTAAGTAACTTTTTCTGCGAGCACTTCCACTTCTACTCAAGTCACTTTTTGATCGAGCACTTGTACTTTTACTCAAGTAGAAATTTTGAATACTTTATACAAGTCTGCTGCCGGGCCATTTCACAAAGCACAGCGTGCTTCGCGCATGCGCAGTAGGGAACCGGCTGTGGAGCTTTCTCAAGCAAAATGCCTAAAAATTGTATACAAGCCGGGAGGTGGATGAAGCCTTCCTTTTACATAAAGCCACAGGTTTTCATTGTGCACCATTACAACCTTCTAGCTGCCGGCCTTCTAGCAACCAAAGGCCTCATCCGTTGATAAGGAGGATGTCAGTCGCCTACATAGCATCCTTGTTTGTCTCTCCTCTGCCCCTCTCCAACAGCGTTGGGGTCACATTAGCTGATGGAGGAAAAACTGAGGGAGAAGAGAAACCTTGGAATACTAGTCAGTACCAGTTTTAAAAATTATATTTGCTTTGGAAGAATAAATCGCCTCTAAGGTTGGGTTTCCTACTTGGACTTGTGGATGTTGCTACATTATGTAAAACTATTAGAATAGATTTTACATTTTAGAATGGGGTGCTCCTAAACTGTCCATCTTTTTTAAAGGGGGCAAAAGGGGGCATTGACTGAAAAAATGGTTGCGAAACACTGGTTTAGAGACAACAGTCAGAAATACCCATAGCATGTAAGCACTTTTACAAGATGGCATTTTAAAATGAAGGAACAATCCAGGATTAAAATGAAGAAATCTAAAAATTGTGTATTTTCCAGAAAATAAAAAAAAAATCTGAAATTTTGCACAGACTTGGGAGTAGATAATGGCAGCATATTTTGTAGGCTGCATTATACAAGGGTGCAGTAGGCAGACCAAAAGCCACTCGCATCAGATCGATATTGCAGAAAAAAAGTGTGACTGTGCAGACAACAGCGCTCAGCAGTCTTCTCCGGTCAGCATAGAGAAACAACCTCCCACCTGGATGGACTCCTTGCTTTGCCCTGCTAGATGTCATCAGGGGCAAGAAGTTGATGAGGCGATGGACTGCTAATCCACATGGGTTCAAATCCCATCCTCATCTAAGCATATTTCTTAGGGAGTTGCTTCTCATATCTGCCTGTGGAAGTCATCATGTCCAAGTCTGAGCAGCCTATAAAAAGTGTGAAGGAATCAAAACAACTGTAACCAAAGGAGCTGAGAAGCAGGCCGCTTAGTCCTTTGAATTTTTTCATCAGTCCCGCACCATTGTGCAGTCTGTCTGCATTCCCATCCATGGATCAGTCCCGCACCATTGTGCAGTCTGTCTGCATTCCCATCCATGGATCAGTCCTGCCCAGTTGTGCAGTCTGTCTGCATGCTGATCAGTGGCGGCTGGTGCTCAAAATTTTTGGGGGGGCGCAAACAGAAAAATGTAATAGGCATTGCTTTGCAGCAAAAAACGCTGTAAAAAATTGCATGACTTTGAGCTCACAAAAGTGTGAAAGGGGCCTTCAGTAATCAAGGTATAGCGTGCCCCCTTCAATGCAGAGTGACCACAGCGTGCCCCCTTCAATGCAGAGTGACCACAGCGTGCCCCCTTTCAATGCAGAGAGACCAGCGTGCCCCCCTTCAATGCAGAGAGACCAGCGTGTGCCCCCCTTCAATGCAGAGAGACCAGCGTGCCCCCCTTCAATGCAGAGAGACCAGCGTGCCCCCCTTCAATGCAGAGAGACCAGCGTGCCCCCCCTTCAATGCAGAGAGACCAGCGTGCCCCCCTTTCAATACACAGTGACCAGCGTGCCTCCTTCCAATGCACAGTGACCAACATGCCCCCCTTCAATGCAGAGACCAGCATGTCCCCTTCAATGCAGAGCTCAGCGTGCCCCCTTTCAATGCAGAGTGAACAGCGTGCCCCCTTTCAATGCAGAGACCAGCGTGCCCCTTTCAATGCAGAGATCAGCGTGCCCCTTTCAATGCAGAGATCAGCGTGCCCCTTTCAATGCAGAGATCAGCGTGCCCCCTTTCAATGCAGAGATCAGCGTGCCCCCTTTCAATGCAGAGATCAGCGTGCCCCCTTTCAATGCAGAGATCAGCGTGCCCCCTTTCAATGCAGAGTGAACAGCGTGCCCCCTTTCAATGCAGAGACCAGCGTGCCCCCTTTCAAAGCAGAGACCAGCGTGCCCCCTTTCAAAGCAGAGACCAGCGTGCCCCCTTTCAATGCAGAGACCAGCGTGCCCCCTTCAATGCAGAGATCATCGTGCCCCCTTTCAATGCAGAGATCAGCGTGCCCCCTTTCAATGCAGAATGAACAGCATGCCAAGCCCCCCCCCCCCCCGCCAGAGACCAGTACACTTTCCTGTAGCGGCGGCTTCTCTTCAGTCCCCGCATCACCTTGAGTCCTCAGTCCTCCCGCCTCCTCTTCAGGCCAATAGCATGGGGTTTGCCTTTCGGCCAATCAGGAAGCGGGTCTCGGACTCGCTTCCTGATTGGCCAGGAGGATCCGTGTGACAATAGCGAATTTTCATTCGCTATTGTCACACAATGGGTGGGCTCAGGGCGCACTGCTCTGTGCCCTGGGTCCACCCTTTGCTGAAGCCTATTAGAGCCTCTGGCTCTCCATGTGTCCGGCGCCCCACATGTAGATTAGGGGGCCGGATGCATGGATAGGGGGGGGGCGGTGCCCCTGCGCCCCCAATGCACCGGCCTCCACTGATGCATTGATTGGTCCCGCCCAGTTATGCAATCTGTTTGCATTCCCATCCATGGATCGGTCCCAATTGGATAATAATCGGATGAACTGTCTTGATCGGCTCTCGAAAGCTGTGTACTAATGATCCGATTATCGTACGATCGATTCGAAATCTGTATTTTTTGTCTGATTTTCTTATTGGCCATAAGTAGAGAAGACAGAGATCCTGTGTTTCTGGTAAGCAGGAACACGGATCTCTGTATTCCCCCAATACAAGCACCTCCCCCACACAGTTAGCAAGAACTCCCTAGAAACACATTTAACCCTTTGATAGCCCCTGATGTTAACCCCTTCCCTGCCAGTGTCATTATTACAGTGACAGTGCATATTTCTAGCACTGATCACTGTATTGGTGGCATTGGTCCCCAAAAAAGTGTCACGTAGTGTTTGATTTGTCCGCCACAATATCGCAGTCCCGCTATAAGTCGCTGATTGCTGCCATTACTAGTAAAAAAATAAATAAATAAAAATTCCATAAATATATCCCATAGTTTGTAGACGTGATAACTTTTGCGCAAACCAATCAATATACACTCATTGGGATTTTTTTTTTACCAAAAATATGCAGGTGAATACAAATTGGCCTACATTGATGAAGAAATTCAATTTTTTTCCATTTATGGATATGTTTTAGAGCAGAAAGTAAAAAATATATATATATTTTTTTTTTTTCCTCACAAAATATCGGTCTTTTTTTTGTTTATAGCGCAAGAAATAAAAAATAAAAATCGCAGAGGTGATCAAATACCACCAAAAGAAAGCTCTGTTTGTGGGGGGAGGGGGGGGGGGGACATGCATGTTTTTTTGGGTACACTGCCGCATGACTGCGCAATCGTCGCAGTTTTAAAAAAAAAAATGGCCTGTTCATGAAGGGGGTAAATCTTCCGGAGCTTAAGTGGTAATAAAGCAGGTGTAAAGTGGAAGCAGCAGATCTGCAGAGAATATTATTTTGAACACGTTACTTATGAGTGTTTATACACACACACACACACACACACACACACAACACACAACACACAACACACAACACACAACACACAACACACACACACACACATATATATATATATGAATTTCTGCAGATTGTTAGTTGATTTGTGATAAATGATGAGCACACACAATAGGACAGCCCTGGTAAAACGTAATGCTCTTTTAGTTGATAAAAGGAATGCTGAATTTTGTTGCGGTAGCGGTCCGGTATACAATATTATTATTATTTGTAGGTTTTTAAGTAGTTACACATAGTGTGGGGGTTTTATTTATATTTATTTAATTTCTTTTCACTAAATGAACACCATCAGCCTGGGATTGTACACCCCAATATGTCCCCCCATATACCCAAATATATAACACTATAATATACACATAAACCAGAATGTGGGAAGAATTCGGCCGCAGCCTTTACTGGGTTTACACATGATCATCACAACTTTATTTAAAACTTACAAACAACCAAATGACAAGTTCAACTCACATGTGGTGATCAGATAATACAGTTGAAGTAATCCTGAGGTAACTGCTGGCAGCTGATATAAAGGCTCACAGGGATTGGACAGTTGTTTTCCCTCCGAAACATGAATCACCAATCCACCAGCAGCTCTGTTTAGTGAAAATTTCTAATCTGCCCGGCAACAGCCCAGGGATTTCATCCAACCAATCTGTAGCTTTCAGCTCCCTGTGGGTGGGACAGCAGTCACATGACTAGGATGTCAGACTATTCCTGATGGAAAGTGGGCGGGCCTCCCCACCTAGTGATTTATGGATTGGTCCCGCACAGTTGGGCAGTCCGCCTACATTCCGATCCATGGATCGGTCCCGCACAGTTGGGCAGTCTGCCTGCATTCCGATCCATGGATCGGTCCCAATCGGATAATAATCAGATTAACTGTCGTGATCGGCTCTCGAAAGCTGTGTACTAACGATCGGATTATCGTAGGATCGCTTCGAAATCGATATTTTCGGATTGTGTGTGCGGGCCATAAGTAGGGAAGACAGAGATCCTGTGTTTCTGGTAAGCAGGAATACGGATCTCTGTATTCCCCCAGTACAAGCACCTCCCCCACACAGTTAGCAAGCACTCTGTAGAAACACATTTAACCCTTTGATCACCCCTGATGTTAACCCCTTCCCTGCCAGTGTCATTAGTACAGTGACAGTGCATATTTCTAGCACTGATCACTGTATTGTTGGCATTGATCACCAAAAAAGTGTCATGTAGTGTTTGATTTGTCTGCCACAATATCGCAGTCCCGCTATAAGTCGCTGATCGCTGCCATTACTAGAAAAAAATACATAAAAATTCCATAAATATATCCCATAGTTTGTAAATGTGATAACTTTTGCGCAAACCAATCAAAATACGCTTATTGCGATTTTTTTTTTTTATCAAAAATATGTAGGAGAATACGAATTGGCCTACATTTTTTTTTTTATTGGGAATGTTATATAGCAGAAAGTGAGAATCCTTGTTTTTTTTTTTTTCCAGAGTTGTCGCTTTTTTTGTTTATAGCACAAAAACTAAAAATCGCATAGATGATCAAATACCACCAAAAGAAAGCTCTGTTTGTGGAAAAAAAAAGGACATCCATTTTATTTGGGTACGGTGTCGCACAACGGCACAATTGTCCGTTAAAATAACGCAGTGCTGAACCGCAAAAAATGGCAAAAAGGGCAAATCCTTCCGGCTCAGAACTGGTTAAACAACAAACATATTATACTTACCTGGGCTGCTCTGTGCAAAACCATTACACAGAGCAGCCCTGATATCCTCCTCTTTTGGGGTCCCCCACAGATGACTCTGGCTCCTCCTGCCTTTAGAGTGCCCCAATAGCAAGCTGCAAAGTATAGTATAGCATGCCCCTATAGCCAGGTAAAAAAACTTCTGCCTTTAGAACCATTCACTTCCTGCCCAGGACTACATGTCCCATGAGGCATTGCTCCTCACACATTCACCTTCACAAGTTCTCAGGCACTTACTGACATGTATGAATTGGATGGTGTACTGAGCTGTGTGTGCTGCACTGTGTCTTCTGACATGTATGGACGGTGTACTGAGCTGTGTATATGCTGCACTGTGTATACTGACATGTATGGAGGGTGTACTGAGCTGTGTGTGTGCTGCACTGTGTCTTCTGACATGTATGGATGGTGTACTGAGCTGCATGTGTGCTGCACTGTGTATTCTGACATGTATGGAGGGTGTACTGAGCTGTATGTCTGCTGCACTGTGTCTTCTGACATGTATAGATGGTGTACTGAGCTGTGTGTGTACTGCACTGTGTATACTGACATGTATAGATGGTGTACTGAGCTGTGTGTGTACTGCACTGTGTATACTGACATGTATGGATGGTGTACTGAGCTGTGTGTGTGCTGCACTGTGTATACTGACATGTATGGACGGTGTACTGAGCTGTGTGTGTGCGCTGTACTCTGTATACTGACATGTATGGAGGGCGTACTGAGCTGTATGTGTGCTGCACTGTGTATACTGACATGTATGGACGGTGTACTGAGCTGTGTGTGTGCGCTGTACTCTGTATACTGACATGTATGGAGGGCGTACTGAGCTGTATGTGTGCTGCACTGTGTATACTGACATGTATGGAGGGCGTACTGAGCTGTATGTGTGCTGCACTGTGTCTTCTGACATGTATGGAGGGTGTACTGAGCTGTATGTGTGCTGCACTGTGTATACTGACATGTATGGAGGGTGTACTGAGCTGAATGTGTGCTGCACTGTGTATACTGACATGTATGGAGGGTGTACTGAGCTGTATGTGTGCTGCACTGTGTCTTCTGACATGTATGTTAGTAAACACAGAGCTCTATACTCTGATCCGCTGAGCCGATCAGCAGGTCCTGGCCATAAATCATTGGCCAGGACCTGCTAACTGACTTGTGGTGTAGCGAATGACAGCACAGATGGGGCGGCACGCGCTCCATACCCAGAAATGCTGGATCACGTACAAGTATATGATCTGGCGCAGTGGGGCAGCCCTGCCGCAGTAAAAAGACAATAGGCGGTCCGCAAGTGGTTAATACCTATAAAGGGGAGACTAAAAAATATCAAAATAGCATATCAGAAGAATCATAGAGATGGCAAAACAGCAGAAAAAAATAATGGATGAAAATATGGACAGACCGAACATTGATATAATGCAGGGTTGTCAGACTCAATTTAGATGCGGGCCGCATCAGCATTATGATTGCCCTGAAAAGGGCCAGTTGTATCTGTAAGACTAGATGTCTTGAACATTCCCTACCCTTACACAGGATGTCAAGAGCCTCTCCACCATCAGAAGTTGAGCCCCCCCACCCACCCTTACATCACAGTGCACCCCTATTGCCTTGTGCTGCTGCTGGGAAGAAGTTGGAGGCAATGCTGAAAAGCAGAAAGTACAGGATCTGGGGGAGGACCAGAGGAGGGCTGGAGCTCTTCTGCAGCCGCAGGAGAGGTTTGAGGGCCACATGAAATGGTCTGGAGGGCTGGATTTGGCCCGCGGGCCTTGTGTTTGACACATGTGATATAATGGGACATTCAGAAACATATGATGAATAGGAAAATGAATACAAGCTACACCTGACTAAAAGAAATTAAAGAACCTACAAGCATGATAGCGTGTGTAAAGTGAATGAAGTGAAGGTCAGGCCATCCTCTGTGTTGCACAGTGGCTTAATGGTCAGCCTTTCTGCCTTGTAGTACTGGGATCCCCAGTTTGTATCCCTGTTAGGACAATATATGCATGGAGTTTGCATGTTCTCCCTGTGCTTGTGTGGGTTGACTCCAGTTTCCTCCGACACTCCAAGACCTCCTTCTTTTTTGTCCTCTGTCCCAGTTGATCCTCTTATGTGTATGTCTGTGTAGTGTATTAACACAGACCAGGCTGTACAGGTTGCTTCTTTATTCTCTGAACATCAGCATGCAACTAAACTACAGCCACACCCAGCTCCCAGACATATACATAATTGTAACATTTTGCAGACAGCAACTTAACACGTTGCTTACCATACTACATTCCCTCCTCTCTTTGAATAAAACATAACATGCACAACGTATTAATAAGATTAACAAAATGCATGGATGAACAACTAAAAATTTAAACTATAAACTCCTGACTATACACATAGTCCTTAAGGTAGGCCGGTGGATTTGTTGCTCGTTTTTCTCTTGCCCATTCCGATGTGGATGGTTGTGGATTGAAGTCTGGATCACTGGCACAATGGGGCACCCAAAATGTGAGACAACTGTGTCCTGTGTAGCCTGGACACATAACCGTCAAGAGACCTTTTAGAAATCTAATTGGTCTCAAAAAATAGGAGGGGAGCCACCACAGCCAAATGCAATAGTACAAAATACAATTTAAGGGGCCATAGACAACCCCTTGGAACGGCTGCAAGAAAGGGATGCTCAAACCAACTCAGTGAAAAAGTGAAAAACTTTATTAAGGATCAAAATTGAGACATGATCTAAAATAGCCCCATTATGGGGAGTTCATTACAAATGTCAACAGGCTCAAAGATAGCAACAGAAGACATATATGACACATAAAAACAACGACACACTCACACAAGGCCGGCCTCACACATACTCCGGAAGATCAAACCAATGGGAACCTTGGCAAGCCGCATACACTCCTTACGGAGTTTGTTGATGCGGTGAGCTCAGGGATCCATAGGTTAATCATGCCACAATATAAACTTGATCAAGATGTAATAATAAACTGAAAATGTACCACCAGATAGCAAGGGATCATGACCTTCTTACATATTACCATTTTAGCAACTCAGCACTATACGGCTATCATTATATAATCAAGAAGTTCAGTCATGGACTATACAATTCACTATTAAATTTCAGCAGTGTACTTAATAGCAGACTAAACTCTCACATCAAAATTGCGGATGCTGATAAATTTAGAATTTTCCCATGAGGGAGGCGGTGTCTAAAGGAATATCTGCAGACCAAGTAAACTGAATTGAAGTACATAGAGCCAATCCCGTTATGATCGGGGGCAAATTTGTTATTTAGGAGGTGTTATACAGTTCCTCTTGTAAATGGGGCAACATTGTCGAGCCAACAGACGTTCCTCTGGAGCAGAGAGTCACTTATATTTTCAGAAATTGCAAGGTGCGGGAGCAGGGGAGAGACGCAGTACAAAGGATTTTCTGCGCGGGCTCACACCATTACTAGGCTGTATCTCATGGAAATGAATTTAACCATGGGCCAAATACTGGCCTTCCGTTAATTAGCAGGTATCACCTGAGTGTCCATAGACAGCTTGGTGGTCATGGCCTTTTCTCTATCCCCCTATTAATGTATGATTTTATGCTCACCGTTCATTTAAGGCGTTTAAATCAGGTAGCCTTCTGCTCGTTTTTTCTGGGTAGCGTCTTGGTAAGGGCCCGGCATCTAGCTGCGGCTCCAGCCAACCTCGTGGGGACGGCGTGTTCCAGGTTTGAGACTGAACTTCCGCGCCGTGAGTAGGAGTTGGAGCGCATTGGTGGCTCTTCCGGGTTGTGCGGGGCCGGCGTGTGACGTCAACGCGTTTCGCGTGCGTGACGCACGCTTCGTCAGGACGTCATTGGAAGGTTTGAGGGGAGGATAAATAGGGAGTTAGCGTGATTGGCTAATGCCAACAGGTGGAGGCACTGCAAGGACTCCTCTATCACCACCTTCTACCTCAATTAGAAACCGGATGGAAAATCTCCATCTAGTGGTAAAAAACAGGTAATGCTCTTCAAACTTTTATCCACAACTAGATTATGGCGTGGCTCCAGGACTATTATCGATGATCACTTGGGCTTCAAGATCCCAGCTAAAGATACAAGGCCAAGTTCTGGTCAATCTACATGGGACTTATCATAACAAGTTTAAAACACTGGACGATATCAACTCTATCTCATTACATTTTTTAATTTTTTAACATTACCATTAGTTACATTGTGACAGAAATCATAGGTAGATAGAGGGATCACACAATAAGGCAAGTACAAAAAGGTGATGGTAGAGTTGTCCCAAGTCGGGGTAAACTCCACCAAGGACAAAGGTGTATACTGAACTTAACCAGTGAGTATATCAACCCGGGCCAAGTAGCTGTTTTTTAAGGGGGGTTCCCCTATGGACTATCAAAACGTACTGGTGGGACAATGGCAATATAGGCGTGGTCACATTCAGGGTAGTAGATTTTAAAATTACTCTCCATTACATTTTCATATATAGCCTGATCTTTTTCTCTCTGTTTTTCCCTCATCATCTGCCTTATTTAGCCCTTGATAACCCACCCTTAGTCCTGGGGGCTGTGTATGATTACGCATATCTATGGTTCCAGAAATATACTGAGAGTCATATCAGTATTCAGTCCCAGGGGTGTCAAAGTCTTTAAGCGGAAAATCCAGGCTTTTTCTTCTTTAAGAAGAACTTTATCAAAGTCGCCTCTTCTGGGTGATATTTTTAAAGCCCAGAAGCCCATTACTTTGAGGCCTGTTGGGTCACTCCTATGCTTTTCAGCGAAGTGTAGGCCAATAGGAGTCTCCTCCCTGAGGCGTACACTTTTGAGGTGCTCCCCTATTCTGATACGTAGTTGCCTTTTCGTCTTCCCTACATACATTTTATGACATGGACACTTTATAATATACAGAACTCGGGAGGTGGAGCAATTTATAAAAGATTCAACTTTGTACGTTGTCTTAGATTGTGAATCAGTGTAGGTTTGTGTTTTTATTACATGAGGACAAATCTGACAGTGGCCACACGGGTACATTCCTTTGAGAGGTTGTAGTTCAGTGAGCCAATTTGACTTCGTAGCACGTGTAAACTCAGAATGTACCAGATGGTCATTGAGATTCGTAGCTCTTTTAGCCGTTAACAGTGGACGTGGTCCTACTATATTTTTTAATAGTTCATTATTTTGTAAGACATGCCAGTGTGATTGGAGGATTTGTCTCACATCATTCCACTGGCAGCCATATTTTGTAATTAGGCGCGGTAAATTAGGGTTTTCTGGTTTAGATTTAGTTTGATTCAGAAGCTCCTTTCTATCCCTGGCTGCCGCTTTTTTCTTTGCTCGTTTGATCATCCGGTGTGAGTACCCTCTCTCACGGAATCTCGCATATAGCTCTTTAGATTCCTGTAGGTAATCCACACCGGATGAGCAATTACGTTTTATGCGAAAAAATTGTCCCACAGGGATCCCCATTTTTAGGCTAGTAGGATGATGGCTGTCGGCCCTTAGAAGGGTATTTGCCGCTGTTGGTTTACGAAAAGTGGTAGTGGTTAATCTTCCATCTTTTAGCTCAATATTTAAGTCCAGAAAGGAAATAACTTTCCTATCGACTGTATAGGTTAATCGAATATTTCGCTGATTGGCATTGAGTTCGAGCATGAACTGCTCCAGGTCGAGTGGTGTACCTGCCCAGACCATGAGCACATCATCTATGTACCTCAGCCAGGTCAGAGCATGGCTGAGGTACATAGGTGAGGTGTACACCACTTCTTCCTCCCACATACCAAGGTGCAGACAGGCATATGACGGTGCCCAAGGGGCCCCCATGACTGTTCCTCTAATTTGCTGGAAAAAGCTGTTACAGAATTGAAAAACATTGTTAAGCAAGGAGAATTCGAGTAACTCCAGGAGAAATTCATTTTGTGGGCCCAATTGTGGGAATTTCTGCTCTAGGAAATGATAGACTGATAGTAAACCCCAGGGATGGGGAATAGAGGTATAGAGGGATTCAACATCTATACCAACAAGCAGGACTGTAGTGGTGAACTACTTGCCTTATTGTGTGATCCCTCTATCTACCTATGATTTCTGTCACAATGTAACTAATGGTAATGTTAAAAAATTAAAAAATGTAATGAGATAGAGTTGATATCGTCCAGTGTTTTAAACTTGTTATGATAAGTCCCATGTAGATTGACCAGAACTTGGCCTTGTATCTTTAGCTGGGATCTTGAAGCCCAAGTGATCATCGATAATAGTCCTGGAGCCACGCCATAATCTAGTTGTGGATAAAAGTTTGAAGAGCATTACCTGTTTTTTACCACTAGATGGAGATTTTCCATCCGGTTTCTAATTGAGGTAGAAGGTGGTGATAGAGGAGTCCTTGCAGTGCCTCCACCTGTTGGCATTAGCCAATCACGCTAACTCCCTATTTATCCTCCCCTCAAACCTTCCAATGACGTCCTGACGAAGCGTGCGTCACGCACGCGAAACGCGTTGACGTCACACGCCGGCCCCGCACAACCCGGAAGAGCCACCAATGCGCTCCAACTCCTACTCACGGCGCGGAAGTTCAGTCTCAAACCTGGAACACGCCGTCCCCACGAGGTTGGCTGGAGCCGCAGCTAGATGCCGGGCCCTTACCAAGACGCTACCCAGAAAAAACGAGCAGAAGGCTACCTGATTTAAACGCCTTAAATGAACGGTGAGCATAAAATCATACATTAATAGGGGGATAGAGAAAAGGCCATGACCACCAAGCTGTCTATGGACACTCAGGTGATACCTGCTAATTAACGGAAGGCCAGTATTTGGCCCATGGTTAAATTCATTTCCATGAGATACAGCCTAGTAATGGTGTGAGCCCGCGCAGAAAATCCTTTGTACTGCGTCTCTCCCCTGCTCCCGCACCTTGCAATTTCTGAAAATATAAGTGACTCTCTGCTCCAGAGGAACGTCTGTTGGCTCGACAATGTTGCCCCATTTACAAGAGGAACTGTATAACACCTCCTAAATAACAAATTTGCCCCCGATCATAACGGGATTGGCTCTATGTACTTCAATTCAGTTTACTTGGTCTGCAGATATTCCTTTAGACACCGCCTCCCTCATGGGAAAATTCTAAATTTATCAGCATCCGCAATTTTGATGTGAGAGTTTAGTCTGCTATTAAGTACACTGCTGAAATTTAATAGTGAATTGTATAGTCCATGACTGAACTTCTTGATTATATAATGATAGCCGTATAGTGCTGAGTTGCTAAAATGGTAATATGTAAGAAGGTCATGATCCCTTGCTATCTGGTGGTACATTTTCAGTTTATTATTACATCTTGATCAAGTTTATATTGTGGCATGATTAACCTATGGATCCCTGAGCTCACCGCATCAACAAACTCCGTAAGGAGTGTATGCGGCTTGCCAAGGTTCCCATTGGTTTGATCTTCCGGAGTATGTGTGAGGCCGGCCTTGTGTGAGTGTGTCGTTGTTTTTATGTGTCATATATGTCTTCTGTTGCTATCTTTGAGCCTGTTGACATTTGTAATGAACTCCCCATAATGGGGCTATTTTAGATCATGTCTCAATTTTGATCCTTAATAAAGTTTTTCACTTTTTCATTGAGTTGGTTTGAGCATCCCTTTCTTGCAGCCGTTCCAAGGGGTTGTCTATGGCCCCTTAAATTGTATTTTGTACTGGATCACTGGCAGTATCATCACTACTCTTTGCCTGTTCGCCATCTTCCGATACTTGACCTTCTGACTCAATAAATTTCTTCACAAATGAGGAATTACGCACTTTTGTGTGTCCATCTAAATCCTCTAAAACCACTTGAGTACCTCTTTTCTCCTTTACAACATAAGGCTCAGGTTCAAAGGACGGAGCCAGTTTGTTAAACCGATCATTTTGAAGCAACACCTTATCACCCTGTTGAAGGCCACTAGGTTGACAATGGCGGCGGTGGTTTGCATACTGTTCAGCCCGGATCTTCCTTTCCTCATCAATATGCCGAAAAGGTTTCTGACTCGTAGGAGGACCCCCAATGTCTGGCAATTTTGTCCTGAATTTGCGACCACAAAGAAGTTCTGCAGGACTAACGCCAGTGACAGTATGCGGAGTTGTGCGATAAGCCAAAAGAAAACGCCACAGTTCCTTTTTCCAGTCTCTTCTCTCTAAATGAGCAATCCGCAAAGCTTTCAGCAAGGTTCGATTCTGGCGTTCCACTTCCCCGTTAGCCTGTGGCCAGTATGGAGTTGTACGATGATGTTCAATAGCATTTGATTTCAGATAATCCTGAAATTCCTGAGAAGTAAATTGGGCACCATTATCACTCACAATCCGTTTAGGCAACCCATGAGATGCAAAAATGCTCTCCAACCCCTCAATTACAGTTGATGATGTAGCTTTAGTGAGAACTACCACCTCTTGCCACCTTGAATAATAGTCCACAACAACTAAAAGATGATGTCCAGATGGAATGTCGCACAGATCAATGGCTAAATCTTCCCATGGTCCCTCAGGTAGAACAGTGTGAGTTACTGGTTCTGGTTTAGGTTTGCTGCCCACCAACTGACATGCTCAACATGAAGAAACCAAACGTTCCACATCCTTGTCAATTCCTGGCCACCAGACTTTCTCACGTAATCTTTGTTTGGTGCGTACAATGCCTTGATGGCCCTCATGGGCTAAATGTAATGTACGTTTCCGTAAGTCTTTAGGCATCACAATACGATTGCCACGTAGAACTAGTTGTCCTGCAATACTCAGCTCTTGTTTGATTCTGTGATAGCTTGGGTCACAATCCACCCAAACCCCTTGTCTTACACATTTTCTCAACCGAGCAATTTCCGGATCCACAGATGACAATTCTTCAACCTCCCGCGGTGTCAATGCCTGAGGCATGGCGTTAGTAGCCACAAAACGAATGTACTCTTCTGCTAGGTTATGAACAGGTGCTGAAGACTGAGGCAATCTGGAAAGTGCATCTGCCGCATTAGTCGGTCCAGGTCTGTACCGCACTGTAAAGCGATACGGTAACAATCTGAGAACCCATCTCTCAATTCTGGCGGATGGTTTTGAGCGTGGCAAATATATCACTTCCAGAGGCTTGTGGTCTGTGATGATTTCAAAATCAAGGCCGTAGAGATAGGTGTGAAACCTTTCACATCCCCAAACAACAGCCAAAGCTTCTTTCTCGGTCTGAGAATAACGTCTCTCTACATCAGTGAGGGATCTGCTTGCATACTGAATAGGCCTGTAATCGCCTGTGCATTGTCTCTGAACCAAGATGGCGCCTAACCCCACAGGGCTAGCATCGACAATAACTTGGGTGTGTGCAGTAGGATTGAAATAAGCCAAAGTTGTGGCGCAAGTCAGCCGTCTCTTAAGTTCATCAAATGCACCTTGTTCCAAAAAGCCCCACTTCCAAGGGACTGCTTTGCGAGTCAACACTCTCAAAGGTTCACTGACAGTCGCCATATCTGGAATAAACTTGGCACAGTAATTCACTAGCCCAAGAAAACTGCGTACTTCAACAGGGTTTTCAGGATTTCTGGCATCAGACACAGCTTTAATTTTACAGTCCTCTGGACCAATGCCCCTGTCTGACAGCACATGGCCCATAAAAGTCATTTTATTCATTTGAAATGTGCACTTCTTCTCATTTAATGTTAACCCTTTCTCCTTCAAGCGATTTAGCACTGCACGGAGACGTTCATCGTGCTCCTGTGTGTTTGTTCCCCACACAATTATATCATCAGAAATGTTATGCGTGCCTTCACAACCATGTAGCACTTGCTGAATCACATGTTGATAGGCTTCCGGTGCGGACGATACGCCAAACATCAACCTCTTGTATCTAAAAAGACCTTTATGGCTTGCAAATGTAGTGATGACTCTAGATGCTGGGGTCAATTCAATCTGATGATAACCCCATTTCAAATCCAGTTTACTGAAGACGCTTGCCCCATTCATTGCATGTAGAACATCTTCAATAGTGGGAATTGGATGTCTCTCTCTCTGCACAGCTTGGTTAGCACATCTCATGTCCACACAAATCCGAATATCTGTGCCCTTTGGTACAACAACTAACGGCGATACCCACGGAGTGGGCCCTTCCACAGGTTCAATAATGTCAAGGTCTAGCAGCTCTGCCAGTTTGTGCTCAACAGGTGATCTCAGGCTATAAGGAAGTCTGCGTACTGGCTGTGCAATAGGCTTTACATGTGGATCAATGTGAAGCTCCAACTGAAAATCCTTTAATTTTCCAAACCCAGAGAAGCAATCTTTAAATTCCTCTTTCAATGCAGAAATAGCAGGAGACACCATATTCACTCTTGCGCTGCCTACATCATGGCCAATCTTTAACACCCCAAGTGCCATTGCGGTTTGACGACCAAGCAGAGGCGACCCTGTGCCATCTACAACATAGAATTCGGTCTGCAATGGAGGACCAGTCTCATGTGTTTGAACAGAGGTATAAAATTTGCCTTTAAGTGGCAGTGGTGTACTGGATCCATAAGTATAAATCTGTTTAGTGGTGTTACACAATTTAAGGTGATTTTCTCTGCCATTAAGACTGTGCCAAGAAGCCAAGTCCATAACATTGCATGTAGCTCCAGAGTCAATCAATACTGACACATCTGTATTTCCAATCTTAATGGTTAATGTCCCAGCTTGCAGAGAACACAGGGAGAATATAAATTCACAGTCAGGAGCACTCTCTTTATCCTCAGCTATAACATTTACTTGTGCAGATGGTCCTTTGGTTTTGTTATCTCTGGTTGTACTTCTACACACAGCTGCAAAATGACCTGTCTTTCCACAAGCAAAGCACATTTTATTCTGTACCACAGTGCAGTCCTGACTTGTGTGTCCCGCCCTGCCACATTTACTGCAGGTGATATGTAAAGTCCTCTTTGGAAAACTCTCTTTCCTACTCCAGATATTCCTATTATTATAGGTAGGTTTGGAGACTGTATTGACAGATGCAGTGTTCTTGGTTTCAATATGCAGAGCCTGGAGCTCAGACAGTTCAATGGCTCTTGCAATCTCCTGCAGACTAGTAAGTGTGAGACTAGGTTCTCTCAATAATCTCCTCCTGAGGTGCACAGATGTGCATTTCTCTATGACCTGATCTCTGATTATCTCCTCAGTTACAGTCCCAAAATCACAAGACTTTGCCAGATATTTCAGCCTAGTCACATAACTGTCTGTGGTTTCTCCCAGTTCTTGCACAGCCTGTCTAAACTTATATCTTTCATAGGGAATATTTTTCTTTGGCTCAAAGTACTCACTCAGTCTATTCATGGCTGTCTCATAGTCTGAATCTTCCCCTGTTGCTCCCAGGGTTTCAAAAATGTCCTGAACTTGAGGTCCAGCTAGATGCAGCAACATGGCTCTCTTCTGAGCAGGTGCAGTCACTCCTGTGGCTATAACATAGAGCTGAAATCCCTTCTTCCACTTGTCCCAGCGCTGTGAGAGACTAGTGTGGTCTCCAGACACATCAAACGGTCCGATAGCCAGTAAATCCAGAAAGCTAGCCATCCTCGTCGCCAAAATGTAGTGTATTAACACAGACCAGGCTGTACAGGTTGCTTCTTTATTCTCTGCACATCAGCATGCAACTAAACTACAGCCACACCCAGCTCCCAGACATATACATAATTGTAACATTTTGCAGACAGCAACTTAACCCGTTGCTTACCATACTACAGTCTGTGTGTAAGATAGGGACATTAGATTGTAACCTCCTCGAGGCAGGGGCTGATGTGAATGTACGCGCTCTGGACAGTGGCGGCTGGTGCTCAAAACTTTTTTTTTTGGGGGGGGCGCAAACAGAAAAATTTAATAGGCATTGCTTTGCGGCAAAAAACGCTGTAAAAAATTGCGTGACTTTGAGGTCACAAAAGTGTGAAAGGGGCCTTCAGTAATCAAGGTATAGTGTGCCCCCTTCAATGCAGAGTGACCATCGTGCCCCCTTCAATGCAGAGTGACCAGCGTGCCCCCTTCAATGCAGAGTGACCAGCGTGCCCCCTTTCAATGCAGAGTGATAAGCGTGCCATCCTTCAATTCAGAGTGACCAGCGTGCCCACTTTCAATGCACAGTGACCAGCGTGCCCCCCTTCAATGCAGAGAGACCATCCTGCCCCCTTCAATGCAGAGAGACCATTCTGCCCCCTTTCAATGCAGAGTGACCAGCGTGCCCCCTTTCAATGCAGAGTGACCAGTGTGCCCCCTTTCAATGCAGAGTGACCAGCGTGCCCCTTTTCAATGCAGAGTGACCAGCGTGCCCCTTTTCAATGCAGAGTGACCAGCGTGCCCCTTTTCAATGCAGAGTGACCAGCGTGCCCCCTTTCAATGCAGAGAGACCAGCGTGCCCCCCTTTCAATGCAGAGTGACCAGCGTGCCCCCTTTCAATGCAGAGAGACCAGCGTGCCCCCTTTCAATGCAGAGTGACCCCCTTTCAATGCACAGTGACCAGCGTGCTCCCCTTTCAATGCACAGTGACCAGCGTGGCCCCCTTTCAATGCAGAATGACCAACTTGCCCCCTTTCAATGCAAAGTGACCAGCGTGCCCCCTTTCAATGCAGAGTGACCAGCGTGCATCCTTTCAATGCAGAGATCAGCGTGCCCCCTTCAATGCAGAGATCAGCGTGCCCCCTTTCAATGCAGAGAGACCAGCGTGCCCCTTTCAATGCAGAGAGACCAGCGTGCCCCCTATCAATGCAGAGAGACCAGCGTGCCCCTTTTCAATGCAGAGAAACCAGCGTGCCCCCTTTCAATGCAGAGAGACCAGCGTGTCCCCCTTCAGTGCAGAGACCAGCATGCCCCCTTCAATGCAGAGAGACCAGCGTGTCCCCCTTCAGTGCAGAGACCAGCTTGCCCCCTTCAATGCAGAGAGAACAGCGTGCCCCCTTCAATGCAGAGAGAACAGCGTGCCCCCTTCAATGCAGAGAGAACAGCGTGCCCCTTTCAATGCAGAGAGACCAGCGTGCCCCCCTTTCAATGCAGAGAGACCAGCGTGCCCCCCTTTCAATGCAGAGAGACCAGCGTGCCCCCCTTTCAATGCAGAGAGACCAGCGTGCCCCCCTTTCAATGCACAGTGACCAGCATGCCCCCCTTTCAATGCAGAATGACCAGCGTGCCTCCTTTCAATGCAGTGACCAGCGTGCCGCCTTCAATGCAGAGATCAGCGTGCCCCCTTTCAATGCAGAGAAACCAGCGTGCCCCCTTTCAATGCAGAGAGACCAGCCTGCCCCCTTTCAATGCACAGTGACCAGCGTGCCCCCTTTCAATGCAGAATGACCAGCGTGCCCCCTTTCAATGCAGATTGAACAGCGTGCCCCCTTTCAATGCAGAGTGAACAGCGTGCCCCCTTTAATGCAGAGACCAGCGTGCCCCCTTCAATGCAGAGATCAGCGTGCTCCCTTTCAATGCAGAGTGAACAGCGTGCTCCCTTTCAATGCAGAGTGAACAGCGTGCCCCCCTTCAATGCAGAGATCATCGTGCCCCCTTCAATGCAGAGACCAGCGTGCCCCCTTTCAATGCAGAGTGAACAGCGTGCCAAGCCCCCCCCCCCCCCCCCCGAGACCAGTGCACTTACTTGTAGCAGCGACATCACTTCAGTACCCGCATCTCCTCGAGTCCTCCCACCTCCAACTTTGGCCAATGGCATGGGGTTTGCCTTTCGGCCAATCAAGAAGGATCTGTGTGACAATAGCAAATTTTCATTTTGCTGAAGCCTATTAGAGCCTCTGGCTCTAATCAGGTGATTAAAAAAAAAAAACCCCCATTGAACTCCATGGGTCCGGCACCCCGCATGTAGATTAGGGGGCCGTACGCCCCGGCCGCCACTGATGCTGATCCATTGATTGGTCCCCCCCAGTTGTGCAGTCTGTTTGCATTCCCATCCATGGATCCGTACCAATTGGATAATAATCGGATGAACTGTCGTGATCGGCTCTCGAAAGCTGTGTACGAACGATCCGATTATCGTACGATGGATTCAAAATCTGTATTTTTCGTCCAATTTTCTTATTGGCCATAAGTAGAGAAGACAGAGATCCTGTGTTTCTGGTAAGCAGGAACACGGATCTCTGTATTCTCCCAGTACAAGCACCTCCCCCACACAGTTAGGAAGCACTGCCTATAAACACATTTAACCTTTTGATAGCCCCTGATGTTAATGCCTTCCCTGCCAGTGTCATTAGTACAGTGACAGTGCATATTTCTAGTACTGATCACTGTATAAAAATATGTAGTTGAATACAAATTGGCCTACATTGATGAAGAAATTTGATCTTTTTCCATTTTTTTTTTTATTGGATATGTTTTAGAGCAGAAAGCAAAAAATATTTATATATATTTTTTTTCACAAAATGTCGGTCTCTTTTTTTGTTTATAGCGCAAGAAATAAAAAAAAAAAAATCGCAGAGGTGATCAAATACCACCAAAAGAAAACGGAATTTTTGTAAAATCTTACCTGTAAAATTCCTTTCTCTGAGTCCTCCGACAGTCGCCGCCATCTTCATATTCGTCACAATGGGGTATTAGACTTTGCTCCGAAGGAGTAGCTAGGCAACAGAATATGTTAATATAAAAGCTTTTAACATATCCCACCCCCAGGGGGTGGTCCCCTCAGTCAATACCCTCCTACTTCCTGTATCCATACTTCAGTTTCAGTGGAATAGCAGTAGAGTATACAACCAACACCAAAAGAGGGGCGGGAGGGGGCGACTGTCTCAGGGGACTCAGAGAAAGGAATTTTACAGGTAAGATTTTACAAAAATTCAGTTTTCTCTTACGTCCTCCGACAGTCGCCGCCATCTTCATATTCGTCACAATGGGGACGTCCCAAAGCAGTGCAAACATGAGGGGTGGGAAACGCAGCCGCGCCTAAGGCAACGCAGTCTCCACATCAAAGAAAGGAACCTTACCAAAGGAAGGAAACCAGCTGGGCAACATGAGAAAAAAACTTGCTCAACAGAAGCAATAACCCAGGAAAACAAATAACCTAGGGATAAAAATATATATCCCAAACAGCCAAGGAGCCCAATACAAGGGGCTCTAAGGAACCGCCGCACTAAGAACCTTGCGGCCAAAGGAAGCATCTGCCGATGCCTGAACATCCACTCTGTAGAATTTTGTGAAGGTGTGCACGGTCGACCAAGTCGCCTCCTTACACACCTGGGCCACAGAAGCCCCATGACGACAGGCCCAAGACGTACTCAGAGATCTGGTAGAGTGCGCCCGCACAGGCACAGGGGGAACTTTCCCCTTCAAAGCATAGGCCTGTTCAACAGTCTGTCTGATCCATTTGGCGATGGTAGAAGCCGACGCCGCCATGCCCTTCCGAGGCCCCTCCGAAAGGACAAACAAGGAATCCGACTTGCGGAAAGATTCAGTCGATTTCAGATAAACCCTAATCGCCCGAACAACATCCAAGGAATGCAGCTCCACCTCCTTCGGATGTTTGGGCTTCGCGCAGAGCGAAGGCAGGACAATGTCCTCATTGAGGTGAAAATCCAAAACTCTCTTCAGAAGAAAAGAAGGGTTAGGTCTCAAGACCACCTTATCTAGATGAATGACCAGATACGGAGACTTGCAGGACAAAGCTGCTAGCTCCGAAACCCTGCGAGCCGAAGTGATCTGTCAACTTCTCACGTACCTGACTGATGAGCCCGGTAGTGCAGAGGAAGGCCTCCCTTACGTATCTGACTCGCGGCCCCTGGTAGAGCAGACAGGTGGCACGGGAGAGCAGAATGGTATGAGGGCCTGGCGGGTCAGCTGTTGGACGGGTAGCTCCAAGGTCCCAGATGCTTGAAGAGGAGACAACCAGCAGGTAGGAGGATTCCAACAGCAGGCAGGCAGAAGGACGGAACACCCGAGTCCACACTCACTCTGGAGGTTCACAGGCAAACGGATCAGTTCACAGGCCGGGTCAACAACAGGCGGGCAGCGTGGAATCCAAAGGAGCATGCAGGTACAAGGTCAGAGGGGAGCCGAGGTCAGGTGCAGGCAGAAAGCAAGGGAAGTCCAAAGTCAAGCCGGGTCGTACAGGAGATCAATCACAGAAGCAGGTAAACAGGAGCAGGGGTCACAGGAAGCTGTGGATCAGACAGCAAGGACATAATGCTGCTGCAGAGTTTAAATAGAGCAGCCTGTTGCCAATCACTGCAATTAGGCTGCAGACTCTACACTAAGTTAACCCCTTAGGTAGCAGACCCATGACATTGCCCCCCCCTAAAGGGCAGCCGCCGGATGCCCAATTGAGCCAACTTCTCGGCATGGGATCTCTTGAAGGATTGCATTAGTTCCTTAGCATGAATATTGCTTTCAGGCTCCCAAGAGTTATCTTCCGGTCCATACCCCTTCCATTTAATTAGGTACTGAACCTGATTGTACCTCCTTCTACAATCCAAGATTGTTTCCACCTCAAATTCCTCCTCTCCATTGACTATTACAGGCTCTGGTGGACCAGTATTTCGTTCAGGAAAAGGATTCGGAACCACAGGTTTCAACAGAGTCACATGGAAGACGGGGTGAACTTTAAGTGAATCGGGTAATTCCAGCTCATAGGCTACATCATTGATCTTCCTCTTAACAGGGAAGGGACCCAAAAACTTAGGGCCCAATTTTTTTGAGGGGCAAGCCATTTTCAAGTTTACTGTAGACAACCATACCTGGTTGCCAGGTTCCAGAATTAGTTCTCCTCGCTTCTTCCTGTCAAAGATCTTTTTATTGTACTCCTGTGTCTTGGCCATAGTCTCTTGTAAAAGTTTGTTGTTTTCAGAGAAGAAATTCATTGTTTCAGAGACTGCAGGGATTGAGCATTCAGGAATAATACTAGGCAGGAAGGACGGGTGAAAGCCGTAATTAGCAAAAAACGGAGTTTGTTTGATGGCAGAATGGAAAGAGTTATTGTAAGCAAACTCAGCAATGGGGAGTAAAGAGACCCAGTCATCTTGGGAGAAGGAAGAGAAGCAACGGAGGTACTGCTCAAGGGTCTGATTGGTTCTTTCTGTTTGTCCGTTCGTCTGAGGGTGATATGCGGAGGAAAAAGCCAATTCAATCTCTAGAGAACCACATAGAGCTTTCCAGAACCTGGAGGTGAACTGGACACCCCGGTCGGACACGATGTTGGCTGGAACACCATGGAGCCTTACAATTTCTTTGACGAAAATTTTTGCAGTTTCCACAGCCGAGGGTGTACCTTTCATGGGCAAAAAATGGGCCATTTTGGACAGTCTGTCCACCACCACGAAGATGGTAGAAAAACCCTCTGCTGGGGGGAGTTCCACAATGAAGTCCATTGAGATCATTTTCCAGGGTCTCTCTGGGACGGGCAATGGCTTCAGTAAACCCCAGGCCTTTACCCTGCTGTTCTTGCTTCGGGAGCAAGTAGTACAAGACTCCACATAGCTCTTACAGTCGCCTACCACCTGAGGCCACCAGAACGTGCGTTGTACCAGTTCGGCCGTCTTCAGGGCACCGAAGTGCCCGGCCAGCTTGTGGTCATGACATAGCTCTAACACCGTCATTCTTAAGTCCTTAGTTACAACAATTTTACCTTCATGCCACAGTAGGCCATCCTGTGCCTGCAAGCTGGTTTCAGAGGACGAAGCAATCTCAGCAGAAGCCTGTTTGAGTCGGGATAGGAGATTCTCCTGTAATACAAGAAAGTTTCCTGAGGGAAGGATGGTGTCTGGGAGTGTGGACCTTTCAGGGTCGTTGAACATACGTGAAAGTGCATCTGGTTTTGTATTCTTTGACCCTGGCCTGTACGTTATATGGAATGAGAATCTAGAGAAAAAAAGTGCCCACCTTGCCTGCCGAGGTTTTAATCTCTTAGCCGTTCTCAGATATTCTAGATTCTTGTGGTCTGTATAGATAAGAATGGGATGTGCTGCACCTTCAAGTAAGTAAAGCCATTCTTCCAATGCGGCCTTGATGGCCAAAAGCTTGCGGTCTTCCACATCATAATTTCTTTCTGCTATTGATAATTTGCGGGAAAAGAAAGCAACCGGGTAAAGTAGGGCTTTAGCTCCTTGCCGTTGAGACAGCACAGCCCCCACTGCAACTTCCGAGGCGTCAACTTCAAGAACAAACGGTAAGGCAGGGTCAGGGTGCTTCAAGATGGGTGCTGACGTGAACAGCTTCTTGAGGGCTTCAAAAGCAGATTGAGCTTTGGGAGACCAGAGGAATCGGGTTCCTTGCTTAGTTAGTTCGGTAATGGGGGCGATAATAGCAGAGAACCCCCTAATAAACTTCCGGTAAAAGTTGGAAAACCCGATGAAGCGTTGAACCCCCTTTCTGTCCATAGGAGCTGGCCAATCTAAGATGGCGGTGACTTTCTGAGGGTCCATCTTAATGCCTTCAACAGAGATGATCAGACCTAAGAACTGGATACACTGAAGTTCAAAGTCGCACTTCTCCGGTTTGGCGTAGAGGCCATGTTGCCGTAGTCGGGTTAGCACATTTCGGACATGTCTACGGTGGTCATCAACAGAGGAGGAGAAAATCAGGATGTCATCTAGGTACACAATGACGTACAAGTCCAGATAGTCACGGAAAATGTCATTGACAAAGTGCTGAAAGGTGGCCGGTGCATTGCATAACCCAAAGGGCATGACTAGGTACTCAAAGTGCCCGAATCGAGTACGAAATGCCGTTTTCCATTCGTCTCCTTCTCGAATACGGATTCGATTGTATGCTCCCCGCAGATCCAGTTTAGTGAAGATGACTGCGGCTCCCAGTCTTTGAAACAGTTCGGGCACAAGAGGCAGAGGATAACGGTTCTTTACAGTAATCTTGTTCAATTCTCTGTAGTCTATGCAGGGTCGCAGTGAATGGTCCTTCTTTTCAACAAAGAAGATGCCTGCACCAGCTGGAGAGGTAGATGGGCGAATAAACCCTTTTTTTAGGTTGTCATCAATATAGTCCTTTAGCGTGCCCAATTCAAGCTTAGTTAAAGGGTAAATCCTTCCGAAAGGGACCTCAGCCCCTGGTAACAGTTCAATAGGGCAGTCATAGGACCTATGAGGAGGGAGAGTCTCTGCACCCTTCTTACTGAATACGTCCAGAAAATCGTGGTATGCCACTGGGATTGATTTTTGTAATTCAAGGTCTGAGTCAAGGCAGAGTAAGAGTGAGGGGTTGACCGAAGGTTCTTGCAGGCAATGTTGCTGGCAATAACTTGAAGGAAATGTGATTTCTCCAGTGGCCCAGTTGATTTGGGGGTTATGGGCCTGTAGCCAGGGCATACCTAGGATGATGGGGAACAGAGGTGATGAAATGGCATCCAGGCGTAAAAACTCTTGGTGATGGGAAGCAATGATAGTAAGCAAAGGGACCGTCTCTTGTGTGACTGGACCGGATTTAATGACAGAGCCATCAGCAAGATGTACAGCTAGTCCCCGGGCCTTTGGCTGAAGTGGAATGAGGTGTTTGGCTGCAAACGTCAAGTCTATAAAGCAGCTGCAGGCTCCGGAATCAATTATGACGGATACCTGGATACTCCTTCCTGGGAGCTGTAACATAATGGGGAGAGTAAGATGAGAGGCTTGGTTAGGTGAAACAGGATCATGCACTGAGGAGATTGAAAGGCACTTACGCATCTTTGCAGGGCAGGACCTCACATAATGCCCGGGTTCCCCACAGTACATACAGAGGTTATTGATTCGTCTGCGCTGTCGTTCCTCCATGGTGAGAGAGGGACGAAGCAAGCCCAACTGCATGGGTTCGGAGGTGTCCGGGCCCGGAGCGACTAGAGCAGAAGGAGTCTGGCTGAAGAAACTGGGAACTTTAGGTAGCATCCAAGTTGGCCGATATTGGCCTGAGGATCTTTCGGAGCGACGTTCCCTTAGACGTCGGTCAATCTGAATTGACAAGTTAATAAGTGCGTCCAGGGATTGGGGTGTCCCAACTCGTGCCAGTTCATCTTTTAAGGGATCAGATAGTCCCATCCGAAATTGGTAACGAAGGGCCGCATCGTTCCAATTGGTATCAGAACTCCAACGCCTGAACTCGGCCACGTAGTCCTCGGCGGCTCTGCGGCCTTGTTGAAGTACATGTATTGCGGCCTCATCGGATGCAGTCTGCTGGGGGTCCTCATAAAGTTGGGACATCGCTTCAAAGAACGTGGTGAGGTTGCTTAGCGATTCGGCCTTTTGTTCCAGAAGGCGATGTGCCCAGGCTTGGGGTTCTCCGGTCAACAGGGAGATAACGAAGCCCACTTTGGTTGCTTCCAAAGAAAAGGTGCGGGGTTGCAGGGCAAAATAGAGTTCGCAAGCATTATGAAAGGCTCTGTATTTGCTACGTTCACCCGCAAATCTTTCGGGTGTGGGTACCCTTGGTTCTGGTGGTAACATCACTACTGCAGGTGCGGATGAGGTAGCACCTGTAGTGTTGGCGGGAGATGACAGAATTTGAACTCGTTCTTCCAGCCGAGTATATCCCTCTTGTAAATCCTTAACAGCTTGTGTCAGACCCGCCAGATGTCGGCACAGTTCTTCCATGGGGGAGGTTCCTCGCTCGGGCTCAGACATGGCTGTCTGATACTGTCAACTTCTCACGTACCTGACTGATGAGCCCGGTAGTGCAGAGGAAGGCCTCCCTTACGTATCTGACTCGCGGCCCCTGGTAGAGCAGACAGGTGGCACGGGAGAGCAGAATGGTATGAGGGCCTGGCGGGTCAGCTGTTGGACGGGTAGCTCCAAGGTCCCAGATGCTTGAAGAGGAGACAACCAGCAGGTAGGAGGATTCCAACAGCAGGCAGGCAGAAGGACGGAACACCCGAGTCCACACTCACTCTGGAGGTTCACAGGCAAACGGATCAGTTCACAGGCCGGGTCAACAACAGGCGGGCAGCGTGGAATCCAAAGGAGCATGCAGGTACAAGGTCAGAGGGGAGCCGAGGTCAGGTGCAGGCAGAAAGCAAGGGAAGTCCAAAGTCAAGCCGGGTCGTACAGGAGATCAATCACAGAAGCAGGTAAACAGGAGCAGGGGTCACAGGAAGCTGTGGATCAGACAGCAAGGACATAATGCTGCTGCAGAGTTTAAATAGAGCAGCCTGTTGCCAATCACTGCAATTAGGCTGCAGACTCTACACTAAGTTAACTTAGGTAGCTTAGGTACCCCTTAGGTAGCAGACCCATGACATGATCGCCACCAAAAAGGCGACTTTCTTGGACAACATGGACAACGAGATCTTCCTGATCAGTTCAAAGGGAGCATGTTGTAGCACGGACAGAACAAGATTCAAGTCCCAAGGAGGCAGAGGTTCCCTCCTAGGAGGGACCAGATGTCGCACCCCTTGAATAAAAGTACTAACCAAGGAGTTAGACGCCACGTTGAAAAAGAACGGCCAGCGCAGACACCTGACCCTTGACCGTAGCCAGCGCCAAACGCTGGTCGACACCCATTTGAAGGAAGGACAACACCCTAGACACCGAGTATGTACGAGGTGAAAACCCCCTGGACTCACACCAGGCAAAATAGGCCTTCCAAGTACGGTGATAGACCTTCCCAGAGGAAGACTTCCTCGCATTGATCAAAGTGTGAATGACCTCCGGGGAAAGACCCCTATCCTTCAGGACCTCGGTTTCAACAGCCAGGCCGTCAAAGCCAGCGACTGTAAAGCAGGATGGAATATCGGCCCTTGAGACAGAAGATCTTCTCGAAGAGGCAGACGCCAAGGAGCGTCGACCGCCAGATTCACGAGGTCCCCGTACCAGGACCGGCGAGGCCAGTCCGGTGCCACAAGAATCACTGTGTGTGGTTCCGAGTTCAACCTGCGAAGGAACCTGGACAGCAATTGAATCGGTGGAAATGCATACATCAATCGGTACTGCTGCCACAGGGCTACCAAGGCGTCCGACGCGTCTGCCCGAGGATCGCGTGTTCTTGCCACGAACCTTTCTACCTTGTTGTTCAGACGAGACGCGAACAGGTCCACCTCCGGAAGACCCCACTTCGCGCACAACATCTGGAAGACATCCGGGTGGAGAGAGACCATTCCCCTTGGTCCAGGGTCTGGCGGCTCAGATAATCCACCTGCCAGTTCTCCACCCCCGGAATGTGTACCGCCGATATCGCCGGGACATGTGTCTCGGCCCAAGAAAGAATGTCGGCCACTTCCCGAGCCGCTCGGGCACTCTTGGTGCCCCCTTGGTGATTGACGTAAGCCACCGCCGTGGCATTGTCCGTCTGCACCCGAACCGGACAGCCGCGCAGCCTGTCCGTCCAACGTTGAAGGCAGAGATTTATCGCACGCAACTCCAGAATGTTGATCGGAAGGGAGGATTCCTCCTCCGACCAAGTTCCCTGGGCGGACAGAACGCCCAGAACAACACCCCAGCACGACAGGCTGGCATCCGTGGTGATCACCGTCCATGAAAGAGGACGAAAAGACTTTCCCCCCGACACCGCCGGGGACTGGAGCCACCACAGAAGATCCCTTCTGGTGCGATGGCTCAACGAAATCTGGATATCCAGAGATTGCGGTCGCCCGTCCCACCTGGACAGGATCTCCGCTTGGAGACCCCGTGTGTGAAACTGGGCAAAGGGAATCGCCTCGAAAGCCGAGACCATCAGTCCCAGACACCGCATGCACTTCCGCAGGGACGAGCACGGAACGTCCCTGAGGGACTGGACTTCTCCCTGAAGAGTCTTGACTTTGTCGTCCGGTAGGAAGACCTTCGCCTGGACCGAGTCCAGGATCATCCCCAAATAGGAAAGACGAACCGACGGACACAGCGTCGACTTTGGATAATTTACCGTCCAACCAAACTCCTGCAGAGTCTGCACCGTGACGGACAGATCCATCTTCAGGCCCTGGCTGGTCGCAGACCGAACCAGAATATCGTCCAGATACCCCAGGACAGAGATGCCCTGGGCTCTTAACAAAGCCAGCAGTGGTGCAAGCACCTTGGTGAAAACCCGCGGAGCCGAGGCGAGACCAAAAGGTAACGCCACGAATTGGTAGTGATCTTCCGCAATGGCGAATCGAAGGTACCTCTGGTGACCCTCGAAAATGGGGATGTGTAGGTACGCATCCTTCAAGTCGATGGAGGCCATGAATTCCCCCGGAACCAGGGCAGCCACCACCGACCGCAGGGATTCCATGCGGAACTTGCGAACCCGCACAAAGCGGTTCAGAGCCTTTAAGTCCAGAATTGGACATACCTTGCCCTCCTTCCTGGGCACGGTGAACAGATAAGAATAGAACCCCCGAAATCTGTCCCGATGAGGCACCGGAACCACCACTCCCTGAGCTCTCAGGTCCCGCACCGCTAGGCGCAGATCCCGCAAACGCTCCGGAGACAGTTGAAGATTTGAGGGAAAAAATCTGCTTTCCAGCCGAGAGAGAAACTCGATCTTGTAACCAGATCGAACGATTTCCTGAACCCACCTGTCCCGAACACGGGTCAGCCATGGTTGCGGAAAACCGAGCAAGCGTCCCCCCACCCCAGAGCCGGGTGAGGGCGCCCCTTCAGGCCGCATTGTTATGGGCAGCAGATCCGGACTGGCCGGAATTCTGCTTACCTGTCCACGGCTTCTTTTGGGAGCCCTGACCTTTGAACGGCTTGCCCTTATAGTGCGACCGAAAGGCACGAAAGGACCCCTGAGAGGGCCGAAAGGAAGCATGCTTCTTACCAGGAGCCGCCTTAGCCTTGTGGGATTGGGGCAAGAGCGTGCTCTTACCACCCGTGATCCCCTTTATCAGTGTATCCAAGGATTCGCCAAAAAGGTGAGAACCGTCATAAGGCAGATTGGCTAAGGTCTTGCGCGAAGATTGGTCCACCGACCAACACTTCAACCAAACCAAGCGGCGAGACAACACCGCCACACCGTGTACACGTGCGGCCAACGGAACCATATCTTGGTACAGCAAAAGGCTTGCGTATATTACGCCATTGATCCTTAACAGCGCGCTGAAAATCATCAGTGCAGGGAAAAACCTCGATGTTTTGCGTCTTTTCTTCGTCCCATAAGCCGCCAAGGCAGCAGGAGGACATGGCTCATCCTGTAATCGCAGCGTTTGCTTGATAGAAGCAACCAATTCATCCATGAGTGCAAGCTCTTCAGACGAGCCCGGGGGAGAATTATCAACCCCTTCAACCTCAGCCTCCACCTCGGACCCTACAAGATCCAGGGAGGAACGGGACCCCGACAAGGAGACCCCAGCCACAGCAGCCCCATCACCATCACCCTCTGAATCAGAGGAAATTGAAACTCTGGGCCTTTTAGAGGATTGAGCAGCCACCAGCATTTGCACCTGAGCAGCAAGGCTAGCCACAACCGCAGCCAAATCCCCCCCTGGGGGGGGGAAACAGCAGTCCCCTGGCTTCCCACCAATGTGGCAGGAAATTTGCTTTCCTGAGAATCCATGCCCCAAAGTATGTGGAAAAAGAAAGGGTTAACTGCCCCTTTAAAAAGCACGGCGAGCGCAGCCCAGCGCACACACACACACACCACACAAGTCGACCCCCACAGGGAGAAAGTCCAACTCAGGCAAGGATACAGGGATAGGGAGGTAAAAACCTTGAAAGACCGCTGCTGCTTCTGCCTCGATCGGTGCTCCAGGAGAAAGGAAGTGCTGACATGCAGGGCGCTCTATTAAAGCCTATGGGAGGCTACAAGAAAATGGCCGCCTGCAGTGTTAACATGCGGCCGGAGCGAGCGCAGCCAAAATGGCGTCGTTTGGCGCCGAAAACGCCGCTCCTCCAGCTCAGTGAAGTGAAAAAACACACCACATTATAATAAAACATGGCGGACCGCCGCAGCGGTCGCTGTAATGTGCCCCAAACATGATAAAATCATGCCCCACAGCACACAGCCATTCACACATACACAGGCTGACACAGACAGTGCAGCACAGCCCCCCCCCCCCCCTCCTTGCAGCCCACAGCATGCAGCCAGAGAGACAGGGAACTTAACAGTGTGAACACAGGCAGGGTTACACAGTCCCAGACTGACACCCCCCAAACAGACAGGTCCCCACACAAATACACTTACCTCCTAGATGGCGTGGGGAACCCGCACAGGCGAACAAGCCACTGCACATTGGACAGGGAGAGTAGCATCCAGGACGCAGAAGAACTGGGGTTGAGAAACCGCACAGCGTCCAGTGAGGTAGCCACCTCACCATAGCATCCCTGCACCGAGCAGGGTTGGGTCGTTCATCGTGCCAGGAGCGTTACCTGACTGAACGCTCTATGGCAGGCTGGGAAGCCACTGACCCACAACCTGCGACCAGGGGGATCAGCCCGAGACCCAGCCCGCACGAATCCTCTTCATCACAAGAACTAACTAATGCTGACAAAAACAACAGCTAAGTAAAGAGAGAGAAAAAACTCAAACAAAATCAAAAAAGAATAGAGAAAGGCTGAGACAAAATGTCCCAGCATAGAGACATCCAGCTACTCCTGACAAGCTAGACATTGAAACTGGAGTATGGATACAGGAAGTAGGAGGGTATTGACTGAGGGGACCACCCCCTGGGGGTGGGATATGTTAAAAGCTTTTATATTAACATATTCTGTTGCCTAGCTACTCCTTCGGAGCAAAGTCTAATACCCCATTGTGACGAATATGAAGATGGCGGCGACTGTCGGAGGACGTAAGAGAAAAACTCATTTCAGGGAGGTGGCACGCCGCATATTTTTAGTTACAAAAGGTATTTGAGGCCGGAACTCCGCTTTAAATTGGTATTGATATTAAAGAGGTAAATTGGTCACACTGCTCTCTGGTGCTGGCCTCTGGGTTTATTGGTCACAGTTGGTTTCAGAGGAGGAGGTAATAATACATACAGATGGCGAGGTCTCTGTGCAGTCAGTGTTGTGGCTGATGGCGTGCGCCAAACTGCTCCTGCAGTGGAAGCATGCGGCTGAAGTAGAGAGCAAAGCCGCTGCTTCCTCTGTATGCCGCTCCTCCCACAGGCAGAGTGCATTTGATATCCCCTCTGCAAGCTCAGGGCGGAAAGCAGTGGTCAGACAAAGAGCGATATCGCAGTCCTCCAAGAGGGGTTGAACATGACACTTTAGAAGATTTAAATAGTTGTGTTGTGCAGGAGGACATTCAGTTGGGTTGCCTCCATGGAGTGCGGTTAGGGTTATGTATGACGGGTTTAATAGATTCCCTATTAAAGCGAATTTCCACTGCTTAAGTGGTCCCGACCCCTGACATGCCACATTTGGCATGTATTCTTTTTTTTTTTTTTGGGGGGGGGGGGGTACCTAGTTTTGACAGGTACCCTCTCCCACTTACGCTCGGGGCACCTAGGCGGCTCGGGCGGAAGTTCTCCTCTCCTCCTCCCTCCCGGCAATCTTCTGTGATACGTCACAGGTCCCAGAAGATTGCCTGGCCAGTCACGACGTGCAGCACGACTCACGCATGTGCAGTGTGCACCCGGCTGTGAACGCACAAGCTGTCACAGCTGGGTGCCCACAAAAGATGCTGGCGCCAAGGGAGAAGACGGAGAGATCCAAGGCTCCCCCTGGCCGCATCGCTGGACTGTGGGACAGGTGAGTGTGTGTTTATTAAAAGTCAGCTACACTTTTTGTAGCTGCGGACTCTGAATAAACACAAAAGCCAGTGGAACTCCGCTTTAACTGCACAGAAGTGTCTTTGATCGGAATATAAGATATATGTTCAGTCAAGTCAGGGGTCAGTCTCCTTCCGCCTGTTCAGATTACACGGGAATGATGACTGTAAGGCAGGGGCATTACTACAGGGGTTGCAATTGCAACCGGGCCCCATTCTCCAGGGGGCCCGTATGGCTCCCCTGTTCACTTGGAGAGGAGGGGCGGCGGGGGCAGCATGTAGAGAAATCACTGTCCTCCTTTTTACTCCTGTAGCTGCAAGAGGAAAATGGAGGAGATCGGTTCCTCTGTATGCTGCCCCCGCCGCCACTCCTATCCAGTTCACTTGTGTTCTGCTGTCTCTGGGTCCCTGTGTGCTCCCCTAGTCCCCCCCCTGCCCCCCCACTGTGCTGCCTCCCCTCTCCTGCCGGCTGCTGCAGAGGATGTGTCACAATAGAGAACCAGGAAGGGGTCGGTAAATATGTAATTTACAATCTTCTTCCTTTTATGAATGGGCAGTCATAGTCTGACATTGTAAAAAAATAATAAAGATAAAAAATAATACAATTTAAAATACCAAAAAATAAAAACTACTGACACCAGTGGGTGAACTTCCAGGATCGCAAAGGTCACACTTGCGACCGGGCCCTGGCATTCCACCACCGTGGGGAGGCCCAAAGATGGCAGGAAGGGGGCCCACTACAGAACTTGTGAAAGGCTCCCACTGCAGGACCATAATAAAGGGCCCCGCAACAAGAGTAAAGAGTCCCAGGATCAATGGGAAGAGCCCCAGGTTTGAAGGGAAGGGCCAGGGGTTCGGGGGGCCCTTCATGGTTTCTTGCACTGGGGCCCTGAAGGTTCTAGTTACGCATCTGCTGTACGGGCTAGTTCACACCATCGATGTGCAATCAGGATGCATCCTGGATGCTTTTCTGCATTTTTGACGTGTTTTTGATGCAGTCCAGTGCATTTTTTTCCCCCTCTTTTTTTCTTAACCTTAAAAGGACACGTGCCATTGCATTTTTGGTACACTCTGGTGTGTTTTACCGTGTTCGAGTTTATTCACACCCATGCATGTTGCTTTTGAGAGTTTCTGTGGTGCACTTTGCTGTACTTTGCTGTTTTTTTGCTGCAATTTGTGTTTTGTATGGTTTCTTTTTTTCTTGGAAAATTTGTTGTGGGGCAGATTTAAAAACGCAAAATCACAGCAAAATTGTGGTAAAAGCGCAATAACTCCGTTTTGGATGCAGGTCCATTGAAGCCTATTACATGCAAAACGCTGCATTTTGCAGGAAAAAAGTCCCCAGCCCTTTCCGAAAATGCAGAGGCACAAAAATGCATTGATGTGAATATGTTCCATAGGAAACCATGAAAAAAAAAATTAAATACATTTCTGCAAAAAGCATGAAAAAATGCATTGCTGTGAATCAAGCCTTCCAGTACAGCCCAATGCAGGAAAAATGCAGCATTTTCTACTTTATTTTTCCTGGAATTGGATCTGCAAGTACTGGTTTGAACTAGGCCTTTGAAAACCATATAACCTACTTTCCATGCATTTTTTATGCAGAAAAAAATTAACTGAACTTCATGTGGTGTGAACTAAATAAGGACATTAATTTTCCAGTGCAATTTTGATGCATTTTATCGTGGTCCAGTGCAGAAAAAAATGCAGTGTTCTATTGGAACTGGAACTCACTGGAACTGACCACCCTGGTGTGAACTATGCCGTTGGAAATCCACAGACTACTATCCAGAAAAAAAATGCATTGGACTGCATGTGGTGTGACCTGGCCCTAAAAGTGGGAAGAAGAGGGTTGGGAATCTGGAAACCATGCAGTTAATTTTGGCTGATTGATGCAGATGACAACTGGATGATCATGGGCGGCACAGTGGTGTAGTGGTTAGCACTTTCACCTAGCAGCAAGAGGGTCGCTGGTTTGAATTCCAACCACGACACTACCTGCCTGGAGTTTGCATGTTCTCCCTGTGCCTGCGTGGGTGTCCTCCGAGTACTCCGGTTTCCTACCACACTACAAAGACATGCTGGTAGGTTAATTGGATCCTGTATAAAAAAAAAATGTCCGTACTGTGAATGTATGTGAGTTAGGGACCTTAGATTGTAAGCTCCTTGAGGGCAGGGATTGATGTGAATGTACAATGCATATGTAAAGTGCTGCGTAAATTGACAGCGCTATATAAGTACCTGAAATAAATAAAATAAATCTGCGATCAACAAAATGATCAAATAAGATATCTGATCTAAAGATCTGGGCATACAGGGTTTACATCATGGCTGGAAGCAAGTACAGATACAGAAAAGTTACAGCTAAGCATTAAATCCTGCAATCCTGAAACATCTGTGCCGAAAAAACAGCTGTAAGGGGGGAAGAAAGTATACCCCATTACAGAGGCCAGTCTGGAACACCTTAACGCCTAGAGAGGATCAACCAAAAAAGTGTCTGTGCTTTTTCATAAATTGGGCACCTAGGGGTCAATCCTTGGGCCCAAGATTGCAATGCAGGACTCTCCAGAGCAACAATCCACCCAAAAAATAAGCAAAACGGGAAATGAATGGCCTTTCCCTACACTTTTTATTGTTCAATGGGTGAGGATTTCATGTTAGAGGCAGCCTTAAGGTGGAGCTCCACCAAAAAGGGAAAGATCCGCCTATTCCCCCCCCTCCGCTGCCACTTTTGGCACCTTTTTTTAGGGGGGGACGGGTACCTGCTTTTCATAGGTACCCGCTCCCACTCCTGGTTGACTTTGCCGCGGCAAACTCATCCGGAAGTTCGGCCCTCTCCTCCTTCCCCCACTGCCGACCCATTCACAAAGCACAGCGCGCTCTGTGAAGCCGGTTTCCCTTACCCGAGATGGCGGTGGTATTGTTGAAAAACAGTAAAGCTAGCTCTTGAACAAACTGCCTGCTAAGGTCTTATTAATCCAATACTAAATCCTGTAATTTATTCAAAATAAATAAAGCATACAAATAAAATAACAAATTCTATATAAAAATAAGTGTATTAGTTTAGAGCAGCCTTTTTAAACCAGGGTGCCTTGGCAAAATGCCTAAAAATTGTATACAAGTGGGCAGGTGGGTGAAGCCTTCCTTTTACATAAAGCCACAGGTTTTCATTGTGCACCATTACAACCTTCTAGCTGCCGGCGTTCTAGCAACCAAAGGCATCATCAGTTGATAAGGATGATGTCAGTCGCCTGCATAGCATCCTTGTTTGTCTCTCCCCTGCCCCTCTCCAACAGCGTTGGGGGTCACAGTAGCTGAGTAATAGAGAAAAACTGAGGGAGAAGAGAAACATTGGAATACTAGTCAGTACCAGTTTTAAAAATTAGATTTGCTTTGGAAGAATAAATCACCTCTAAGGTTGGGTGTCCTACTTGGACTTGTGGATGTTGCTGCATTATGTATGTAGCACCCTCCTAGATAGGTGCTAGGAAAGCATATTGTGGCCTTGTCTGCTTATCAGGGGGGCCTGATCATTCAGCTAGGCTGTCATGTGTTTCCAGGTGTGTCTGCTGAGCTTGGGGACTCTCCCCACTATATCCAATGAGGACTCTTGTTGGACAGTGGAGGAAACCTGGCCAATAGCACACCAGGGCTTATATCTGTCTCAGTGGGCAGAACCTACCGCAATGCACCCTGGGATGGGGTATAAGTCTGAGGGGAGCACATGATAAAGTGTCTTGGGGGGTAAGCAGAGTCCCAGGAGGAGGTTGACGGCTGTCACTCCTCCTGTCAGAGGAAGCAAGTGTGTCCCTGGGCAGTCGGCCTAGAGCAGTGGTCCTCAACTCCGGTCCTCAGAGCCCACTAACAGGCCAGATTTTAAGTATTACCTTGGGGAAATGCAGACTAGAATACTGCAATCACTGAGCAGCAAATTAAATCACCTGGGATGGATTTCAGTTATCTTGAAAACCTGGCCTGTTAGTGGGCCCTGAGGACCAGGGTTGAGGACCACTGGCCTAGAGGACCAAAGGTTGAGCTGGGCTGCAGAAAGGGATCCAGAATGCTGTGGATCGAGTGGAGTTGCTGGGCAGAAGTTTTCTGGAAAAAAAGTGTTGCGAGTACTCAAAACTGCCCAGGGGTCTGCCTAGGATAGGAGGCCACTCCAGAAGGTTAAAGGGAGCCAGCTAACAGGTAGAGCGGTTTAGAAAGGGGGTGCCTGTGTCTAAACCCTGAAGATAAATGGGAGAAAAGGGGGTGCCAGTGTGGTCCCTGAAGTGTTCGGCAGCGCAGCAGTATATACAACTAGCTACCTCAGCAAGGAGTGCTTTAGGGAGCTTAAAGAGGACTTCTTCATTCAGGAAAGCAATCACAAGTCAGTTCAGTGTTAACCAGCGTTGACCGGCATCTTGTCAGCGTTAAGTTGAGCCAAAGGAGTATCCCTCCCATCCCTTCTCCTATCCAAGTTACAAAATAAATATAAAACCCCAAAGATACTGGACTGATCATTGTGTCCGTGCTCACACTTGGAGAATGTGCTTAAATGTGCTGTGGTTGCTAGCGGTAACCCAGGGGGACCCATATCCAGCAAAACGGCTGGGAACTGTGCTACATGTAAAACTATTAGAATAGTTTTACATTTTAGAATGGGGCGCCCCTAGACTTTCCATAATTTTTAAAGGGCGCCTTGACTGAAAAAAATGTTGAGAAACACTGGTTTAGAGACAACAGTCAGAAATACCCATAGCATGTAAGCACTTTTACAAGATAGCATTTAAAATGAAGAAATCTAAAATTGTGTATTTTCCAGAAAAAAAAAATAAATCAGAAATATTGCACAGACTGGTAGTACATAATGGCTGCATATTTTGTAGGCTGCATTATACAAGAGTGCAGTAGGCAGACCAGAAAGCCACTCGCATCAGATCAATATTGCAGACAGAAAGTGTGACTGTGCAGACAACAGCGCTCAGCAGTCTTCTCCGGTCAGCATAGAGAAACAACCTCCCACCTGGATGGACCCCTTGCTTTGCCCTGCTAGATATCATCAGGGGCAAGAAGTTGATGAGTGGTTAAAGCGGAGTTCCGGCCACCAAAAAAAAAATTTCAATGAAAATACCCCAGGGACAGTCAGGGCTAGTGCATTCCACAATGGATAGCCTCTGATCTGTCCCGGGTCGCACTTACCTTTTAGAAGAAATACTTACCTTGAAAATTTCTTCTCCAGCGCTGCCATCTCAGGTGTGGGCAGCTGAAGCCAGCGCGATCCTCTTCTGCGTCCTCTTCTGTCCTCTTCGGTCCCACGATGCACTGCACCGGCCCTGCCGTCACTTCCGGGGCTGCAGCGTCATCCCTGCACAGCTTCTGGGCATGCCCAGAAGCTGTTTAGCAAGGTATGACACGCCTGCACCGGAACTGACGTCGGGGCCGGCGCATTGATTCCTGGGAGCGATGACGTTCAGCTCCCAGGAATCATTGCAAAGCGAAAGTGACAGCGCGGGCCGCGGGAGGAAGTGGAAGAAAGGTGAGTATATTTTTCTGCAATTACAAGGTAAAAAAAAAAAAAAAAAATCGTAATTATCCATTTCTGCTTTAAGGCGATGGACTGCTAATCCATTGTGCTCTGCACACATGGGTTCAAATCCCATCCTCATCTAAGCATATTTCTCAGGGAGTTGCTTCTCATACCTGCCTGTGGAAGTCATCATGTCCAAGTCTGAGCAGCCTATAAAAAGTGTGAAGGAATCAAAACAACTGTAACCAAAGGAGCTGAGAAGCAGGCCGCTAGTCCTTATTCCATTTTTGAATTTTTTATTGGTCCCGCACCATTGTGCAGTCTGTATGCATTCCGATTCATGGATCCGTCACTGCACCGTTGTGAAGTCCGCCTGCATTCCGATCCATGGATCCGTCTGGATCAGGTAATAATCGGATGAACTGTCGTGATCGGCTTTCGAAAGCTGTGTACGAACGATCCGATTATTGTACAATCGATTAGAAAGTGGTATTTTTTGTCCGATTTTCGGATTGTGTGTACGGGCCATAAGTAGGGAAAACAGAGATCCTGTGTTTTTGGTAAGCAGGAACACGGATCTCTGTATAACCCCAGTACAAGCACCTCCCCACACACACACACACACAGTTAGCAAGCACTCCCTAGAAACACATAACCCTTTGATAGCCCCTAATGTTAACCGCTTCCCTGCCAGTGTCATTAGTACAGCGACAGTGAATATTTCTAGCACTGATCACTGTATTGGTGGCATTGGTCCCCAAAAAAGTGTCACTTAGTGTTTGATTTGTCCGCCACAATATCGCAGTCCGGCAATAAGTCGCTGATTGCTACCATTAGTAAAAAATAAATAAATAAAAATTCCATAAATATATGCCCTAGCTTGTAGACGTGATAACTTTAGCGTAAACCAATCATTATACACTTATTTGGATTTTTTGTCTTTTGTTTTAACCAAAAACATGTAGCAGAATACATATTGGCTTAAATCGATGAAGAAATTTGATTTTTTTCCATTTTTTTTTATTTATTGGATATGTTTTAGAATAGAAAGTAAAAAGTAGCTCCCCACACCCCCCCCCCCCCAAAAAAAAATGTCGGTCTTTTTTGTTTATAGCACAAAAAAAAAAAAAAAAAAAAGGCAGAGGTGCTCAAATACCACCAAAAGAGAACTATTTGTGCGGAAAGAAAGGACATACATATTTTTTGGGTACACTTTTTGCAAAAAATGGCCTGTTCATGAAGGGGATAAATCTTCCGGAACTGAAGTGGTTAATGAAGCAGGCGTAAAGTGGAAGCAGTAGATCTGCAGAGAATATTATTTTGAACACGTTACTTTATATCTGAATTTCTGCAGATTGTTAGTTGATTTGTGATAAATGATGAGCACACACAATAGGACAGCCCTGGGAAACGTAATGCTCTTTTAGTTGATAAAAGGAATGCTGAATTTTGTTGCGGTAGCGGTCCGGTATACAATATTATTATTTGAAGGTTGTTAAGTAGTTACACATAGTGTGGGGGTTTTAATTATTTTTATTTAATTTCTTCTCACTAAAAATGTACACCATCAGCCCGGGATTGTACACCCCAATATGTCCCCCCATATACCTAAATACAGTGCCTTGCGAAAGTATTCGGCCCCCTTGAACTTTGCGACCTTTTGCCACATTTCAGGCTTCAAACATAAAGATATAAAACTGTAATTTTTGGTGAAGAATCAACAACAAGTGGGACACAATCATGAAGTGGAACAAAATTTATTGGATATTTCAAACTTTAACAAATAAAAAACTGAAAAATTGGGCGTGTAAAATTATTCAGCCCCCTTAAGTTAATACTTTGTAGCACCACCTTTTGCTGCGATTACAGCTGTAAGTCGCTTGGGGTATGTCTCCATCAGTTTTGCACATCGAGAGACTGACATTTTTGCCCATTCCTCCTTGCAAAACAGCTCGAGCTCAGTGAGGTTGGATGGAGAGCGTTTGTGAACATCAGTTTTCAGTTCTTTCCACAGATTCTCGATTGGATTCAGGTCTGGACTTTGACTTGGCCATTCTAACACCTGGATATGTTTATTTTTTGAACCATTCCATTGTAGATTTTGCTTTATGTTTTGGATCATTGTCTTGTTGGAAGACAAATCTCCGTCCCAGTCTCAGGTCTTTTGCAGACTCCATCAGGTTTTCTTCCAGAATGGTCCTGTATTTGGCTCCATCCAACTTCCCATCAATTTTAACCATCTTCCCTGTCCCTGCTGAAGAAAAGCAGGCCCAAACCATGATGCTGCCACCACCATGTTTGACAGTGGGGATGGTGTGTTCAGGGTGATGATGAGCTGTGCTGCTTTTACGCCAAACATAACGTTTTGCATTGTTGCCAAAAAGTTTGATTTTGGTTTCATCTGACCAGAGCACCTTCTTCCACATGTTTGGTGTCTCCCAGGTGGCTTGTGGCAAACTTTAAACGACACTTTTTATGGATATCTTTAAGAAATGGCTTTCTTCTTGCCACTCTTCCATAAAGGCCAGATTTGTGCAGTATACGACTGATTGTTGTCCTATGGACAGAGTCTCCCACCTCAGCTGTAGATCTCTGCAGTCCATCCAGAGTGATCATGGGCCTCTTGGCTGCATCTCTGATCAGTCTTCTCCTTGTATGAGCTGAAAGTTTAGAGGGACGGCCAGGTCTTTGTAGATTTGCAGTGGTCTGATACTCCTTCCATTTCAATATTATCGCTTGCACAGCTCCTTGGGATGTTTAAAGCTTGGGAAATCTTTTTGTATCCAAATCCGGCTTTAAACTTCTCCACAACAGTATCTCGGACCTGCCTGGTGTGTTCCTTGTTCTTCATGATGCTCTCTGCGCTTTAAATGGACCTCTGAGACTATCACAGTGCAGGTGCATTTATACGGAGACTTGATTACACACATGTGGATTCTATTTATCATCATTAGTCATTTAGGTCAACATTGGATCATTCAGAGATCCTCACTGAACTTCTGGAGAGAGTTTGCTGCACTGAAAGTAAAGGGGCTGAATAATTTTGCATGCCCAATTTTTCAGTTTTTTATTTGTTAAAGTTTGAAATATGCAATAAATTTCGTTCCACTTCATGATTGTGTCCCACTTGTTGATTCTTCACAAAAATATTACAATTTTATATCTTTATGTTTGAAGCCTGAAAAGTGGCAAAAGGTCGCAAAGTTCAAGGGGGCCGAATACTTTCGCAATGCACTGTATATGAATTTCTGCAGATTGTTAGTGGATTTGTGATAAATGATGAGCACACACAATAGGACAGCCCTGGGAAACGTAATGCTCTTTTAGTTGATAAAAAGAATGCGGAATTTTGTTGCGGTAGCAGTCCGGTATACGATATTATTATTATTATTTGTAGGTTTTTAACCACTTCCATACAGGGCAGTTACACCCCCCTTCCTGCCCAGGCCAATTTTCAGCTTTTAGCGCTGTTGCATTTTGAATGACAACTGCGCGGTCATGCAACACTGTACCTAAACCAAATTTATGTCAATTTTTCCCAACAAATAGAGCTTTCTTTTGGTGGTTTTTGATCAGGTGTTTTCTTTTTTGCTAAACAAATAAAAAAAAAAAAAAAGTTTAAAAAAAAAAAAATCTTTTTGTTTAGGTTATAAAATCTTGTAAATAGATACGTTTTTTTCGGCACTGATGAGGCCGCACTAACAAGCACTGATGGGGTGGCACTGATGGGGTGGCACTAATATGCATCACTGATAGGTAGCACTGATATGCAACATTGGTGGGCACTGATAGTCGGCACGGGTGGGCAATAATGGGCACTAAAAGTGTATAAAAAGTTAAAATTTAAACCCGCGCTAAACTATGATATAAAATAGTGTCACCTGCAGCTGGTAATAAACCAAGAAAAGGATGTAAAATATTCTAAAACAGGGCTACCAGGCGTGTAAATAAATAATAAATTATAAATAATTCCAACTCATCAAATTACAATATATATGATGATAAAGTGCACTAGTGAAAAAATCTCAAATCAGTAAATGAAAAGGTTTTCATTATTGGATGATTTTTTCCTTTATTGATTTGAGATTTTTTCACTAGTGCACTTTATTATCATCATATATATTGTAATTTGATGATTTGGAATTATTTATAATTTATTCACACGCCTGGTAGCGCTGTTTTAGAATTTTTTACAATAATGGGCACTGTTGGGCGGCAATGATGGGCACTGGTGGGCACCAATGATAGATGGCAATGGTGGGCAGCAATGAAGGGGAGGGCACCACTGGCAGGCTCTGGCAGGCTGAGCCCTGATTGCCATCCCTGGTGGCCATGGTGAGCTTCCCTTGTGGTCATTCCCTGGTGGCTCTAGTGACACCCCCCAAGGGTCTGCACTGGTAATCAATGCTCTGATTACCAGCACAGACACCGCCCCCCCCCGTCAGGAGGGCCTGTCAGGCATGAACTGAGGAAAGCTGATCAATGGCTCCTCCTATTTACTATGTGACCAGTTGTGATTGGACACACCACAGCACCAATCGCCACTCTGCGTGACCCCCGGGGGCGCGCACAGCGCATTATCCTGCACGTCGTCATATGACGGTGGGTAAGGATAATGCAACCACCTTCCCGCCGTCAATTGCCTATAGGGCGGGCGGGAAGTGGTTAAGTAGTTACACATAGTGTGGGGTTTATTTCTATTTAATTTCTTCTCACTAAATGTACACCATCAGCCTGGGATTGCACCCCCCCACTATGTCCCTCCATATACCCAAATTTATATTACTATAATCAGGGGTCAAGTCCTGGGGAAAAAAAAGTGTGGGAACTCACCCAAGATCACCCCCCCCCCCCCCACTGACATTGCAAAAAAAGTACCTAAAATGCTCGTATTCTGTGCTAAACAGTACAAATATCAATAGTTAAACTATAAACATGTACAGTAGATAGTGCTTTTAGCAATGTGTTTAAGTTAAACAAAAGTCAAAAACCATATTTCTCTATTTACACAAAGGTTAGGTTAATATAACCCAGCCACCAAAGACTTCCTCCTTACATCAGAGTCTGCAGGATTCCCCTTTACAGGGCAGGGGAACTCTGACATAAAGGGGATCATGATCTAAAGGGGAACTCTGATATAAGGGGGGGGGGCTCTGGTGACCAGAGACCACCTTATATCAGAGTCCACTGCGTTCCCCTTTACATCAGGGTCTGCAGCATTGCCCTTTACACATCAGAGCTCCCCTTCACATAAGCATCCACAGAGTTCCCCCTTGCACTGTAAGGGGAAATTCTGCACACTGTAGTAAAGGGTAATTCCGGGAATTCTGATGTGGGGGGCTCTGGTGACCAGAGACCACCTTCCGCAGAGTGAATGCACTAAGGAAGGGAGGGGGGTCCTGATATAAGGGGTAACCTTTATAACAGTGCCCCCCTACATTATTGAATTCACTCCCCCTTACATCAGTGACCCCCCCCTCAGACTGGCCTGGCAGCACTGTCACTGACCTCCTCTTAGGTGCACCGTGCTCTGGTTTTATCTGGTAGCCTCCTCTCCACAGTCCATATATGTCCGACTTCTCCTGTGATCCCCATCCCGACGGCGCTCCCACTTTTGACTCCTCTCCAGACATCCCCTCAGAGACTGCAGAAATGATAAAAGACAAGAGATGGTCAGAGGCTGCAGACATGATGCAAGAGACAGTCAGAGGCTGCAGACATAATACAAGAGACAGTCAGAGGCTGCAGACATGGTACAAGAGACGGTCAGAGGCTGCAGACATGATACAAGAGACGGTCAGAGGCTGCAGACATAAAACAAGAGACGGTCAGAGGCTGCAGACATGATACAAGAGACGGTCAGAGGCTGCGGACATGATACAAGAGACGGTCAGAGGCTGCGGACATGATACAATAGATGGTCAGAGACTGCAGACATGATAGAAGATAGAAGAGGCACTAGGGGGGGCCGGAGAGCACAGGGGAAGCAGAAAGCACTGGAGGAGCTGAAGGGCGCAGGGGGGGGACTGGACAGAATTAAGGGGGGGGCCGTTTGGAAAGCATTGCAGGGGGGTTGGAAGGCACTGGGGGGTGGGGGGGCAGGGAAAACCAGGGGGGTGGAGAGCACAGGGGGAGGGGGGAACTGGAGAGCACTGGGGGAACTGGAAATCACTGAGGGGAGAGCCAGGGCGCACAGGTGGGGGGGTGGAGAGCACCGGGGGGGTTAAAGAGCACTGGGGGGCCTGCAAAAGAAGTTGTATAGGAGGGGGATGGGGCAGCTGCATATAGATGAATTGATCTTTCCATATTCCTCCAGCAGCCGCTGAGAGGAGGAGAATCAGGCATACAGCGACAGCAGGAGGAATATGGAAAGTTCAATTTATCTATATGCAGCTTCCCCATCCCCCTCCTATCCAGCACACAAACAAGGCTCCTCAGGCAATCTCACTTACCTTCTTCCTGCTGCTGACTGAAGGAGCTGCCACTGCAGCTGCCTTCACACAGAGATGCGGGCGGCCCAGCGGTCACCGGCCTAAAACCCCCCAGTGTGTGCAACCCCCCCCCCCCCCCGTACGCCACTGGGAGCGGGGACAGTAAGTGGACTATTTCTCAGTTTAAGGTTTAGGCAGGTCAATCCGCCGCAGCGCACCCAGCCTGTCACAGTCTATTCATTTTGAAGAGGCTGGTGACCAGGCTTCAGCTGTGCAACGCGCTGAAGCGGATTAATCCGCCTAAACCCGAAACAGAGAAAATAGTCCACTTACTGTCCCCGCTCCCACAGAACACAAGGGGCCCAGAGACATTTATTTTCTAAATATCTGCACAGTGGGGGGTTGTCTAATGGCTGGTGGTCCCCCCTTGACAGCGGCCCTGCGTGCAGGACGCAGATGCTAATGGGAACGACGTTCCTGCTGTGAAAAAAGTATGGGAACGCCATTCCCATGCGTTCCTGCAGGACTAGAGCCCTGGTGTGATGGGTGTATAGGAGATTGTATAGTGTGTGATGGGTTGCCATACACTCGCCGGACGCTCGAACGGATCCCACGGCGATATTCGGTCGCCCCAGTGACCATTCAGAAGCCGCTGTCCTATCAGAACACCTTCACCATTCTGTGCCTCCTTAAAGGCCCTGACTGGAAGTGTTCCCGCACACTAGTTGGAGTCCAGCCAATCTGTGAGGTGCAGGGGAGGTCATGAACCAATAATGTTCTCCTTTTTGCAGTGTGAGGACAGCTGCCTTTGGACGATTTGTGACAGAAAGAATGGGCGGCCTAATTGAAGGGCGCGGAAATCTGAAAGGAAGGGCCAAAGTAAAAAAGAAAAGGAGAAGGAGGGAGGCCTCTGACTAGAAGGGCGGAAGTAGGCGATTATGGCGCTTTATAGGAAACCCAGAAAGGAGGAGGGAGGCCTCTGACTGGAAGAGCGGAAGTAGACGATTATGGCGCTTTATAGGAAACCCAGAAAGGAGAGGGAGGGATCTGAAAGGAGAGGGAGGGGTCCTAAAGGAAGGGCAGAAATACAAATATGGAGGCGTCCAATAGGGAATGCCTAAGAAGGGAGGAGGAGGGGCGCTGATCTGGGAAATCTATTTGGAAACCAAATATACTTACAAAAAAACAAATCATAGAATAAAAAGCTACTGAGCCTCGCCCCCTCTGAGTCTCTGCTCCCTTCCAGCACTCGGTGGCTCTTTTATTATGTCAGTTCACAGCCTGGCCAACCCTGCACCAATGGGTGAAGAGAAAGGCTGGATCTGCTCCGCCTCCTCCAGGCTCTTGTGCCCACCCTGTCCCCAGTAAACACCGGCTGTGCAGTGAAGGGAATGTGTGGGCGGGGCATTGTAATGGGAGTAGCCTGTGTGATGTACAAGAATGCAGAATCAGCTTGTATGATCACTGTGAGTGGATCCCTCCCCTTCTAATGAGTGCAGCCAATAGAGTTTAGTGTGGTCTTCCTATGGAACCCAATAGCCTGTTCACACTCCACTGAAAAGCGATCCATATTTTTGTCACTTTTCAGAGGCATTTGATATCGCTCCACTTTCCTGCCTGTTTTAACCCCTAAATGCCACCCCCCTTTACCTTCCCCCTCCCTCCTCCTGAATTCATCCCTGACCATATTTTTAAACACAGCCACACGGGACCTCGCACTGCGCTTTCCAATGCATGTTGTGCTTCATATCACGCATTGCAGACGAGTGTTCGCTGCTATGCAATTTTCAAGGAGCAAAGTTGCGAGTCGCATAGAGACAGTGCATTCACTTGGCTGCCCTACACATTCTCCTTTTTTTAGGGGGACGAGCTTTGCAAATTTTTTTTATTAAAGGCGCGTTCTCCTCGTGCGACAATCGAAGTGAAACTGCATCACATTCGGGGTGCTATTAAATAATAATTTTAAATCCGATTGTATAGTGTGTGTGATAGGCCTACAGAAGATTGTACAATCAGATTATATAGTGTGTGATGGGCTTGCAAAATATTGTACAATCAGATTGTATTATTTGTGATGGATCTACAGAAGATTGGTACACACACTATACAATCTGATTGTACAATCCCCTGTAGGCCCATTATATATTATACAGTTGGATTGTACAATCACACATTATAAAATCTGATTGTACAGTCTTCTGTAGGGGGGGGGGGGGGAGGGTCACACAGCCGCCACACACTCACCGTTTGCTTGGATGATTAAGGACTTTGCGCATCTCAGACCCCTCCATAGCAGCATGTATCATTTACAGGGGAAAAATGTGGCAACCAATGAGATCACTTTGGGGTGTCTATTTACTGGAAATTGTTTTGGAAAGTTTTTAATTTTAAAAGAGAAAGAAAGAAAAATTTATATATATATATAAATACATAAGTCTGTCTCTCCCCCCTTTACATAGTAAACAATAGCATACAAAGATATTCTAAATTGCAATGGTTTGTTGAAGTTCTGCTATATGAAGGGGAAAATGCAATGAATATAAATCAAGAGACAGATATAGATATGTAAAGCAGATATTATCCCCAGAGGGAGTATATTTTTTAAAAAATATGGCAATAGGAATTTGGCAGCAGGAGTCACATGACAGTTGGTCAGCCTGGAGTAGAAATTTGAAAAAAAAAAAGTGAGTCACATGACAGTTGGCAGTTGGTCAGCCTGGAGTTCTAAATTGAAAAGGTCACATGACCAATGACATCATCACAGCTGCCTATAAAAGGAATGCTCCCAGCTGACAGTTGACAGTTGAGCTTTAGCAAACGGAGAGAGAGGAGGTCAGAGTTGCAGCTCTTCTATTATTCTACTGAAAAAACAAAACAAAATGAGATTATTATTATTCATAGCAGCCGTTGTTGTTCTTATCAGTGAGGCGACAGGTAAGATATTTTTTATTAAATAGATGCAGCAGAATTTGAATATTATTAGCTATAGAAGTACAGATGGATTCTCTGGGGTAACCGGAAATGAAGAATATAAAATTGTATTAAATCCAAAAACAACCATTTATTATATTGCAGTTCACTAATTCTTAGATGTGATGGCTGCATCCGTTTTTGTTTTTAGGCTACTTCCACACTGCTCAGTTGCAAAAACAGTAAAAACACATCTTCACTTTTTTCCGCATTTATAGTGCGTTTTAACCCGAAATGTGACTTAAAACACCACACCAAAAATGCGAACACGGGTGCATTTTTGCTGCATTTTCCATTCATTTCAACAAGGTTTTCATTTTTTTTTCTGCGTTTTTGCCACATTTTTAATGCATTTTTTTATTCATTGTAATAGGGAGGTGCATTTTAATGCATTTTTGCCACATTTCTGATACATTTTCCATTTATTTCATTAGGGAGGTGCATTTTATGATGCGTTTTTGCCATATTATTTGCATTTTCTATTCATTTCACTGTAAAGGTGCATTTTTGATGCGTTTTCCATTAATTTCAATGGGAACTAGCATTTTTATGCATTTTCCACTGATTTCCATGGGGAGATGCATTTTTGACTAATTTTTACCACATTACTGATGCTTTTTCTATTCATTTCAATGGGGAAGGTGCATTTTTCCCATACCTTTTTGCATTTTCCATTCATTTTAGTGGAAAAGTGCAATTTTATGCAATTTGATGCATTTTTCATTCATGTCAAAGGGGCGAGCATTTTGTATGCATTTTCCATTGATTTCAATGGGAGATTCATTTTTTTTTATGCATTTTCTATTGCTTTCAATGGGGAGATGCATTTTTAATTCATTTTTGCCACATTACTAATGTATTTTCTGTTCATTTTAATGGGGGAGGTGCATTTTTTGCCATAATTTTTCATTCATTTAACTGGAAAGGTGCATTTTTGATGCGTTTTCTATTCATTTCAATGGGGACGAGCTTTTTTTATGCATTTTCCATTGATTTTAATGGGGAGATGCATTTTAAAGAGGTTTTAAACCCTTCTTTTTTTTTTTTCTTCACCCTGAAAGACAAACACATAATGAGCTAGTATGCATCGCATACTAGCTCATTATGAAATACTTACCTTAGAACGAGCCCCCGCCATGCCGCCCGCTTACCTGTATGATGGGTGACATGTCCAGTCGCCCGTCTTCCGGGATCGCAGCATCCAGCTATCTGATTGGCCGGAGCCGCGGTGACGTCATTCACGGCACGGCGTTCTGAAGGAACGGTGCCAGCGGCCGTTCTTTCAGAGCGCATGCGCCAGTGACATCACTGGATGCATGTAAGGTAAATATCTCCTAAAGGTACATGTTTAGAAGATATTTACAGTACCTATAGGTAAGCCTTATCATAGGCTTACCTATAGGTACAACTTGCAGAGGAGGGTTTACTTCCTCTTTAATGCATTTTTGCCACATTACTAATGTATTTTGTATTCATTTCAATGGGGGAGGTGCATTTTTGCCATATTTTTTGAATTTTTCATTCATTTTACTGGAAAGGTGCATTTTTGATGCGTTTTCTATTCATTTCAATGGGGACGAGCATTTTGTATTGATTTTAATGAGGAGGAGCATTTTTAACTGTCCATCTTTTTCATTCCGATCGATAATCAATAACCAATGTAAAGGGTCCTCCCAGGGATTAGGGGACAATAAACAACCCAGAAAAGTCCACGCTGGGGGGGGGGGGGGGGGTGGTGGTCACACAGCTGCCACACACTCACCGTTTGCTTGGATGAATAAGGACTATGCACATTAATATTGTGGCAGTGTAACTAGTGGTGAGCAGGTATTTCTCCCAGGATTATCAACCAGGCAGGTTGAGAGGACTGTTTTACTGGGAGAAGACTGGGTTTGCAGTTTCCCCTATGGTGGATAAAGTCCAGTTGGGGACCTGGAGTCTGGAGATTTCCAAGCGATATGGGTGAGAGGAAATCTCCAATCCTGGGACCAGGTCTTAAGGCCCGTACACACGTACCGATCGTCGGCCGACCGATCGGCCGTCTTTTGTCCCCGGGCTGTCGTGTCTGCTGAAAAGTGCAAAAGACTGCACATGAATTTTGTCCGCCGACTACAGTTGACTGCAGAAGTGATGTCATGTAATGGTTAACTTTCCCTGTGTTTTTTCTTTTCTGAGCATGCCCAGTCTTGCAAATCTGCGGTCTGTCGGCCGAATTCTGTACTGACTGGCGAACAATCGGCCGTTCTGGTGTCGGCATACAAAAATTTTAATGCTTGCAAGACAGACTCTTGTCGGCAGAATGTGCGCAGACAGCTGTCGGCGGCACCATACTAACAAGCGTACAATCGGCAGATCTTTCGTCCGCCGACGTTTGTATGCCGACGATCGGTACGTGTGTACGGGGCTTTAGGAACAGACAGCACACTGATTGTGCAGGTGGATCTGGGCCTCACCCTCCCGAGGAGTCCTGGCGTGCAAGGGAGAAGGGTGCATGTTTGCACGGTACGAGTAGATGGTGAGCCTTTGGGCTGGATCAGAAAAGGAAGCTGGAGAAAGTGTGCAAACTGAGGTACAGTGTTTTTACAGGAACTCTGTTAGATGGACAAGAGGGTCAAGGCTTAAAGCCTGAGTAGCGGTGCTTCTAGAGAGCCAGGTGGCTTTGGATTTTTCGTTTACATTATTGCTGTGGAAAGCTGAAACCCCTACATGGGCAACTATTATGTTATTGGACTTATGTTTCTTTATATTTTCCTTTAACAAAAGTGAACATTTATGCAGTGTCGACTAAAAATGGTAATGAACGCTGAGAAGACAGAGAAAAATCGGAGGATATTTAGTCCGATTTTCGTCAAGTGTGTATGGCCCTTAAGTGGACTATTTCTCAGTTTCAGGTTTAGGCAGATCAATCCACGGCAGCGCTCCCAGACTGTCACGGTCTATTCATTTTGAAGAGGCTGGTGACCAGGCTTCAGCTGTGCAATGCGCTGCGGTGGATTAATCCGCCTAAACCCGAAACAGAGAAAATAGTCCACTTACTGTCCCCGCTCCCACAGAACACAAGGGCCCGGAGACATTTATTTTCTAAATAGCTACACAGTGGGGGGTTGTCTAATGGCTGGCGGTCCCCCCTTGACAGCGGCCCTGCCTGCAAGACGCAGATGCTAATGGGAACGGCGTTCCCATGCGTCCCTGCAGGACTCGAGCCCTGGTGTGATGGGTGTATAGGAGATTGTATAGTGTGTGATGGGTTGCCATACACTCGCCGGACGCTCAAACGGATCCCATGGCGATATTCGGTCGCCCCAGTGACCATACAGAAGCCGCTGTCCTATCAGAACACCTTCACCATTCTGTGCCTCTTTGAAGGCCCTGATTGGAAGTGTTCCCGCACACTAGTTGGAGTCCAGCCAATCTGTGAGTTGCAGGGGAGGTCATGAACCAATAATGCTCTCCTTTGTGCAGTGTGAGGACAGCTGCCATTGGACGATTTGTGACAGAAAGAATGGGTGGCCTAATTGAAGGGCGCGGAAATCTGAAAGGAAGGGCGAAAGTAAACATTGTGGTCCCTTATTGGAAAGGAGAAGGAGGGAGGCCTCTGACTGGAAGGGCGGAAGCAGACGATTATGGCGCTTTATAGGAAACCCAGAATGGAGAGGGAGGGGGTCCTAAAGGGCAGAAATAAAAATATGGAGGCGTCCAATAGGGAATGCCTAAGAAGGGAGGAGGAGGGGCGCTGATCTGGCAAGTTTATTTGGAAACCAAATATACTTACAAAAAAAACAAATCATAGAATAAAAAGCTACTGAGCCTCGCCCCCTCTGAGTCTCTGCTCCCTTCCAGCACTCGGTGGCTCTTTTATTATGTCATTTCACAGCCTGGCCAACCCTGCAACAATGGGTGAAGAGAGAGGCTGGATCTGCTCCGCCTCCTCCAGGCTCTTGTGCCCACCCTGTCCCCAGTAAACACCGGCTGTGCAGTGAAGGGAATGTGTGGGCGGGGCATTGTAATGGGAGTAGCCTGTGTGATGTACAAGAATGCAGAATCAGCTTGTATGATCACTGTGAGCGGATCCCTCCCCTTCTAATGAGTGCAGCCAATAGAGTTTAGTGTGGTCTTCCTATGGAACCCAATAGCCTGTTCACACTCCACTGAAAAGCGATCCATATTTGGGTCACTTTTCAGAGGCATTTGATATCGCTCCACTTTCCCGCCTGTTTTAACCCCTAAATGCCTTTCCCCTCCCTCCTCCTGAATTCATCCCTGACCATATTTTTAAACACAGCCACACGGGACCTCGCACTGCGCTTTCCAATGCATGTTGTGCTTCAAATCACGCATTGCAGACGAGTGTTCGCTGCTATGCGATTTTCAAGGAGCGAAGTTGCGAGTCGCATAGAGACAGTCCATTCACTTGGCTGCCCTACACATTCTCCTTTTTTTAGGGGGACGAGCTTTGCGCAATTTTCTTTTTTTAAAGGCGCGTTCTCCTCGTGCGACAATCGAAGTGACACTGCATCACATTCGGGATGCTATTAAATAATAATTTGAAATCCGATTGTATAGTGTGTGTGATAGGCCTACAGAAGATTGTACAATCAGATTATATAGTGTGTGATGGGCTTGCAAAATATTGTACAATCAGATTGTATTATTTGTGATGGATCTACAGAAGATTGGTACACACACTATACAATCTGATTGTACAATCCCCTGTAGGCCCATTATATATTATAATGTGATAATAAAAAAGTGCGCTGGAAAATCAGAAAAGCAGCAACCTTAGAAAATTAATATACTGTGAAAAATGTGTATCAGGTGGTTTAAACTATTCAATAATATGTCCAATGTGTACATATAATGACAAATCAACAAAAATGGTGATATATATATATATAGGAAGACAAACCTTTCCACAAATTGGGTAAACAAATAAGTGCCTGCAGTCACAGACAGTGCTTCCCTTCACTTGTGCAGCCCCGTGTCACCGCCATCCCTCTGCCTCATGCCCTCAATCCATCCCTCCCACCGCCATCCCTCTGTTCTGCCTCATCCCATGACCATCCCTCCCACCGCCATCCCTCTGCTCTGCCTCATCCCATGACCATCCCTCCCACCGCCATCCCTCTGCTCTGCCTCATCCCATGACCATCCCTCCCACCGCCATCCCTCTGTTCTGCCTCATCCCATGACCATCCCTTCCACCACCATCCCTCTGTTCTGCCTCATCCCATGACCATCCCTCCCACCGCTAACATCCCTCTGCTCTGCCTCATCCCATGACCATCCCTCCCACCGCCATCCCTCTGTTCTGCCTCATCCCATGACCATCCCTTCCACCACCATCCCTCTCTGCCTCATCCCATGACCATCCTTCCCACCGCCATCCCTCTGCTCTGCCTCATCCCATGACCATCCCTCCCACCGCCATCCCTCTGCTCTGCCTCATCCAATGACCATCCCTCCCACCGCCATTCCTCTGCTCTGCCTCATCCCATGACCATCCCTCTCTGCCTCATCCCATGACCATCCCTCCCACCGCCATCCCTCTGCTCTGCCTCATCCCATGACCATCCCTCCCACCGCCATCCCTCTGCTCTGCCTCATCCCATGACCATCCCTCCCACCGCCATCCCTCTCTGCCTCATACCGCCATCCCTCTGCTCTGCCTCATCCCATCTCTCCCACCGCCATCCCTCTGCTCTGCCTCATCCCATCTCTCCCACCGCAATCCCTCTGCTCTGCCTCATCCCATCCCTCCCACTGCCATCCCTCTGCCTGATCCCATCCCTCCCACTGCCATACCTCTGCCTGATCCCATCCCTCCCACTGCCATACCTCTGCCTGATCCCATCCCTCCCACTGCCATACCTCTGCCTGATCCCATCCCTTCCACTGCCATACCTCTGCCTGATCCCATCCCTTCCACTGCCATACCTCTGCCGGATCCCATCCCTCCCACTGCCATCCTTCTGCCTGATCCCATCCCTCCCACCGCCATCCCTCTGTCTGATCTATCCCCCCTCCCATGAGGCAGTGGTGATGGGGATGACATCAGTGGCGGTGGTGGTGGGGATAGGGATGACATTAGTGGCAGTGGTGATGAGGATAGGGATGATATCAGTGGCAGTGGACATTGTCATTCCTATCCCCACTGCCACTTATGTCATTCCTATCCCCACCACCACTGCTGTCATCCTTATCCCCACCACCACTGCCACTGATGTTATTCCTATCCTTACCACTACTCCCACTGATGTCACCCCTATCCTCATTCCCACTTATGTCATCCCTATCCTCAACACCGCCACTGATGTTATCCCTATCCCAACCACCACTGATGTCATCCCTATCCCCACCACTGCCACTGATGTCATCCCTATCCCCACCACTGCCACTGATGTCATTCCAATCCCCACCACTGCCACTGATGTCATTCCAATCCCCACCACTGCCACTGATGTCATTCCAATCCCCACCACTGCCACTGATGTCATTCCAATCCCCACCACTGCCACTGATGTCATTCCTATCCCCACTGCCACTGATGTCACCCCTATCCCCACTGCCACTGATGTCACCCCTATCCCCCACCACCACTGATGTCATCCCAATCCCCACTACCACTGATGTAACCCCTATGTTCACCACCACTGCCACTGATGTCATCCCTATCCCCACCACTGCCACTGATGTCATGCCTATTCCCACCGCCACTGATGTCACCCCTATCCCCCACCGCCACTGATGTCACCCCTATCCCCCACCGCCACTGATGTCACCCCTATCCCCCACCGCCACTGATGTCACCCCTATCCCCCACCGCCACTGATGTCATCCCAATCCCCACTACCACTGATGTCACCCCTATCCCCATCCCCACTGCCACTGATGTCATCCCAATCCCCACTGCCACTGATGTCATTCCTATTCCCACTGCTACTGATGTCATCCCTATCCCCACCACCACTGATGTCACCCCTATCCCTGCCACCACTGCCACTGATGTCACCCCTATCCCCACCTCCACTGCCACTGATGTCATCTCTATCCTACCACCACTACTGATGTCATCCCTATCCCCACTACCACCACTGCTACAGATCTCATCCCTATCCTACCACCACTACAGATGTCATCCCTATCCTACCACCACTACAGATGTCACCCCTATCCTACCACCACTACTGATGTCACCCCTATCCTACCACCACTACTGATGTCACCCCTATCCCCACCACCACTGCTACTTATGTCATCCCTATCCCATCAATACCATAAGAAACTACATACACATTTTGGGGGCGCCTGTGAACAAAAACCTTGATTTTACTACACGTGTAATATATCACCCTGCACACTGGAATGAGAGCAATAATTATAGGATCAATATTTATGGTTAACTCTGAACTGATGACCTCCTATTTAATAGCTTTGCCTATGGAAAATATAGGGTACTGAAATGTGTTGCTATTTTCGCGCATGCATAGGCTTAAGGTTTGACATGTTGGGTATTTATTTACTTGACATAAACTCATCTTTTATATTTTACCCAAAAATTGGGTAATCTATTTTTAATGTACCCTAAAATTACCTGTTATCTCTTAGCCTGGGTTCACACCAAATTTGGACTGCATCTAAATAGCAACCCGTGAATGCAAACAGATTGGGGAGTGTATGTTAGGTTAACGACACCCCCCAATCGGTTTTCAAAACACAGTGCGATTTGCAGAATCGGATCGCATGGGTGTGCAGGCTAAATATAACTAAAAAACATAGAGAAACCGGTAGTTGTTCATCATTGGTCATTTTGTTTAAAAAAAAAAAAATGGGCTGCTCAGCCTAAAATGCCCGGGCCTATTTTTTGTCCCAGTCCGGGCCTGCGCCCTTGTGTTATTTCTATCTGGTAAGGGGCATATCCGATCACGGTGGAGGCTTCACTGCTCACATCTATTTTGGATCTTGCACTTTTGGATTTTTTCACATGCATGTCGGTTTGAACATGTTTTAGGTAGGGATGCACCGAAATGAAAATTTTGGGCCGAAACCGAAAATGCAGGATGCCATTGGCCGAAAACCGAAAATTACTTTTCCCCCAAATAATTTTAAAATAGATAGAACGGGCATACGCCAAAAACAGGCAGCGACGTACACCTGTCGCTGCCACCCTGTCACAGTATATGTACTGTGATGGGTTGGCAAGAGGTTAATTTAATTACCAATGGTATTTGTATTATGCAGCATGAGGGGGTTAATGTATTGTCACTGCTGGTCACTGCTGCATTAGTGACCAACCAGTGGCAGTTAATTAACCCCTTTGTGCCTTCGTACCTGATACACATTATTCCCATTATATATTATATAGTTGGATTGTACAATCTATCACACATTATACAATCTGATTGTACAGTCTTCTGTAGGGGGGGGGTCACACAGCCGCCACACACTCACCGTTTGCTTGGTTGATTAAGGACTATGCGCATCTCAGACCCCTACATAGCAGCATGTATCATTTACAGGGGAAAAATGTGGCAACCAATGAGATCACTTTGGGGTGTCTATTTTCTGGAAATTTGTTTGGAAAGTTTTTAATTTTAAAAAAAGAGAAGGAAAAAAAAAAACTATATATATATATATATATATATATATATATATATATATATATATATATATATATATATATATATATATATATATATATATATATATATATATATATATATATATATAACATATACACACACACATAAGTCTGCCCCCCCCCCCCTCTTTACATAGTAAATAATAGCATACAAAAATATTCTAAATTGCAATGGTTTGTTGAAGTTCTGCTATATGAAGTGGAAAATGCAATGAATATAAATCAAGAGATAGATAGATATATATATATAGATATGTAAAGCAGATATTATCCCCAGAGGGGGTATATTTTTAAAAAATATGGCATTAGGAATTTGGCAGCAGGAGTCACATGACAGTTGGCAGTTGGTCAGCCTGGAGTTCTAATTTGAAAAAAAAAAAAAAAAGTCACATGACCAATGACATCATCACAGCTGCCTATAAAAGGAATGCTCCCAGCTGACAGTTGACAGTTGAGCTTTAGCAAACGGAGAGAGAGGAGGTCAGAGTTGCAGCTCTTCTATTATTCTACTGAAAAAACAAAACAAAATGAGATCATTATTATTCATAGCAGCCGTTGTTGTTCTCATCAGTGAGGCGACAGGTAAGATATTTTTTATTAAATAGATGCAGCAGAATTTGAATATTATTGGCTATAGATGTATAGATGGATTCTCTGGGGTAACCGGAAATGAAGAATATAAAATTGTATCAAATCCAAAAACAACCATTTATTATATTGCAGTTTACTAATTCTTAGATGTGATGGCTGCATCCGTTTTTGTTTTTAGGCTACTTCCACACTGCTCAGTTGCAAAAACAGTAAAAACACATCTTCACTTTTTTCCACATTTATAGTGCGTTTTCACCTGAAATGTCACTTATAAAAAACACACCAAAAATGCGACCACGGGTGCATTTTTGCTGCGTTTTCCATTCATTTCAATGGGAACTAGCATTTTTATGCATTTACTACTGATTTCCATGGGGAGATGCATTTTTGACTAATTTTTACCACATTACTGATGCTTTTTCTATTCATTTCAATGGGGAAGGTGCATTTTTCCCATACTTTTTGCATTTCCCATTCATTTTAGTAGAAAAGTGCAATTTGATGTGTTTTTCATTCATGTCAATGGGGCGAGCATTTTCCATTGATTTCAATGTGGGAGATGCATTTTTAATTCATTTTTTCCACATTACTAATGTATTTTCTGTTCATTTCAATGGGGGAGGTGCATTTTTTTGCCATATTTTTTGAATTTTTCATTCATTTTACTGGAAAGGTGCATTTTTTGAAGCGTTTTCTATTCATGTCAATGGGGACGAGCTTTTTTTATGCATTTTCCATTGATTTTAATGTGGTGGTGCATTTTTACTGCATTTTTGCCACATTACTAATATATTTTCTATTCATTTCAATGGGAGAGTTGCATTTTTGCCATATTTTTTGCATTTTCCATTCATTTTACTGGAAAGGTGCATTTTTGAAGCGTTTTTCTATTTATTTCAATGGGAATGAGCATTTTGTATTAATTTTAATGAGGGTGTGCATTTTTGCCATGTTTTTTTTATATATTTTCCATTTATTTTAATGGAGAAATGCATTTTTAATGCATTTTTGACACATTGCTGATGCATTTTCCATTCATTTCAATTGGTAGGTGGATTTTTTATTTTTTGCATTTCTATTCATTTCACTGGAAAGGTGCATTTTTGATATGTTTTTTATTAATTTTAATGGGGAAGCACATTTTTTTTTTTTTTTTATTCATTTTAATGGGGAGGTGTGTTTTTGGTGCAAATATGCAGCAAGCAGGACTTCCTAACAAAAGCTGGATACACACTATACAACTTTTGTTGTCAGATTTCCTTTAGATTCAAGCCCCGTACACACGTACCGATGGTCGGCTTACAAATGTTCCTCTTTTCTCCCCGGGATGTCGGTGTCTGCTGAAAAGTGCAAAGACAGCACAAGGACAGCACAAGAATTTTGTCCGCCGACTGCAGAAGTGATGTCATGTAATGGTTAACTTTCCCTGTGTTTTCTATTTTCTGAGCATGCCCAGTCTTGCAAATCTGCGGTCTGTCGGCCGAATTGTGTACTGACAGGCGAACAATCGTCCGTTCTGGTGTCGGCATACAAATATTTTCATGTTTGCACGAAAGACTTTTGTCCGCGGATTGTGCGCAGACATCTGTCGGAGGCACCATACTAACACGCGTACAATCGGCAGATCCTTCGTCCACCGACGTTTGTATGCCGACGATCGGTACGTGTGTACGGGCCTTTACACTTCTATGTAGTGCAAGGGCCTGCCTGATTGCATACAAATTGAAAGTGTTTAGGTTTGACCTCATATTATATGGTTTTGGTAAGTCTGAAGGAAAAATTCTAAAGAAAATTGTATAGTGTGTATGGCACATAAGGCTGGCCAAACATGTTCAACTTTTGTTGTACAATTTTCTGTTCGATTTACCACAAACCACATAATATGAGGTCAAAGCTAAACAACACTTTCACTTGTATCTAATTAGGCAGGCCTTTGCACTAATTGTTCAGAAAATTTTAAGAAAATTGTATCGTGTATGGCCAGCCTAACTCGCAACTGACCAGTGTGGAGATAAAATAGTAATTTGGTAAGGTGGAAATCCCAATTCCTCCCAATAAAACAAATGGACTTTTCAAGGATGTGGAACGGTCAATTTAGATGAGCGCAAGACGTCCTATAAAAATTGTTTATTGTACAGGAAAAGTTGTAAAAGTAAAAACATTGTTCTATAGGATTTTTTTTTTTTTTTTTTAGAGCTTTCAAGTGAAAAATAACGGTTTTCTCTTTTTTTGTTTTTTTACAGCGGTGGAAATCAAAACGATTTCCTCGGTGCCATGGTACATGGATGCCCTGGTAGGTTCACGGCTCCTCATCCCTTGCATATTCCATTTGGATGACCCATCAAAGGGGCACCTGATCGAGATGGAGTGGGGGAAGCTTATCCCCGAGAGAGATTCATACCACCCGCTAATAAGAAGATTCAACCGGAAAGTGTCTCAACACTTTAATTCCAGAGCCAGGGTATTTAATAAGCTAGTGAATGGAGGAAATTGCTCCCTGGTACTGGATCCAGTCAGGTTGAATGACAGTGCTTCCTATGTACTGCACCTCAGCATTAACGGGCAGGAATATACACCGACTCCAGTAGTGGAAGTGAACACCTTTCTGCCACAAGGTAAGTTATGGAAATGTAAGCATTAGAAATACAATAGCCTCAATGCACAAACCTTTAAAACCAGGGTAAGGCGCTTTAGTGTAGCCATGTGACTGTCATTTTCAAATATCATGGGACTTAGTAAAAAATAACTGTCACTTGGAGAAAAAAAACGTACCTTATTCTGGTGGATTAGCTTTGTGAATTGAGCCTGATGTGCTTTGTTTATATCTACTATGTATTGGGTGGGGGGAATTGGGCTCGGATCACACTGCTGCGATGAAAGTCATTTGACTTTGCCTGCGACTTCCTTCCGACTTGGATGCTATTTAGGAGTCGGACCAAAGTAGTGCAGGAACCTTTTCTAACGTCAGAGCGACTTGTGTAGCATTAGTTAAGGCGGCCCTCATAGGGAAACATTGCATTTGACATGTCATGCAACTTGGGGTCTCACAAGTCAGATTCCAATGATGCAGCAGTGTGAACCGTGCCATTGAAAAGGTATGTAAAACTGTATACTACGCTTCTATTTAACCACTTAAGCCCCGGAGTATTTGGCTGCTCAATGACCAGGCCATTTTTTTTGCGATTCGGCACTGTGTGACTTTAAAAGAAAATTGCGCGGTCATGCGACACTGTACCAAAATGAAATTGACGTCCTTTTTTTTCCCCACATACAGAGCTTTCTTTTGGTGGTATTTGATCACTTGTGCGTTCTTTTTTTTTTTTTTTTTTGCGCTATAAACAAAAAAAAGCGACAATTTTAAAAAAGTAATATTTTTCACATTTTTTATATGAAATTCTCAAATAAAAAAAAAAAAAAAAAAGGTAAAAATCAAAATTTTACATTTTAGGCCAATATGTTTTCTGCTACATATTTTTGGTAAAAAAAAAAAAAAAATCGCAATAAACGTATTTTGATTGGTTTGCGCAAAAGTTATTGCGTTTACTAACTACGGGAAAGATTTATGTCTTTTATTGTTTTTTTTAACTAGTAATGGCGGCGATCTGCGATTTCTTTTTGCAGGACTGCGACATTGTGGTGGACAGGTCGGACCCCTGACTGACATTGACACTTTTGGGGGTACCAGTGACATTACTACAGTAATCAGTGCTATAAATGTGCACTGTGACTGTAAAAATGACACTGGCAGGGAAGGGGTTAACTTTATTTTTGATCAAGGGGTTAAGTGTTTCCCTAGGGGCGTGATTCTAACTGTTAGGGGGCGTGGCTAGTGAAGTAATCGGAGACATACGATCCTACATAGCAGGATCGCATAGCCTCTGTCATTACTTCAGGGAGGATGACAGGCGGCTGTGTTTACATCAGCCATCTATCTTTCTCTCTCCCTGAGGGAGATCGCAAGTGGCCAGCGGACATCGGAGCCACCGGTCACACGCGCGGGCTAGGCAGGGAACGAGCGGGCCGGGAGTGGGCGAGCGACGTACCCCTACGTCACTTTTCCTGTAGGGGGCTGACTGCCGCAGTATATAGTCGTGCGGCGGTCAGCACGTGGTTAATATTGTTAATAACCTGTTTGGTTGTTTAAAAATAAATATAAAAGTTGCACCTTTTGATTCTGCCAGAAATCTTGTCAGCTGATAACATCCCTGTGCCGTCAATTATCGATTACATTGGTCCCAGCTATCCCTGGGGACTACAGAACCCCCTATCCCATTATGTTATAGAGCAGTGGTCTCCAAACTGCGTCCCATTGCTTGCTTTTACCTGGCCCTTGGGGCAATATTTCATATTTGAGACCAACAATGGGGTATCATTCCCCCCCCCACTGAGATCAACAATAGGGTATAATTCCCCCCCCCCCCACACTGAGATCAACAATGGGGTATAATCCCCCCCCCCCCTACTGAGATCAACAATGGGGTAAAATTCCCCCCCACTGACACCAACAATGGGGTAAAATTCCCCCCCACTGACACCAACAATGGGGTATAATTCCCCCCCTCTGATACCAACAATGGGGTATAATTCCCCCCCCCACTGATACCAACAATGGGGTATAATCCCCACCCCACTGACGCCAACAATGGGGTATAATTCCCCCCCCCACTGACGCCAACAATGGGGTATAATCCCCCCCCCACTGACGCCAACAATGGGGTATAATTCCCCCCCACTGACACCAACAATGGGGTATAATTCCCCCCCACTGACATCAACAATGGGGTATAATTCCCCCCCCCACTGACATCAACAATGGGGTATAATTCCCCCCCTCTGATACCAACAATGGGGTATAATTCCCCCCCACTGATGCCAACAATGGGGTATAATTCCCCCCCCCACTGACGCCAACAATGGGGTATAATTCCCCCCCCACTGACGCCAACAATGGGGTATAATCCCCCCCCCCACTGACGCCAACAATGGGGTATAATCCCCCCCCCCACTGACGCCAACAATGGGGTATAATTCCCCCCCACTGACACCAACAATGGGGTATAATTCACCCCACTGACATCAACAATGGGGTATAATTCCCCCCACTGACATCAACAATAGGGTATAATTCCCCCCCCCCCCACTGAGATCAACAATGGGGTATAATCCCCCCCCCCTACTGAGATCAACAATGGGGTAAAATTCCCCCCCACTGACACCAACAATGGGGTAAAATTCCCCCCCACTGACACCAACAATGGGGTATAATTCCCCCCCTCTGATACCAACAATGGGGTATAATTCCCCCCCCACTGATACCAACAATGGGGTATAATCCCCACCCCACTGACGCCAACAATGGGGTATAATTCCCCCCCCACTGACGCCAACAATGGGGTATAATCCCCCCCCCACTGACGCCAACAATGGGGTATAATTCCCCCCCACTGACACCAACAATGGGGTATAATTCCCCCCCACTGACATCAACAATGGGGTATAATTCCCCCCCCCCACTGACATCAACAATGGGGTATAATTCCCCCCCTCTGATACCAACAATGGGGTATAATTCCCCCCCACTGATGCCAACAATGGGGTATAATTCCCCCCCCCACTGACGCCAACAATGGGGTATAATTCCCCCCCCACTGACGCCAACAATGGGGAATAATAATTCCCCCCCCCCACTGACGCCAACAATGGGGTATAATCCCCCCCCCCCCCCACTGACGCCAACAATGGGGTATAATTCCCCCCCACTGACACCAACAATGGGGTATAATTCCCCCCCACTGACATCAACAATGGGGTATAATTCCCCCCCCACTGACATCAACAATGGGGTATAATTCCCCCCCCCCCACTGACATGAACAATGGGGAATAATTCCCCCCCCCCCCACTGACATCAACAATGGGGTATAATTCCCCCCCCCCCCACTGACATCACCAATGGGGTATAATTCCCCCCCCCCCCACTGACATCACCAATGGGGTATAATCCCCCCCCCACTGACATCACCAATGGGGTATAATTCCCCCCCACTGACAACGATGGGGTGTAATCCCCCCCCCCCCCACTGACACCAACAAAGGGTCACAAACAATTCCACCCAAAGACACCACAATGACACCAATGATGGGGTACAATTCCTCCCAATGACACCGAAGATGGGACATTGTTTGCTACCACTCATGCCGGGACATTTTCTACTCCCAATGGCCACAGCCTGGCCCCCCCTAAAGTCCGAAGGACAATAAACTGACCCTTTGTTTAGAAAGTTTGGAGACCCCTGTTATAAAAGATAAACGAGGGCAAGGTGTTCTAAAGTTCTTCCTGGGGTTACAACACTAATATCCCATGGGTACTGTACGATGAGTGAGTGTTGTCGCTCTAGGACAGGAAGTGTGTTACTGGCAGGATCTCTAGTCTTTTCACCTTCTAACCAGTCATCTCTGTGTTCCTTACAGATTTCCCTAAAATGAATGAAAGAACAATAGTGGAAGAACAACAGACCATCAAGCAGGAGAAAATGCCAATGCTTTTCATCCTCCTAATTACAGGAGGAAGTGTGCTTGGCATTGTGGTCCTGGCCATTAGCCTATGGGTGGTGTGCAGGTAAGTTCTGTTAGCACTTTAATTTTTTTCAAGAGTGTCTTCCCAGCTAGAAGTAGTATTTGTTGAAGAACTCTCTATTTGTTCTAAAAACCAAGCTTATGTAATATCTCCTTGCTCTTTACAGAAAAATGCTTCAACGTAAAAAACAGGATGAAGAAGAGACAGGTCTCTTAGAGCAGACAGGTTCTGAATACGTCATCATAGAGAGTGAGAATGCCATCTCCGGGGACCAAGACGCCGTCTCCGGGGACCAAGACGCCGTCTCCGGGGACCAGGACGCCGTCTCCGGGGACCAGGACGCCGTCTCCGGGGACGAAGAGACAGGTCTCTTGGAGCCTACAGGTTCTGAATACGTCATCATAGAGATTGAGAATGCAATCTCTGAGGACAAAGACAAGAATGCCGTCTCTGGGGACGAGGGTGCCGTCTCTGGGGACGAGGGTGCCGTCCCTGGGGACCAAGACGCCGTCTCCGGGGACCAAGACGCCGTCTCCGGGGACCAGGATGCCGTCTCCGGGGACCAAGACGCCGTCTCCGGGGACCAGGACGCCATCTCCGGGGACGAAGAGACAGGTCTCTTGGAGCCTACAGGTTCTGAATACGTCATCATAGAGATTGAGAATGCCATCTCTGAGGACAAAGACAAGAATGCCATCTCTGGGGACGAGGGTGCCGTCCCTGGGGACCAGGACGCCGTCCCTGGGGACCAAGACGCCTGGGACCAGGACGCTGTCCCTGGGGACCAAGACGCCGTCCCTGGGGACCAAGACGCCATCCCTGGGGACCAAGACGCCTGGGACCAAGACGCCGTCCCTGGGGACCAAGACGCCGTCCCTGGGGACCAGGACGCCGTCCCTGGGGACCAAGACGCCGTCCCTGGGGACCAGGACGCCGTCCCCGGGGACCAAGACGCCGTCTCCGGGGACCAGGATGCCGTCTCCGGGGACCAGGACGCCGCCTCCGGGGACCAAGACGCCGTCTCCGGGGACCAGGATGCCGTCTCCGGGGACCAGGACGCTGTCTCCGGGGACGAAGAGACAGGTCTCTTGGAGCCTACAGGTTCTGAATACGTCATCATAGAGATTGAGAATGCCATCTCTGAGGACAAAGACAAGAATGCCATCTCTGGGGACGAGGGTGCCGTCCCTGGGGACCAGGACGCCGTCCCTGGGGACCAGGACGCCGTCCCTGGGGACCAAGACGCCATCCCTGGGGACCAAGACGCCTGGGACCAAGACGCCGTCCCTGGGGACCAGGACGCCGTCCCTGGGGACCAAGACGCCTGGGACCAAGACACCGTCCCTGGGGACCATGACGCCTGGGACCAAGATGCCGTCCCTGGGGACCAAGACGCCGTCTCTGGGGACCAAGACGCCTGGGACCAAGACGCCTTCCCTGGGGACCAGGACGCCGTCCCTGGGGACCAAGACGCCTGGGACCAGGACGCCGTCCCCGGGGACCAAGACGCCGTCTCCGGGGACCAGGATGCCGTCTCCGGGGACCAGGACGCCGTCTCCGGGGACCAAGACGCCGTCTCCGGGGACCAGGATGCCGTCTCCGGGGACCAGGACGCTGTCTCCGGGGACGAAGAGACAGGTCTCTTGGAGCCTACAGGTTCTGAATACGTCATCATAGAGATTGAGAATGCCATCTCTGAGGACAAAGACAAGAATGCCATCTCTGGGGACGAGGGTGCCGTCCCTGGGGACCAGGACGCCGTCCCTGGGGACCAAGACGCCTGGGACCAGGACGCCGTCCCTGGGGACCAAGACGCCATCCCTGGGGACCAAGACGCCTGGGACCAAGACGCCGTCCCTGGGGACCAAGACGCCTGGGACCAAGACGCCGTCCCTGGGGACCAGGACGCCGTCCCTGGGGACCATGACGCCTGGGACCAAGACGCCGTCCCTGGGGACCATGACGCCTGGGACCAAGATGCCGTCCCTGGGGACCAAGACGCCGTCTCTGGGGACCAAGACGCCTGGGACCAAGACGCCTTCCCTGGGGACCAGGACGCCGTCCCTGGGGACCAAGACGCCTGGGACCAAGACGCCGTCCCTGGGGACCAAGACGCCGTCCCTGGGGACCAGGACGCCGTCCCTGGGGACCAAGACGCCGTCCCTGGGGACCAAGACGCCTGGGGCCAAGACGCCGTCTCTGGGGACCAAGACGCCGTCTCTGGGGACCAAGACGCTGTCTCTGGGGACGAGGGTGCCGTCTCCGGGGACGAGTACGAGGATGCCGTCTCCGGGGACCAGTACGAGGATGCCGTCTCCTCTGACACTGCAGATGAGGAGTCGTCTGTTCAGAATACCATACCTGAACCAGATGAGAACTCCTCATCATATGGCATGGAGGAGGAATCTCCTTTTCTTCCAATCCTAAGGATGCTTCAAGCCTACTTACCCAATGCAGTGCCCTGTATCAATATCATCAATGATGCAGGAGTTGAACAAGTCACCATAGTTCAAGGCGATGGCTCCTGGGAGATACACATGCCAAATTAAAAAGGGCGATGCTACTGCTACACCTGCCTCCAACCAGCACACCAGCCAGCTTCTCATTCGCCTGCAGTGTCCCCCACTAATCGGTTACCGTTATCCATATGAACCCACTATCTCCATCAAGGCAGCCCTTCCTCTTGGACAAAGTACAATTGGAAGTCTTTAGGAAATAGAAAACATTCACATGTGTGTGTACATATATTAACCACTTCAATACCAGGTACTTTTACCTGCCCAGGACAAATTTTTCAGCTTTCAGCGCTGTCGCGCTTTGACAATTGCACAGTAATGCAAACGCGCCGGCTGTTTGAAATTTAAAGGACCAGTGCACCAGTAATTGGTGCCTGGCCCAAACCTCCCTTCCTGTTTCATATATAAGTGACCTGCCCCTTCCTGCCCTTGCCGGATCTTTGTTGCCTTATTGCCTAGTGAAAGCGTTGTTGGTGTATCCCTTGCCTGTTGCAGAACCCTTTGCTAATGACTACCGCCTTTGAACCTGTACTGCCTGCCCTGACCTTTGCTTCGTCTGACTACGCCTCTGCCTGTTCCTTTTGTACTACGCCTATCTCAGCAGTCAGTGAGGTTGAGCCGCTACTGGAGGACACGACCTGGTAGTTACCGCCGCAGCAAGTCCATCCCACCTTGCGGCGGGCTCTGGTGAAAACCAGTAACTACTTAGAACCGATCCTCCGGTACGGTCCATGCCATTCCCTCACTGACACAGCGGATCCACTCCCTGCTCCGCTCCTGCTACCAGTCCGGACCCTGACAACACCGCATGCGGTTGCACAAACCTCTGGCTGTAATATAATGAAATATTGCTCCTTTTACTGATACCACCATGACTGAGGACCAGCAAGGAGAGCTGGAGAGTTTGGACTAACTAATGAGATACTGCATAAGATTTATGGACTGTTCAGGTGCTGAGGGGAATTGGATGTTCACATAACTTGGGCACCTTTAACACATGCACTTTATTAATAATTGTTTTTCTTTTTTTACACATAATTTTGCATATGTTGCACAAAATTTTCTATACATTTTACTGCTTTTTTGGTTTATGATAAACTATATTAGTTTTACATTGCAAACAGAGCAGCACCAAAACCCAACTTTTACATTTACCCAGATTTACAACAGGCACTGCCTTGGTAGCAGCCTAAAGGGGGGCAGCAGCTCTATTCACACTTAGCATTATCCATAGTGCGGATTTTACACATTTAGGCTTTTAACAGCCATAGCCACCAATTGAGGGGGATTATCACGTTCACTGCCATAACCACTAGTTGGGGGGGGGGGTTGAACTCCTCCTAAGATCAGTTTCCAAAAGGCCCCCCTTAAAGGGGTTGTAAAGTCAGAATGTTTTTTATCTTAATGCATTCTATGTATTAGGATAAAAACCTTCTGGGTGCAGCAGCCCCCCTAATACTTGCCTGAGCCCAGGAATGTCTTTGCTGCCCTTAGACCTATTGGCTAAGAGGGCAATACGGCACCAACAGCCAGAGACGTACCTAGGGTCTCCAGCGCCGTGTCAGCCCCCCCCTTGAGAGAGAGGGGGGGAGTTTGACAGGGAGAGAGAGAGCGCGAGAGGGGGGGGGGGGTGACAGGGAGAGAGAGAGCGCGAGAGGGGGTGACAAAAACAAACACAAGAAAAAAAAAAATCGCACAGGTGATCAAATACCACCAGAAGAAAACCCTATTTGTGGGGAAAAAAGGACATCAATTTTATTTAGGTACGCACGACCGCGCAATTGTCTTTTAAAGTAACGCAGTGCTGAATCGCAAAATATGGCCTGGTCATTAAGGGGGCAAATCCTTCCGGTCCAGAAGTGGTTAAAAGGAAAAAAAAACGGAGACTTCAGCATCACTTTAACGCGGAGTTCCACTCACAACTGGAACTTCCGCTTATATGCACCTTTCAGGGGGAGGGAGGGGGGGGGGGAACGGGTACCTGTTTTTGACAGGTAACATTCCCTACTTTCAGGAGACCTCCCCCTCCTCATTCCTCCGCCGCCGAGCCAATTACAAAGCGTAGCGGTACCCTAACTTTGAATGGCGGCGGCAGCAATGGACAGCCAATCCAAAAATAGTCTTCAGGTGCCGACATTGCAGGAACCCTGGACAGGTAAGTCCTAATATTATAAGTCAGTGGGTTCAGTATTTGTAGCTGCTGACTTAGCAGTTGCCCTGTACTGCCAGTGAGTACAGAGCAGAGAGTGAAGCCACCACTCTCACATGTTGTTGCCCTGTACTGCCAGTGAGTACAGAGCAGAGAGTGAAGCCACCACTCTCACATGTTTTTTCCATTCCTGATGGTATCGCCACCTTGTCGTGGTGGAATGGCTTGCGTGCCCAAATCACCCCTGAATCTTTCCTGACAGGAGCCTTTGCACCTGGTGGGGGACACCCCAGCCAGACAGGTCTTGTGTTGATGGGCCAGACAAAGAGCGATACCGCAATCCTCCAAGGGGGGTTGAACATGACACTCTAGAAGATTTAAATAGTTGAGTTGTGCAGGAGGACACTCAGTTGGGTTGCCTCCATGTAGTGCGGTTAGGGTTATGTGTGATGGGTTCCCCATTAAAGCGGATTTCCACTCAAATGTGGAACTTCTGCTTTAAGTGGTCCTGACCCCTGACATGCCACATTTGGCATGTATGTTTTTTGGGATGGGGGGGGGCGGGTACCTAGTTTTGACAGATACCCGCTCCCGATTCCTTTCGGGCGGAAGCTCTCCTCTCCCCCCTCCCTCCCTGCAATCTTCTGGGATACATCGCAGTTCCCAGAAAATTGCCTGACCAGTCATGACATGCAGCACGACTCGCGCATGCGCAGTGCGCACCCAGCTGTGAATGTGAAGCCGCAAGCTGTCACAGTCGGGTGCCCACAGTAGAAATGCTGGCGCCGCGGGGAGAAGCTGGAGAGATCCGAGGCTCTTCCCGGCCGCATCGCTGGACCATATGACCAGAGGAGTATTTGTTTTGTGCTGCCCTAGGCCTGACTAAACTTGTGCACCTCCTAATTTAAATATGACCCACCCTTTCCTGTAAAGGCCACACCCTTCCTGTTTATGACCCGTTCTGTCATCTGTAAACCACAGACCACAACCACAGTGTATCAGTGGCCATCAGCATAGCCTCATCAGTTCCCATAAGTGCAGCCTTATCAGTGTAGCCCCATCAGTGGCCATCAGTACAGCCCCATCAGTGGCTACCAGTGCAGCCTATCAGTGCCTATTAGTGCAGCCTAAGTTATTTGAACTTGTGTTTGCTGCCACTGATTGTAATTATAGGAATATTTCACTTATTTGTATAATGAGCAGGAAGTCCAGAGTCATTTTACAAATAAGTGAAATAATCAGTGGCAGCAAACACAATTCCAAATATCTTCTAAGATTGGAGTAATCTTACTAACCCAGTGACATATTGCGATAGCACTTATAAGGTAAGCAGGTCCAAAATATTATTGCCATCATATACAATTAAAAGTCTTAATTGTATATGATACAATTCAATATGCTCGCTCAAGGATAAGAATGGAGAGGTTAAAGAAATGGAAATTATATTATTGACATGATGCCTGCCATACCTGTGGGCAGGGTGGAGGAGGGTAGGCGGTGCATTAGGCTGCAGTGCCACACTTATTAGCATTTCGGACCGTCAGACCAGTTGTATTAAATGTGTTTGGCGACATGCGGTCTGTCTGAATGTCCTCACCCGCCTGTATTATACCGGCAGGTAGCAGTGTGACAGCTTTATGTGGGTGCCAGATTGATTTGCCTCCTGGACCCTGCCCTCTTTCTCAATTCGCCCCATTAGACTGGCACTATACTAAAAGTGTAGAGCAAGCCGGCGGGGACCCTTTTCGTGCGAGAGCCGGGAAGAGGCTGTTTTTTTTTTCATGCAGAGTGCAGCTTTTTTTGCTGCCCCCCTGCAAAGTGCCAGCCTAGGCCAAGATACAGCACTGCGTATGACAGGTGAGTATGTGTTTATTACAAGTCAGTAGTTACACTTTTTGTAGCTGCTGACTCTGAATAAACACAAAAGCCAGTGGAACTCCGCTTTAACTGCACAGAAGTGTCTTTGATCGGATTATGCGATATATGTTCAGTTAAGTCAAGGGTCAGTCTCCTTCTGCCTGTTCAGATTACACTGGAATGATGACTGTAAGGACCAGTTCACACCATAGAAATGCAATCTGGATGCTTTTCTGCTTGAGCATTTTTGACGTGTTTTTGATGCATTCCAGTACATCTTTTCCCCCTTTTTTCTCTTAACCTTAAAAAAGGACACGTGTGTACCAGTGCATTTTTTCCCCCTTTTTTCTATTAACCTTAAAAAAGGACACGTGTGTACCAGTGCATTTTTGGTACACTCTGGTGTGTTTTACAGCGAGTTGATTCACACCCATGCATGTTGCTTTTGAGCATTTCTGTGGTACATTTTGCTGTACGTTGCAGTTTTTTTTACTGCGATTTTTGCCGCAATTTGCATTTTGTATGGTTTTTCCTTTCTTGGAAACTTTGATTTAAAAAAGAAAAACACAAAATCACGGCAAAATTGTGGTAAAAACGCAATACTTGCGTTTTGGATGCAGGTCTATTGAAGTCTATTACATGCAAAACGCTGCGTTTTGCAGGAAAAAAGTCCCCAACCCTTTCCAAAAATGCAGAGGCACAAAAATGCATTGATGTGAATGTGTTCCATAGGAAACCATGTTAAAAAAATGAAATGCATTTCTGCAAAAAGCATGAAAAAAATGCATTGGTGTGAATCAAGCCTTCCAGTGCAGGAAAAATGCAGCATGTTTTACTTTTTTTTCTGGAATTGGATCTGCAAGTACTGGTGTGAACTATGCCATTGGAAACCATATAACCTACTTTCCATGCATTTTTGATGCAGAAAAAAAAGGACATGCGTTTTCCAGTACAATTTTGATGCATTTTATCGTGGTCCAGTGCAGAAAAAATGCAGCGTGTTCTACTTTTTTTCTGGAACTGGAACTCCCTAGAACTGACCACACTGGTGTGAACAATGCCGTTGAAAACCACAGACTACTATCTACGCCAGGGATTCCCAAACTACGGCCCTGCAGCTGTTGCAGAACTACACATCCCATGAGGCATTGTAAAACTCTGACATTCACATACATGACTAGGAGTGATGGGAATTGTAGTTCTTGAACAACTGGAGGGCCATAGTTTGGGAATCCCTTATCTACGCATTTTTGATACAGAAAAAAAACGCACTGGACTGCATGTGGTGTAAACTGGCCCTAAAAGTGGGAAGAAGGGGGGTTGGGACTCTGGAAACCATGCAGTTCATTTGGCTGATTGATGCAGATGACAACTGGATGATCTGCGATCAACAAAATGATCAAATAAGATATCTGATCTAAAGATCTGGGCATACAGGGTTTACATCAGCGCTGGAAGCAAGTACAGATACAGAAAAGTTACAGCTAAGCATTAAATCCTGTAACATCTGCACAGCAAAAAACAGCTGTAAGTGGGGGGGGGGGGGGGGAGAAAGTTTACCCCATTACAGAGGCCAGTCAGGAACACCTCAACGCCTAGAGAGGTTCATCCAAAAAGTGTCTGTGCTTTTTCATAAATTGGGTACTTTAGGCCCCTTTGGTCCGTCTGTCCTTTTTTCATCCATTCGTTGACGGATGAAAAACGGACATCAATGCATCTCTATGTAAAAGCTGATGACAACGGAAGATCATCCGTTAACATCCGTTTTCATCCGCTTCCCTCAATGTCCGTTTTTTTTGAACGGACGAATGCCCTATTTTTCATCCGTCAAAAAAAAACGGATCGGACGAAAAACGGATGTACACAAACAAACGGTCTGTTTTTCATCCGTTTTTGCATTGGTAGTGGATGTGAAAAAAACGGATGAAAAGAACGGATACATTTTGACGTGACTGAACCGATGAACTGAACGGACTGTATGTGTGAACGGGGCCTTAGGGGTCCTTCCTTGGGTCCAAGTTTGAAATGCAGGACTCTGCAGAGCAACAATCCCCCAAAAAAATAAGCAAAAAGGGAAATGAATGGCCTTTCCCTACACTTTTTTTATTGTTCAATAGGTGAGGATTTCATCCTGAGGAAGACACGTGGTCCCTTGTGTCGTCACGCGTAGGGGAGGGGCAAGGACGGATGGAGCGCTCCGCTGATCTGTATGCGAGACTGTCAGGCTGTCGCCTACATCCACTGCAGGGATAAGGACACAGCTGCGGCGTCTTCCACTATACCACAACGGTACTTTCAAGAGGGCTATTATTTGAAGGGCTATCTAAAGGTGCATGGATGCACCGTTAAATGTGAGTGTAATTACATTTGATTTGTTGGAATAAATATATTTTTTAAATGGTATAAGCACTATTTGAGCTCCTTTACTTTCATGTCATGTGGATTACTGAGGAGATAAAAGGCCAATCTATGGGATAAGATCACCTGGAACTCCTAAACATTCAGCATTCGAGCCCAGTATTATTTAATGCAAGTTCACTGATGAGAGAAATGGATCATCTATGGGATAAGACCTCCTGGAATTGCTAGACATCCAGCATTTGAGCACAATTATATTTAATACAAGGTGAGGGCCCAATCAGAAGGGGGTGCACGAGTAGGAATAAGTTGTGACACCCTGGTCACCCACTTCGTTCTGGGATCACAGCCACAGATTGGTGGCCTGAGCACATATAGAAGACTGAATTGCACTAATTGTCACTGGATTTTATTGGACACTTTTTATTTTTATATTTATATATCTTCCATATCTTTGATATTGTATTTACAAGAATTTATACATTTTAAAAATATTTTTTCACTGTTTTATTTTACATATTAATATTTTATTGTATATTGATTATTCTATAGATTTCATGCATTAGAAACCATTGAGATACATCACAGCACTTAGCACTTTCTTACAGCACTACCATTTTCCTACACACTCTATTAGGGTTAACACACAGCACAAATTTTTCATCTCTCAGTGACGGATTATTTATATAAGGAATTCTAGGTTAACAGAATTGGGATCCGCATATTGAGGGCTACACGTATTTATTCATTTATACACCTTATCTTAATTTTTAACATTTAACTTGATTTTTACTTTGCGCAACACTATTTGGGCTCTTTCCCACGGTCCGCCTCCGTAGGCGGATCCGTGTTGCGCAGTGAGGATCGATCCGCGATCCCCGCTGAGCCGGCGGATGACAGCTCCGTCTCTGCTTGCAGAGCGGAGAGGGAGGTGTCTCAGCCCCCGCTGCCCTCTATGGGGGATCGGATGAGAGCGGACCGCCTGTCCGCTCTCATCAGATACGATCCGATCCGATTACTGAACGGATGGAAAAATAGGGTTTCCATCCGTCCAGATTTCACGCACAGGATCGGATGCGGATGGCAGCGGGTGTCAGCGGAGGTGTCTCCACTGACACCCGCTGTCCCATAGAGCTGCATGGAGGATCCGATCAGATCCGCCTAAAAAACTGACAGGCAGATCTGATCGGACCGCCCGTGTGAAAGAGCCCTTTTAATAATTTTAGGTGAGGATTTCATGTTAGAGGCAGCCTTAAGGTGGGGCTCCACCCAAAAGGGGAAGATCCGCCTATTTGCCTGGGTACCTGCTTTTCATAGGTACACGCTCCCATTGCCGGCTGACTTTGCGGCAGCGAACTCATCCAGAAGTTCGGCTCCCCCACCTCCTTCCCCCACTGCCGGGCAGAGATGTATATTAACGAAGTAAAACTACTTAAGTACTGTACTTAAGTACCGAAATGCGGTATCTGTACTTTCCTAGAGTAGAATTTTTTTCTCCTACTTCTACTTTTACTTCACTACATTTTTTCGATGATTTCGATACTTCTACTCAAGTATTTTTTTTTTTGTGCTGCATAGTTACTCGTTACTTTTAAAAAAATTACCACTGCCAGAACAGTAGATGGCAGGTAAAATGTGTATAATGTCATTTGTAAATCAGCGCATATGAAAATAAAGGCTGTGTATAATAAAAGCTGCTATACCAAATCTTTCCAATAAAAAGAAAATATGAAACAAACAAATAAATTGTGCTACAGCGCTTAAAGTGCATCAAGAAACTACTAACAAACACAACTTGGCTGTGCGAATAAAGTGCCTGTGCAATCGATATAATATCATTGTTGCCCCCAGTGCCCTGCCCACACTCCACACAGTATCAAAAATAAAGTGACATGAATGTGCTAAAGCCTAAATGCAGTAAAAATAATTATTCCCACAATGTAACAGTAAATTCAATTCATATAAAATATGACAATAAATCACAATAAAATCAGTTATGAAATAAGTTAGGTCAGGTGCGTGCAACAAGTTGAAGTGTGTAAACCTATCTATAACGAAAAGTCCATAAATGAATTCCAGTGTGCAAATCTAAAGTGTCACTTCACTTGTCAGATGCTTCCACCTCCTTCAGTGCTCGAGTGACCGACCAACACACTTAATGGTGGTGGCACTGGTGGATAGCGTCTGGGTGGCACTGTGGCACTGGCACTGACTGCACTGGTTCAAAAAGCCATATATATTTAATTATTTCAATTCTCAATCCCATAGGTCCTCTCCTCATAAGATATTAACTTAAGATTAGGTGATGAACTTCTTGGCGGCCCTGGCAGGATGACGGGGACACCCGCCACTTCTGGAGCCGAGCCGCTGTGATTCCCCAACATGTGACAAAGTGACAGCCAGGAGATCTAGTGGCTAGTAGTGCTCAACAATACCGCTTTTATATATAAAAATGAAATAAAATATACTGACTCACAATTTAGTAGTAGGTAGCGTGTAGCAGTAGGCAGCACAACTCAATTCAATCAATCCCACAGCCTCGCTCGCGCCGTGGCCCGCGGAATCACTGTCATGATCATCAAGTTAAGACCGCACTGGAGGAGCCATGCTGCCGTCTTCCCGCTCGAGGTCTCCGCCTCTAAACGTGTTGTGTGTCACTCAGACTCCACCCCTTAGGGCCCTTACTGAGAGGAGTTGTGACGCGGGCGGCGGGACACGGGAGCAGGACTCTGAGCATTTTCTTCGTCATCTCATCTTCTTCTCTATGAGGTGAGTAAGGTGGACAGTGGAGAGGGCCTAATCCTTGCCATGGCAATGTGCCATTTGAGAAACAAATAATCAATATAAAATATTAATATATTATATACACACGGGTCATGGGTGGCTTTTTTTGAACCAAGAAGAGTGAGACTGACGGCTATAATGATTATCCGACCATCCATGGTCCATGGACCATAAGTGTTGTGTTGTGGTGGTGCCTGTGCTTCCTGCGGCCTGCCTCTGCCTGTGCGGCTGTGCCTGCACTGCAGTGGCCACTGGCAGTGGCACTTGACTTGAGCAAAGCAAATGAGCACTACTGGTGTGAAGGACAGGTGGTGGAAGCATGTTCTGACAAGTTCTTATAATGAAAATAATATAGACAGCTTTTTGAACCAGTGCAGTGCCAGTGCTACTAAGGTGAGAGGCAGAGAGAGAGGCTATACAGTCCACCACTTTACTTGAGCAGATCACAGAAGAAAGGTGGAAGCATCTGACAGCAAGTGACAAGCACTTCTTAGATTGCACACTGGAATTCAGTTATGGACTTTTCCTTATAAAGTTTAGTTTACACGTTTAAACTTGCACCTAAATTATTCACAATCGCAACTTATTTTATTGTGGTATTGTCATATATATTTTATATGAATTAAATTTACATTGTGGGAATAATTTGCACTGCATTTAGCACAGACATGTCACTTTAATTTTGATACTGTGGGCGATGATTTTGAATACAAGAAGAATATATATATATATATATATATATATATATATATATAAAATTGCAGGCACTTTATTAGCATTTTTAGCACAGCCACTTTGTTAGCAGTTTTTGATGCATTTTTCACTTTAAGTGTTGTAGGTTTGATGAAGCTGGCCTGGCACATCATCATCCATTGAGCAAATCAAATCAAACCACGATTAAGAAGACTGCGCATGCTCCTGTTCTGCCTTTTGATCAGCTGAAAAGATGGACGAACCAAAAACACCACCTTCCACCCCTGGCCCTTCAACTTCAAGTGATCTGCCTGGCTGTGAGAGTGAGGAAGCTCAGGAAGGAGACCACCCCTGGCTTTAAAAGGTGGATGCTTTAAAAGGGGAAGGGAGGGACATACTTTATCCGTTTTTTGTTTACAAAAAGTTACAGCCTAAGGAATTGTGATTGTCCTTTAGGTTAATCATTTGAATAAATCATTTGAAATAATAAAAAACAATACGATGTTCAAACTTTTGACTTCTTTCTTTAATAACTACATAACACAGTACTTCTACTTCTACTTTCAGTACTTGAGTAGAATTTTTTTTTCAAAACTACTGGTACTTTTTACTTTTAGTACTTAAGTAGCAAATTTTTTGAAAAAACTACTTGCAATACTTAAGTAAAAAAAATGTTGAATACTTTAGTACTTCTACTTAAGTAACTTTTTCTGCGAGCACTTCCACTTCTACTCAAGTCACTTTTTGATCGAGCACTTGTACTTTTACTCAAGTAGAAATTTTGAATACTTTATACAAGTCTGCTGCCGGGCCATTTCACAAAGCACAGCGTGCTTCGCGCATGCGCAGTAGGGAACCGGCTGTGGAGCTTTCTCAAGCAAAATGCCTAAAAATTGTATACAAGCCGGGAGGTGGATGAAGCCTTCCTTTTACATAAAGCCACAGGTTTTCATTGTGCACCATTACAACCTTCTAGCTGCCGGCCTTCTAGCAACCAAAGGCCTCATCCGTTGATAAGGAGGATGTCAGTCGCCTACATAGCATCCTTGTTTGTCTCTCCTCTGCCCCTCTCCAACAGCGTTGGGGTCACATTAGCTGATGGAGGAAAAACTGAGGGAGAAGAGAAACCTTGGAATACTAGTCAGTACCAGTTTTAAAAATTATATTTGCTTTGGAAGAATAAATCGCCTCTAAGGTTGGGTTTCCTACTTGGACTTGTGGATGTTGCTACATTATGTAAAACTATTAGAATAGATTTTACATTTTAGAATGGGGTGCTCCTAAACTGTCCATCTTTTTTAAAGGGGGCAAAAGGGGGCATTGACTGAAAAAATGGTTGCGAAACACTGGTTTAGAGACAACAGTCAGAAATACCCATAGCATGTAAGCACTTTTACAAGATGGCATTTTAAAATGAAGGAACAATCCAGGATTAAAATGAAGAAATCTAAAAATTGTGTATTTTCCAGAAAATAAAAAAAAAATCTGAAATTTTGCACAGACTTGGGAGTAGATAATGGCAGCATATTTTGTAGGCTGCATTATACAAGGGTGCAGTAGGCAGACCAAAAGCCACTCGCATCAGATCGATATTGCAGAAAAAAAGTGTGACTGTGCAGACAACAGCGCTCAGCAGTCTTCTCCGGTCAGCATAGAGAAACAACCTCCCACCTGGATGGACTCCTTGCTTTGCCCTGCTAGATGTCATCAGGGGCAAGAAGTTGATGAGGCGATGGACTGCTAATCCACATGGGTTCAAATCCCATCCTCATCTAAGCATATTTCTTAGGGAGTTGCTTCTCATATCTGCCTGTGGAAGTCATCATGTCCAAGTCTGAGCAGCCTATAAAAAGTGTGAAGGAATCAAAACAACTGTAACCAAAGGAGCTGAGAAGCAGGCCGCTTAGTCCTTTGAATTTTTTCATCAGTCCCGCACCATTGTGCAGTCTGTCTGCATTCCCATCCATGGATCAGTCCCGCACCATTGTGCAGTCTGTCTGCATTCCCATCCATGGATCAGTCCTGCCCAGTTGTGCAGTCTGTCTGCATGCTGATCAGTGGCGGCTGGTGCTCAAAATTTTTGGGGGGGCGCAAACAGAAAAATGTAATAGGCATTGCTTTGCAGCAAAAAACGCTGTAAAAAATTGCATGACTTTGAGCTCACAAAAGTGTGAAAGGGGCCTTCAGTAATCAAGGTATAGCGTGCCCCCTTCAATGCAGAGTGACCACAGCGTGCCCCCTTCAATGCAGAGTGACCACAGCGTGCCCCCTTTCAATGCAGAGAGACCAGCGTGCCCCCCTTCAATGCAGAGAGACCAGCGTGTGCCCCCCTTCAATGCAGAGAGACCAGCGTGCCCCCCTTCAATGCAGAGAGACCAGCGTGCCCCCCTTCAATGCAGAGAGACCAGCGTGCCCCCCCTTCAATGCAGAGAGACCAGCGTGCCCCCCTTTCAATACACAGTGACCAGCGTGCCTCCTTCCAATGCACAGTGACCAACATGCCCCCCTTCAATGCAGAGACCAGCATGTCCCCTTCAATGCAGAGCTCAGCGTGCCCCCTTTCAATGCAGAGTGAACAGCGTGCCCCCTTTCAATGCAGAGACCAGCGTGCCCCTTTCAATGCAGAGATCAGCGTGCCCCTTTCAATGCAGAGATCAGCGTGCCCCTTTCAATGCAGAGATCAGCGTGCCCCCTTTCAATGCAGAGATCAGCGTGCCCCCTTTCAATGCAGAGATCAGCGTGCCCCCTTTCAATGCAGAGATCAGCGTGCCCCCTTTCAATGCAGAGTGAACAGCGTGCCCCCTTTCAATGCAGAGACCAGCGTGCCCCCTTTCAATGCAGAGACCAGCGTGCCCCCTTTCAAAGCAGAGACCAGCGTGCCCCCTTTCAATGCAGAGACCAGCGTGCCCCCTTCAATGCAGAGATCATCGTGCCCCCTTTCAATGCAGAGATCAGCGTGCCCCCTTTCAATGCAGAATGAACAGCATGCCAAGCCCCCCCCCCCCCCGCCAGAGACCAGTACACTTTCCTGTAGCGGCGGCTTCTCTTCAGTCCCCGCATCACCTTGAGTCCTCAGTCCTCCCGCCTCCTCTTCAGGCCAATAGCATGGGGTTTGCCTTTCGGCCAATCAGGAAGCGGGTCTCGGACTCGCTTCCTGATTGGCCAGGAGGATCCGTGTGACAATAGCGAATTTTCATTCGCTATTGTCACACAATGGGTGGGCTCAGGGCGCACTGCTCTGTGCCCTGGGTCCACCCTTTGCTGAAGCCTATTAGAGCCTCTGGCTCTCCATGTGTCCGGCGCCCCACATGTAGATTAGGGGGCCGGATGCATGGATAGGGGGGGGGCGGTGCCCCTGCGCCCCCAATGCACCGGCCTCCACTGATGCATTGATTGGTCCCGCCCAGTTATGCAATCTGTTTGCATTCCCATCCATGGATCGGTCCCAATTGGATAATAATCGGATGAACTGTCTTGATCGGCTCTCGAAAGCTGTGTACTAATGATCCGATTATCGTACGATCGATTCGAAATCTGTATTTTTTGTCTGATTTTCTTATTGGCCATAAGTAGAGAAGACAGAGATCCTGTGTTTCTGGTAAGCAGGAACACGGATCTCTGTATTCCCCCAATACAAGCACCTCCCCCACACAGTTAGCAAGAACTCCCTAGAAACACATTTAACCCTTTGATAGCCCCTGATGTTAACCCCTTCCCTGCCAGTGTCATTATTACAGTGACAGTGCATATTTCTAGCACTGATCACTGTATTGGTGGCATTGGTCCCCAAAAAAGTGTCACGTAGTGTTTGATTTGTCCGCCACAATATCGCAGTCCCGCTATAAGTCGCTGATTGCTGCCATTACTAGTAAAAAAATAAATAAATAAAAATTCCATAAATATATCCCATAGTTTGTAGACGTGATAACTTTTGCGCAAACCAATCAATATACACTCATTGGGATTTTTTTTTTACCAAAAATATGCAGGTGAATACAAATTGGCCTACATTGATGAAGAAATTCAATTTTTTTCCATTTATGGATATGTTTTAGAGCAGAAAGTAAAAAATATATATATATTTTTTTTTTTTCCTCACAAAATATCGGTCTTTTTTTTGTTTATAGCGCAAGAAATAAAAAATAAAAATCGCAGAGGTGATCAAATACCACCAAAAGAAAGCTCTGTTTGTGGGGGGAGGGGGGGGGGGGACATGCATGTTTTTTTGGGTACACTGCCGCATGACTGCGCAATCGTCGCAGTTTTAAAAAAAAAAATGGCCTGTTCATGAAGGGGGTAAATCTTCCGGAGCTTAAGTGGTAATAAAGCAGGTGTAAAGTGGAAGCAGCAGATCTGCAGAGAATATTATTTTGAACACGTTACTTATGAGTGTTTATACACACACACACACACACACACACACACAACACACAACACACAACACACAACACACAACACACAACACACACACACACACATATATATATATATGAATTTCTGCAGATTGTTAGTTGATTTGTGATAAATGATGAGCACACACAATAGGACAGCCCTGGTAAAACGTAATGCTCTTTTAGTTGATAAAAGGAATGCTGAATTTTGTTGCGGTAGCGGTCCGGTATACAATATTATTATTATTTGTAGGTTTTTAAGTAGTTACACATAGTGTGGGGGTTTTATTTATATTTATTTAATTTCTTTTCACTAAATGAACACCATCAGCCTGGGATTGTACACCCCAATATGTCCCCCCATATACCCAAATATATAACACTATAATATACACATAAACCAGAATGTGGGAAGAATTCGGCCGCAGCCTTTACTGGGTTTACACATGATCATCACAACTTTATTTAAAACTTACAAACAACCAAATGACAAGTTCAACTCACATGTGGTGATCAGATAATACAGTTGAAGTAATCCTGAGGTAACTGCTGGCAGCTGATATAAAGGCTCACAGGGATTGGACAGTTGTTTTCCCTCCGAAACATGAATCACCAATCCACCAGCAGCTCTGTTTAGTGAAAATTTCTAATCTGCCCGGCAACAGCCCAGGGATTTCATCCAACCAATCTGTAGCTTTCAGCTCCCTGTGGGTGGGACAGCAGTCACATGACTAGGATGTCAGACTATTCCTGATGGAAAGTGGGCGGGCCTCCCCACCTAGTGATTTATGGATTGGTCCCGCACAGTTGGGCAGTCCGCCTACATTCCGATCCATGGATCGGTCCCGCACAGTTGGGCAGTCTGCCTGCATTCCGATCCATGGATCGGTCCCAATCGGATAATAATCAGATTAACTGTCGTGATCGGCTCTCGAAAGCTGTGTACTAACGATCGGATTATCGTAGGATCGCTTCGAAATCGATATTTTCGGATTGTGTGTGCGGGCCATAAGTAGGGAAGACAGAGATCCTGTGTTTCTGGTAAGCAGGAATACGGATCTCTGTATTCCCCCAGTACAAGCACCTCCCCCACACAGTTAGCAAGCACTCTGTAGAAACACATTTAACCCTTTGATCACCCCTGATGTTAACCCCTTCCCTGCCAGTGTCATTAGTACAGTGACAGTGCATATTTCTAGCACTGATCACTGTATTGTTGGCATTGATCACCAAAAAAGTGTCATGTAGTGTTTGATTTGTCTGCCACAATATCGCAGTCCCGCTATAAGTCGCTGATCGCTGCCATTACTAGAAAAAAATACATAAAAATTCCATAAATATATCCCATAGTTTGTAAATGTGATAACTTTTGCGCAAACCAATCAAAATACGCTTATTGCGATTTTTTTTTTTTATCAAAAATATGTAGGAGAATACGAATTGGCCTACATTTTTTTTTTTATTGGGAATGTTATATAGCAGAAAGTGAGAATCCTTGTTTTTTTTTTTTTCCAGAGTTGTCGCTTTTTTTGTTTATAGCACAAAAACTAAAAATCGCATAGATGATCAAATACCACCAAAAGAAAGCTCTGTTTGTGGAAAAAAAAAGGACATCCATTTTATTTGGGTACGGTGTCGCACAACGGCACAATTGTCCGTTAAAATAACGCAGTGCTGAACCGCAAAAAATGGCAAAAAGGGCAAATCCTTCCGGCTCAGAACTGGTTAAACAACAAACATATTATACTTACCTGGGCTGCTCTGTGCAAAACCATTACACAGAGCAGCCCTGATATCCTCCTCTTTTGGGGTCCCCCACAGATGACTCTGGCTCCTCCTGCCTTTAGAGTGCCCCAATAGCAAGCTGCAAAGTATAGTATAGCATGCCCCTATAGCCAGGTAAAAAAACTTCTGCCTTTAGAACCATTCACTTCCTGCCCAGGACTACATGTCCCATGAGGCATTGCTCCTCACACATTCACCTTCACAAGTTCTCAGGCACTTACTGACATGTATGAATTGGATGGTGTACTGAGCTGTGTGTGCTGCACTGTGTCTTCTGACATGTATGGACGGTGTACTGAGCTGTGTATATGCTGCACTGTGTATACTGACATGTATGGAGGGTGTACTGAGCTGTGTGTGTGCTGCACTGTGTCTTCTGACATGTATGGATGGTGTACTGAGCTGCATGTGTGCTGCACTGTGTATTCTGACATGTATGGAGGGTGTACTGAGCTGTATGTCTGCTGCACTGTGTCTTCTGACATGTATAGATGGTGTACTGAGCTGTGTGTGTACTGCACTGTGTATACTGACATGTATAGATGGTGTACTGAGCTGTGTGTGTACTGCACTGTGTATACTGACATGTATGGATGGTGTACTGAGCTGTGTGTGTGCTGCACTGTGTATACTGACATGTATGGACGGTGTACTGAGCTGTGTGTGTGCGCTGTACTCTGTATACTGACATGTATGGAGGGCGTACTGAGCTGTATGTGTGCTGCACTGTGTATACTGACATGTATGGACGGTGTACTGAGCTGTGTGTGTGCGCTGTACTCTGTATACTGACATGTATGGAGGGCGTACTGAGCTGTATGTGTGCTGCACTGTGTATACTGACATGTATGGAGGGCGTACTGAGCTGTATGTGTGCTGCACTGTGTCTTCTGACATGTATGGAGGGTGTACTGAGCTGTATGTGTGCTGCACTGTGTATACTGACATGTATGGAGGGTGTACTGAGCTGAATGTGTGCTGCACTGTGTATACTGACATGTATGGAGGGTGTACTGAGCTGTATGTGTGCTGCACTGTGTCTTCTGACATGTATGTTAGTAAACACAGAGCTCTATACTCTGATCCGCTGAGCCGATCAGCAGGTCCTGGCCATAAATCATTGGCCAGGACCTGCTAACTGACTTGTGGTGTAGCGAATGACAGCACAGATGGGGCGGCACGCGCTCCATACCCAGAAATGCTGGATCACGTACAAGTATATGATCTGGCGCAGTGGGGCAGCCCTGCCGCAGTAAAAAGACAATAGGCGGTCCGCAAGTGGTTAATACCTATAAAGGGGAGACTAAAAAATATCAAAATAGCATATCAGAAGAATCATAGAGATGGCAAAACAGCAGAAAAAAATAATGGATGAAAATATGGACAGACCGAACATTGATATAATGCAGGGTTGTCAGACTCAATTTAGATGCGGGCCGCATCAGCATTATGATTGCCCTGAAAAGGGCCAGTTGTATCTGTAAGACTAGATGTCTTGAACATTCCCTACCCTTACACAGGATGTCAAGAGCCTCTCCACCATCAGAAGTTGAGCCCCCCCACCCACCCTTACATCACAGTGCACCCCTATTGCCTTGTGCTGCTGCTGGGAAGAAGTTGGAGGCAATGCTGAAAAGCAGAAAGTACAGGATCTGGGGGAGGACCAGAGGAGGGCTGGAGCTCTTCTGCAGCCGCAGGAGAGGTTTGAGGGCCACATGAAATGGTCTGGAGGGCTGGATTTGGCCCGCGGGCCTTGTGTTTGACACATGTGATATAATGGGACATTCAGAAACATATGATGAATAGGAAAATGAATACAAGCTACACCTGACTAAAAGAAATTAAAGAACCTACAAGCATGATAGCGTGTGTAAAGTGAATGAAGTGAAGGTCAGGCCATCCTCTGTGTTGCACAGTGGCTTAATGGTCAGCCTTTCTGCCTTGTAGTACTGGGATCCCCAGTTTGTATCCCTGTTAGGACAATATATGCATGGAGTTTGCATGTTCTCCCTGTGCTTGTGTGGGTTGACTCCAGTTTCCTCCGACACTCCAAGACCTCCTTCTTTTTTGTCCTCTGTCCCAGTTGATCCTCTTATGTGTATGTCTGTGTAGTGTATTAACACAGACCAGGCTGTACAGGTTGCTTCTTTATTCTCTGAACATCAGCATGCAACTAAACTACAGCCACACCCAGCTCCCAGACATATACATAATTGTAACATTTTGCAGACAGCAACTTAACACGTTGCTTACCATACTACATTCCCTCCTCTCTTTGAATAAAACATAACATGCACAACGTATTAATAAGATTAACAAAATGCATGGATGAACAACTAAAAATTTAAACTATAAACTCCTGACTATACACATAGTCCTTAAGGTAGGCCGGTGGATTTGTTGCTCGTTTTTCTCTTGCCCATTCCGATGTGGATGGTTGTGGATTGAAGTCTGGATCACTGGCACAATGGGGCACCCAAAATGTGAGACAACTGTGTCCTGTGTAGCCTGGACACATAACCGTCAAGAGACCTTTTAGAAATCTAATTGGTCTCAAAAAATAGGAGGGGAGCCACCACAGCCAAATGCAATAGTACAAAATACAATTTAAGGGGCCATAGACAACCCCTTGGAACGGCTGCAAGAAAGGGATGCTCAAACCAACTCAGTGAAAAAGTGAAAAACTTTATTAAGGATCAAAATTGAGACATGATCTAAAATAGCCCCATTATGGGGAGTTCATTACAAATGTCAACAGGCTCAAAGATAGCAACAGAAGACATATATGACACATAAAAACAACGACACACTCACACAAGGCCGGCCTCACACATACTCCGGAAGATCAAACCAATGGGAACCTTGGCAAGCCGCATACACTCCTTACGGAGTTTGTTGATGCGGTGAGCTCAGGGATCCATAGGTTAATCATGCCACAATATAAACTTGATCAAGATGTAATAATAAACTGAAAATGTACCACCAGATAGCAAGGGATCATGACCTTCTTACATATTACCATTTTAGCAACTCAGCACTATACGGCTATCATTATATAATCAAGAAGTTCAGTCATGGACTATACAATTCACTATTAAATTTCAGCAGTGTACTTAATAGCAGACTAAACTCTCACATCAAAATTGCGGATGCTGATAAATTTAGAATTTTCCCATGAGGGAGGCGGTGTCTAAAGGAATATCTGCAGACCAAGTAAACTGAATTGAAGTACATAGAGCCAATCCCGTTATGATCGGGGGCAAATTTGTTATTTAGGAGGTGTTATACAGTTCCTCTTGTAAATGGGGCAACATTGTCGAGCCAACAGACGTTCCTCTGGAGCAGAGAGTCACTTATATTTTCAGAAATTGCAAGGTGCGGGAGCAGGGGAGAGACGCAGTACAAAGGATTTTCTGCGCGGGCTCACACCATTACTAGGCTGTATCTCATGGAAATGAATTTAACCATGGGCCAAATACTGGCCTTCCGTTAATTAGCAGGTATCACCTGAGTGTCCATAGACAGCTTGGTGGTCATGGCCTTTTCTCTATCCCCCTATTAATGTATGATTTTATGCTCACCGTTCATTTAAGGCGTTTAAATCAGGTAGCCTTCTGCTCGTTTTTTCTGGGTAGCGTCTTGGTAAGGGCCCGGCATCTAGCTGCGGCTCCAGCCAACCTCGTGGGGACGGCGTGTTCCAGGTTTGAGACTGAACTTCCGCGCCGTGAGTAGGAGTTGGAGCGCATTGGTGGCTCTTCCGGGTTGTGCGGGGCCGGCGTGTGACGTCAACGCGTTTCGCGTGCGTGACGCACGCTTCGTCAGGACGTCATTGGAAGGTTTGAGGGGAGGATAAATAGGGAGTTAGCGTGATTGGCTAATGCCAACAGGTGGAGGCACTGCAAGGACTCCTCTATCACCACCTTCTACCTCAATTAGAAACCGGATGGAAAATCTCCATCTAGTGGTAAAAAACAGGTAATGCTCTTCAAACTTTTATCCACAACTAGATTATGGCGTGGCTCCAGGACTATTATCGATGATCACTTGGGCTTCAAGATCCCAGCTAAAGATACAAGGCCAAGTTCTGGTCAATCTACATGGGACTTATCATAACAAGTTTAAAACACTGGACGATATCAACTCTATCTCATTACATTTTTTAATTTTTTAACATTACCATTAGTTACATTGTGACAGAAATCATAGGTAGATAGAGGGATCACACAATAAGGCAAGTACAAAAAGGTGATGGTAGAGTTGTCCCAAGTCGGGGTAAACTCCACCAAGGACAAAGGTGTATACTGAACTTAACCAGTGAGTATATCAACCCGGGCCAAGTAGCTGTTTTTTAAGGGGGGTTCCCCTATGGACTATCAAAACGTACTGGTGGGACAATGGCAATATAGGCGTGGTCACATTCAGGGTAGTAGATTTTAAAATTACTCTCCATTACATTTTCATATATAGCCTGATCTTTTTCTCTCTGTTTTTCCCTCATCATCTGCCTTATTTAGCCCTTGATAACCCACCCTTAGTCCTGGGGGCTGTGTATGATTACGCATATCTATGGTTCCAGAAATATACTGAGAGTCATATCAGTATTCAGTCCCAGGGGTGTCAAAGTCTTTAAGCGGAAAATCCAGGCTTTTTCTTCTTTAAGAAGAACTTTATCAAAGTCGCCTCTTCTGGGTGATATTTTTAAAGCCCAGAAGCCCATTACTTTGAGGCCTGTTGGGTCACTCCTATGCTTTTCAGCGAAGTGTAGGCCAATAGGAGTCTCCTCCCTGAGGCGTACACTTTTGAGGTGCTCCCCTATTCTGATACGTAGTTGCCTTTTCGTCTTCCCTACATACATTTTATGACATGGACACTTTATAATATACAGAACTCGGGAGGTGGAGCAATTTATAAAAGATTCAACTTTGTACGTTGTCTTAGATTGTGAATCAGTGTAGGTTTGTGTTTTTATTACATGAGGACAAATCTGACAGTGGCCACACGGGTACATTCCTTTGAGAGGTTGTAGTTCAGTGAGCCAATTTGACTTCGTAGCACGTGTAAACTCAGAATGTACCAGATGGTCATTGAGATTCGTAGCTCTTTTAGCCGTTAACAGTGGACGTGGTCCTACTATATTTTTTAATAGTTCATTATTTTGTAAGACATGCCAGTGTGATTGGAGGATTTGTCTCACATCATTCCACTGGCAGCCATATTTTGTAATTAGGCGCGGTAAATTAGGGTTTTCTGGTTTAGATTTAGTTTGATTCAGAAGCTCCTTTCTATCCCTGGCTGCCGCTTTTTTCTTTGCTCGTTTGATCATCCGGTGTGAGTACCCTCTCTCACGGAATCTCGCATATAGCTCTTTAGATTCCTGTAGGTAATCCACACCGGATGAGCAATTACGTTTTATGCGAAAAAATTGTCCCACAGGGATCCCCATTTTTAGGCTAGTAGGATGATGGCTGTCGGCCCTTAGAAGGGTATTTGCCGCTGTTGGTTTACGAAAAGTGGTAGTGGTTAATCTTCCATCTTTTAGCTCAATATTTAAGTCCAGAAAGGAAATAACTTTCCTATCGACTGTATAGGTTAATCGAATATTTCGCTGATTGGCATTGAGTTCGAGCATGAACTGCTCCAGGTCGAGTGGTGTACCTGCCCAGACCATGAGCACATCATCTATGTACCTCAGCCAGGTCAGAGCATGGCTGAGGTACATAGGTGAGGTGTACACCACTTCTTCCTCCCACATACCAAGGTGCAGACAGGCATATGACGGTGCCCAAGGGGCCCCCATGACTGTTCCTCTAATTTGCTGGAAAAAGCTGTTACAGAATTGAAAAACATTGTTAAGCAAGGAGAATTCGAGTAACTCCAGGAGAAATTCATTTTGTGGGCCCAATTGTGGGAATTTCTGCTCTAGGAAATGATAGACTGATAGTAAACCCCAGGGATGGGGAATAGAGGTATAGAGGGATTCAACATCTATACCAACAAGCAGGACTGTAGTGGTGAACTACTTGCCTTATTGTGTGATCCCTCTATCTACCTATGATTTCTGTCACAATGTAACTAATGGTAATGTTAAAAAATTAAAAAATGTAATGAGATAGAGTTGATATCGTCCAGTGTTTTAAACTTGTTATGATAAGTCCCATGTAGATTGACCAGAACTTGGCCTTGTATCTTTAGCTGGGATCTTGAAGCCCAAGTGATCATCGATAATAGTCCTGGAGCCACGCCATAATCTAGTTGTGGATAAAAGTTTGAAGAGCATTACCTGTTTTTTACCACTAGATGGAGATTTTCCATCCGGTTTCTAATTGAGGTAGAAGGTGGTGATAGAGGAGTCCTTGCAGTGCCTCCACCTGTTGGCATTAGCCAATCACGCTAACTCCCTATTTATCCTCCCCTCAAACCTTCCAATGACGTCCTGACGAAGCGTGCGTCACGCACGCGAAACGCGTTGACGTCACACGCCGGCCCCGCACAACCCGGAAGAGCCACCAATGCGCTCCAACTCCTACTCACGGCGCGGAAGTTCAGTCTCAAACCTGGAACACGCCGTCCCCACGAGGTTGGCTGGAGCCGCAGCTAGATGCCGGGCCCTTACCAAGACGCTACCCAGAAAAAACGAGCAGAAGGCTACCTGATTTAAACGCCTTAAATGAACGGTGAGCATAAAATCATACATTAATAGGGGGATAGAGAAAAGGCCATGACCACCAAGCTGTCTATGGACACTCAGGTGATACCTGCTAATTAACGGAAGGCCAGTATTTGGCCCATGGTTAAATTCATTTCCATGAGATACAGCCTAGTAATGGTGTGAGCCCGCGCAGAAAATCCTTTGTACTGCGTCTCTCCCCTGCTCCCGCACCTTGCAATTTCTGAAAATATAAGTGACTCTCTGCTCCAGAGGAACGTCTGTTGGCTCGACAATGTTGCCCCATTTACAAGAGGAACTGTATAACACCTCCTAAATAACAAATTTGCCCCCGATCATAACGGGATTGGCTCTATGTACTTCAATTCAGTTTACTTGGTCTGCAGATATTCCTTTAGACACCGCCTCCCTCATGGGAAAATTCTAAATTTATCAGCATCCGCAATTTTGATGTGAGAGTTTAGTCTGCTATTAAGTACACTGCTGAAATTTAATAGTGAATTGTATAGTCCATGACTGAACTTCTTGATTATATAATGATAGCCGTATAGTGCTGAGTTGCTAAAATGGTAATATGTAAGAAGGTCATGATCCCTTGCTATCTGGTGGTACATTTTCAGTTTATTATTACATCTTGATCAAGTTTATATTGTGGCATGATTAACCTATGGATCCCTGAGCTCACCGCATCAACAAACTCCGTAAGGAGTGTATGCGGCTTGCCAAGGTTCCCATTGGTTTGATCTTCCGGAGTATGTGTGAGGCCGGCCTTGTGTGAGTGTGTCGTTGTTTTTATGTGTCATATATGTCTTCTGTTGCTATCTTTGAGCCTGTTGACATTTGTAATGAACTCCCCATAATGGGGCTATTTTAGATCATGTCTCAATTTTGATCCTTAATAAAGTTTTTCACTTTTTCATTGAGTTGGTTTGAGCATCCCTTTCTTGCAGCCGTTCCAAGGGGTTGTCTATGGCCCCTTAAATTGTATTTTGTACTGGATCACTGGCAGTATCATCACTACTCTTTGCCTGTTCGCCATCTTCCGATACTTGACCTTCTGACTCAATAAATTTCTTCACAAATGAGGAATTACGCACTTTTGTGTGTCCATCTAAATCCTCTAAAACCACTTGAGTACCTCTTTTCTCCTTTACAACATAAGGCTCAGGTTCAAAGGACGGAGCCAGTTTGTTAAACCGATCATTTTGAAGCAACACCTTATCACCCTGTTGAAGGCCACTAGGTTGACAATGGCGGCGGTGGTTTGCATACTGTTCAGCCCGGATCTTCCTTTCCTCATCAATATGCCGAAAAGGTTTCTGACTCGTAGGAGGACCCCCAATGTCTGGCAATTTTGTCCTGAATTTGCGACCACAAAGAAGTTCTGCAGGACTAACGCCAGTGACAGTATGCGGAGTTGTGCGATAAGCCAAAAGAAAACGCCACAGTTCCTTTTTCCAGTCTCTTCTCTCTAAATGAGCAATCCGCAAAGCTTTCAGCAAGGTTCGATTCTGGCGTTCCACTTCCCCGTTAGCCTGTGGCCAGTATGGAGTTGTACGATGATGTTCAATAGCATTTGATTTCAGATAATCCTGAAATTCCTGAGAAGTAAATTGGGCACCATTATCACTCACAATCCGTTTAGGCAACCCATGAGATGCAAAAATGCTCTCCAACCCCTCAATTACAGTTGATGATGTAGCTTTAGTGAGAACTACCACCTCTTGCCACCTTGAATAATAGTCCACAACAACTAAAAGATGATGTCCAGATGGAATGTCGCACAGATCAATGGCTAAATCTTCCCATGGTCCCTCAGGTAGAACAGTGTGAGTTACTGGTTCTGGTTTAGGTTTGCTGCCCACCAACTGACATGCTCAACATGAAGAAACCAAACGTTCCACATCCTTGTCAATTCCTGGCCACCAGACTTTCTCACGTAATCTTTGTTTGGTGCGTACAATGCCTTGATGGCCCTCATGGGCTAAATGTAATGTACGTTTCCGTAAGTCTTTAGGCATCACAATACGATTGCCACGTAGAACTAGTTGTCCTGCAATACTCAGCTCTTGTTTGATTCTGTGATAGCTTGGGTCACAATCCACCCAAACCCCTTGTCTTACACATTTTCTCAACCGAGCAATTTCCGGATCCACAGATGACAATTCTTCAACCTCCCGCGGTGTCAATGCCTGAGGCATGGCGTTAGTAGCCACAAAACGAATGTACTCTTCTGCTAGGTTATGAACAGGTGCTGAAGACTGAGGCAATCTGGAAAGTGCATCTGCCGCATTAGTCGGTCCAGGTCTGTACCGCACTGTAAAGCGATACGGTAACAATCTGAGAACCCATCTCTCAATTCTGGCGGATGGTTTTGAGCGTGGCAAATATATCACTTCCAGAGGCTTGTGGTCTGTGATGATTTCAAAATCAAGGCCGTAGAGATAGGTGTGAAACCTTTCACATCCCCAAACAACAGCCAAAGCTTCTTTCTCGGTCTGAGAATAACGTCTCTCTACATCAGTGAGGGATCTGCTTGCATACTGAATAGGCCTGTAATCGCCTGTGCATTGTCTCTGAACCAAGATGGCGCCTAACCCCACAGGGCTAGCATCGACAATAACTTGGGTGTGTGCAGTAGGATTGAAATAAGCCAAAGTTGTGGCGCAAGTCAGCCGTCTCTTAAGTTCATCAAATGCACCTTGTTCCAAAAAGCCCCACTTCCAAGGGACTGCTTTGCGAGTCAACACTCTCAAAGGTTCACTGACAGTCGCCATATCTGGAATAAACTTGGCACAGTAATTCACTAGCCCAAGAAAACTGCGTACTTCAACAGGGTTTTCAGGATTTCTGGCATCAGACACAGCTTTAATTTTACAGTCCTCTGGACCAATGCCCCTGTCTGACAGCACATGGCCCATAAAAGTCATTTTATTCATTTGAAATGTGCACTTCTTCTCATTTAATGTTAACCCTTTCTCCTTCAAGCGATTTAGCACTGCACGGAGACGTTCATCGTGCTCCTGTGTGTTTGTTCCCCACACAATTATATCATCAGAAATGTTATGCGTGCCTTCACAACCATGTAGCACTTGCTGAATCACATGTTGATAGGCTTCCGGTGCGGACGATACGCCAAACATCAACCTCTTGTATCTAAAAAGACCTTTATGGCTTGCAAATGTAGTGATGACTCTAGATGCTGGGGTCAATTCAATCTGATGATAACCCCATTTCAAATCCAGTTTACTGAAGACGCTTGCCCCATTCATTGCATGTAGAACATCTTCAATAGTGGGAATTGGATGTCTCTCTCTCTGCACAGCTTGGTTAGCACATCTCATGTCCACACAAATCCGAATATCTGTGCCCTTTGGTACAACAACTAACGGCGATACCCACGGAGTGGGCCCTTCCACAGGTTCAATAATGTCAAGGTCTAGCAGCTCTGCCAGTTTGTGCTCAACAGGTGATCTCAGGCTATAAGGAAGTCTGCGTACTGGCTGTGCAATAGGCTTTACATGTGGATCAATGTGAAGCTCCAACTGAAAATCCTTTAATTTTCCAAACCCAGAGAAGCAATCTTTAAATTCCTCTTTCAATGCAGAAATAGCAGGAGACACCATATTCACTCTTGCGCTGCCTACATCATGGCCAATCTTTAACACCCCAAGTGCCATTGCGGTTTGACGACCAAGCAGAGGCGACCCTGTGCCATCTACAACATAGAATTCGGTCTGCAATGGAGGACCAGTCTCATGTGTTTGAACAGAGGTATAAAATTTGCCTTTAAGTGGCAGTGGTGTACTGGATCCATAAGTATAAATCTGTTTAGTGGTGTTACACAATTTAAGGTGATTTTCTCTGCCATTAAGACTGTGCCAAGAAGCCAAGTCCATAACATTGCATGTAGCTCCAGAGTCAATCAATACTGACACATCTGTATTTCCAATCTTAATGGTTAATGTCCCAGCTTGCAGAGAACACAGGGAGAATATAAATTCACAGTCAGGAGCACTCTCTTTATCCTCAGCTATAACATTTACTTGTGCAGATGGTCCTTTGGTTTTGTTATCTCTGGTTGTACTTCTACACACAGCTGCAAAATGACCTGTCTTTCCACAAGCAAAGCACATTTTATTCTGTACCACAGTGCAGTCCTGACTTGTGTGTCCCGCCCTGCCACATTTACTGCAGGTGATATGTAAAGTCCTCTTTGGAAAACTCTCTTTCCTACTCCAGATATTCCTATTATTATAGGTAGGTTTGGAGACTGTATTGACAGATGCAGTGTTCTTGGTTTCAATATGCAGAGCCTGGAGCTCAGACAGTTCAATGGCTCTTGCAATCTCCTGCAGACTAGTAAGTGTGAGACTAGGTTCTCTCAATAATCTCCTCCTGAGGTGCACAGATGTGCATTTCTCTATGACCTGATCTCTGATTATCTCCTCAGTTACAGTCCCAAAATCACAAGACTTTGCCAGATATTTCAGCCTAGTCACATAACTGTCTGTGGTTTCTCCCAGTTCTTGCACAGCCTGTCTAAACTTATATCTTTCATAGGGAATATTTTTCTTTGGCTCAAAGTACTCACTCAGTCTATTCATGGCTGTCTCATAGTCTGAATCTTCCCCTGTTGCTCCCAGGGTTTCAAAAATGTCCTGAACTTGAGGTCCAGCTAGATGCAGCAACATGGCTCTCTTCTGAGCAGGTGCAGTCACTCCTGTGGCTATAACATAGAGCTGAAATCCCTTCTTCCACTTGTCCCAGCGCTGTGAGAGACTAGTGTGGTCTCCAGACACATCAAACGGTCCGATAGCCAGTAAATCCAGAAAGCTAGCCATCCTCGTCGCCAAAATGTAGTGTATTAACACAGACCAGGCTGTACAGGTTGCTTCTTTATTCTCTGCACATCAGCATGCAACTAAACTACAGCCACACCCAGCTCCCAGACATATACATAATTGTAACATTTTGCAGACAGCAACTTAACCCGTTGCTTACCATACTACAGTCTGTGTGTAAGATAGGGACATTAGATTGTAACCTCCTCGAGGCAGGGGCTGATGTGAATGTACGCGCTCTGGACAGTGGCGGCTGGTGCTCAAAACTTTTTTTTTTGGGGGGGGCGCAAACAGAAAAATTTAATAGGCATTGCTTTGCGGCAAAAAACGCTGTAAAAAATTGCGTGACTTTGAGGTCACAAAAGTGTGAAAGGGGCCTTCAGTAATCAAGGTATAGTGTGCCCCCTTCAATGCAGAGTGACCATCGTGCCCCCTTCAATGCAGAGTGACCAGCGTGCCCCCTTCAATGCAGAGTGACCAGCGTGCCCCCTTTCAATGCAGAGTGATAAGCGTGCCATCCTTCAATTCAGAGTGACCAGCGTGCCCACTTTCAATGCACAGTGACCAGCGTGCCCCCCTTCAATGCAGAGAGACCATCCTGCCCCCTTCAATGCAGAGAGACCATTCTGCCCCCTTTCAATGCAGAGTGACCAGCGTGCCCCCTTTCAATGCAGAGTGACCAGTGTGCCCCCTTTCAATGCAGAGTGACCAGCGTGCCCCTTTTCAATGCAGAGTGACCAGCGTGCCCCTTTTCAATGCAGAGTGACCAGCGTGCCCCTTTTCAATGCAGAGTGACCAGCGTGCCCCCTTTCAATGCAGAGAGACCAGCGTGCCCCCCTTTCAATGCAGAGTGACCAGCGTGCCCCCTTTCAATGCAGAGAGACCAGCGTGCCCCCTTTCAATGCAGAGTGACCCCCTTTCAATGCACAGTGACCAGCGTGCTCCCCTTTCAATGCACAGTGACCAGCGTGGCCCCCTTTCAATGCAGAATGACCAACTTGCCCCCTTTCAATGCAAAGTGACCAGCGTGCCCCCTTTCAATGCAGAGTGACCAGCGTGCATCCTTTCAATGCAGAGATCAGCGTGCCCCCTTCAATGCAGAGATCAGCGTGCCCCCTTTCAATGCAGAGAGACCAGCGTGCCCCTTTCAATGCAGAGAGACCAGCGTGCCCCCTATCAATGCAGAGAGACCAGCGTGCCCCTTTTCAATGCAGAGAAACCAGCGTGCCCCCTTTCAATGCAGAGAGACCAGCGTGTCCCCCTTCAGTGCAGAGACCAGCATGCCCCCTTCAATGCAGAGAGACCAGCGTGTCCCCCTTCAGTGCAGAGACCAGCTTGCCCCCTTCAATGCAGAGAGAACAGCGTGCCCCCTTCAATGCAGAGAGAACAGCGTGCCCCCTTCAATGCAGAGAGAACAGCGTGCCCCTTTCAATGCAGAGAGACCAGCGTGCCCCCCTTTCAATGCAGAGAGACCAGCGTGCCCCCCTTTCAATGCAGAGAGACCAGCGTGCCCCCCTTTCAATGCAGAGAGACCAGCGTGCCCCCCTTTCAATGCACAGTGACCAGCATGCCCCCCTTTCAATGCAGAATGACCAGCGTGCCTCCTTTCAATGCAGTGACCAGCGTGCCGCCTTCAATGCAGAGATCAGCGTGCCCCCTTTCAATGCAGAGAAACCAGCGTGCCCCCTTTCAATGCAGAGAGACCAGCCTGCCCCCTTTCAATGCACAGTGACCAGCGTGCCCCCTTTCAATGCAGAATGACCAGCGTGCCCCCTTTCAATGCAGATTGAACAGCGTGCCCCCTTTCAATGCAGAGTGAACAGCGTGCCCCCTTTAATGCAGAGACCAGCGTGCCCCCTTCAATGCAGAGATCAGCGTGCTCCCTTTCAATGCAGAGTGAACAGCGTGCTCCCTTTCAATGCAGAGTGAACAGCGTGCCCCCCTTCAATGCAGAGATCATCGTGCCCCCTTCAATGCAGAGACCAGCGTGCCCCCTTTCAATGCAGAGTGAACAGCGTGCCAAGCCCCCCCCCCCCCCCCCCGAGACCAGTGCACTTACTTGTAGCAGCGACATCACTTCAGTACCCGCATCTCCTCGAGTCCTCCCACCTCCAACTTTGGCCAATGGCATGGGGTTTGCCTTTCGGCCAATCAAGAAGGATCTGTGTGACAATAGCAAATTTTCATTTTGCTGAAGCCTATTAGAGCCTCTGGCTCTAATCAGGTGATTAAAAAAAAAAAACCCCCATTGAACTCCATGGGTCCGGCACCCCGCATGTAGATTAGGGGGCCGTACGCCCCGGCCGCCACTGATGCTGATCCATTGATTGGTCCCCCCCAGTTGTGCAGTCTGTTTGCATTCCCATCCATGGATCCGTACCAATTGGATAATAATCGGATGAACTGTCGTGATCGGCTCTCGAAAGCTGTGTACGAACGATCCGATTATCGTACGATGGATTCAAAATCTGTATTTTTCGTCCAATTTTCTTATTGGCCATAAGTAGAGAAGACAGAGATCCTGTGTTTCTGGTAAGCAGGAACACGGATCTCTGTATTCTCCCAGTACAAGCACCTCCCCCACACAGTTAGGAAGCACTGCCTATAAACACATTTAACCTTTTGATAGCCCCTGATGTTAATGCCTTCCCTGCCAGTGTCATTAGTACAGTGACAGTGCATATTTCTAGTACTGATCACTGTATAAAAATATGTAGTTGAATACAAATTGGCCTACATTGATGAAGAAATTTGATCTTTTTCCATTTTTTTTTTTATTGGATATGTTTTAGAGCAGAAAGCAAAAAATATTTATATATATTTTTTTTCACAAAATGTCGGTCTCTTTTTTTGTTTATAGCGCAAGAAATAAAAAAAAAAAAATCGCAGAGGTGATCAAATACCACCAAAAGAAAACGGAATTTTTGTAAAATCTTACCTGTAAAATTCCTTTCTCTGAGTCCTCCGACAGTCGCCGCCATCTTCATATTCGTCACAATGGGGTATTAGACTTTGCTCCGAAGGAGTAGCTAGGCAACAGAATATGTTAATATAAAAGCTTTTAACATATCCCACCCCCAGGGGGTGGTCCCCTCAGTCAATACCCTCCTACTTCCTGTATCCATACTTCAGTTTCAGTGGAATAGCAGTAGAGTATACAACCAACACCAAAAGAGGGGCGGGAGGGGGCGACTGTCTCAGGGGACTCAGAGAAAGGAATTTTACAGGTAAGATTTTACAAAAATTCAGTTTTCTCTTACGTCCTCCGACAGTCGCCGCCATCTTCATATTCGTCACAATGGGGACGTCCCAAAGCAGTGCAAACATGAGGGGTGGGAAACGCAGCCGCGCCTAAGGCAACGCAGTCTCCACATCAAAGAAAGGAACCTTACCAAAGGAAGGAAACCAGCTGGGCAACATGAGAAAAAAACTTGCTCAACAGAAGCAATAACCCAGGAAAACAAATAACCTAGGGATAAAAATATATATCCCAAACAGCCAAGGAGCCCAATACAAGGGGCTCTAAGGAACCGCCGCACTAAGAACCTTGCGGCCAAAGGAAGCATCTGCCGATGCCTGAACATCCACTCTGTAGAATTTTGTGAAGGTGTGCACGGTCGACCAAGTCGCCTCCTTACACACCTGGGCCACAGAAGCCCCATGACGACAGGCCCAAGACGTACTCAGAGATCTGGTAGAGTGCGCCCGCACAGGCACAGGGGGAACTTTCCCCTTCAAAGCATAGGCCTGTTCAACAGTCTGTCTGATCCATTTGGCGATGGTAGAAGCCGACGCCGCCATGCCCTTCCGAGGCCCCTCCGAAAGGACAAACAAGGAATCCGACTTGCGGAAAGATTCAGTCGATTTCAGATAAACCCTAATCGCCCGAACAACATCCAAGGAATGCAGCTCCACCTCCTTCGGATGTTTGGGCTTCGCGCAGAGCGAAGGCAGGACAATGTCCTCATTGAGGTGAAAATCCAAAACTCTCTTCAGAAGAAAAGAAGGGTTAGGTCTCAAGACCACCTTATCTAGATGAATGACCAGATACGGAGACTTGCAGGACAAAGCTGCTAGCTCCGAAACCCTGCGAGCCGAAGTGATCTGTCAACTTCTCACGTACCTGACTGATGAGCCCGGTAGTGCAGAGGAAGGCCTCCCTTACGTATCTGACTCGCGGCCCCTGGTAGAGCAGACAGGTGGCACGGGAGAGCAGAATGGTATGAGGGCCTGGCGGGTCAGCTGTTGGACGGGTAGCTCCAAGGTCCCAGATGCTTGAAGAGGAGACAACCAGCAGGTAGGAGGATTCCAACAGCAGGCAGGCAGAAGGACGGAACACCCGAGTCCACACTCACTCTGGAGGTTCACAGGCAAACGGATCAGTTCACAGGCCGGGTCAACAACAGGCGGGCAGCGTGGAATCCAAAGGAGCATGCAGGTACAAGGTCAGAGGGGAGCCGAGGTCAGGTGCAGGCAGAAAGCAAGGGAAGTCCAAAGTCAAGCCGGGTCGTACAGGAGATCAATCACAGAAGCAGGTAAACAGGAGCAGGGGTCACAGGAAGCTGTGGATCAGACAGCAAGGACATAATGCTGCTGCAGAGTTTAAATAGAGCAGCCTGTTGCCAATCACTGCAATTAGGCTGCAGACTCTACACTAAGTTAACCCCTTAGGTAGCAGACCCATGACATTGCCCCCCCCTAAAGGGCAGCCGCCGGATGCCCAATTGAGCCAACTTCTCGGCATGGGATCTCTTGAAGGATTGCATTAGTTCCTTAGCATGAATATTGCTTTCAGGCTCCCAAGAGTTATCTTCCGGTCCATACCCCTTCCATTTAATTAGGTACTGAACCTGATTGTACCTCCTTCTACAATCCAAGATTGTTTCCACCTCAAATTCCTCCTCTCCATTGACTATTACAGGCTCTGGTGGACCAGTATTTCGTTCAGGAAAAGGATTCGGAACCACAGGTTTCAACAGAGTCACATGGAAGACGGGGTGAACTTTAAGTGAATCGGGTAATTCCAGCTCATAGGCTACATCATTGATCTTCCTCTTAACAGGGAAGGGACCCAAAAACTTAGGGCCCAATTTTTTTGAGGGGCAAGCCATTTTCAAGTTTACTGTAGACAACCATACCTGGTTGCCAGGTTCCAGAATTAGTTCTCCTCGCTTCTTCCTGTCAAAGATCTTTTTATTGTACTCCTGTGTCTTGGCCATAGTCTCTTGTAAAAGTTTGTTGTTTTCAGAGAAGAAATTCATTGTTTCAGAGACTGCAGGGATTGAGCATTCAGGAATAATACTAGGCAGGAAGGACGGGTGAAAGCCGTAATTAGCAAAAAACGGAGTTTGTTTGATGGCAGAATGGAAAGAGTTATTGTAAGCAAACTCAGCAATGGGGAGTAAAGAGACCCAGTCATCTTGGGAGAAGGAAGAGAAGCAACGGAGGTACTGCTCAAGGGTCTGATTGGTTCTTTCTGTTTGTCCGTTCGTCTGAGGGTGATATGCGGAGGAAAAAGCCAATTCAATCTCTAGAGAACCACATAGAGCTTTCCAGAACCTGGAGGTGAACTGGACACCCCGGTCGGACACGATGTTGGCTGGAACACCATGGAGCCTTACAATTTCTTTGACGAAAATTTTTGCAGTTTCCACAGCCGAGGGTGTACCTTTCATGGGCAAAAAATGGGCCATTTTGGACAGTCTGTCCACCACCACGAAGATGGTAGAAAAACCCTCTGCTGGGGGGAGTTCCACAATGAAGTCCATTGAGATCATTTTCCAGGGTCTCTCTGGGACGGGCAATGGCTTCAGTAAACCCCAGGCCTTTACCCTGCTGTTCTTGCTTCGGGAGCAAGTAGTACAAGACTCCACATAGCTCTTACAGTCGCCTACCACCTGAGGCCACCAGAACGTGCGTTGTACCAGTTCGGCCGTCTTCAGGGCACCGAAGTGCCCGGCCAGCTTGTGGTCATGACATAGCTCTAACACCGTCATTCTTAAGTCCTTAGTTACAACAATTTTACCTTCATGCCACAGTAGGCCATCCTGTGCCTGCAAGCTGGTTTCAGAGGACGAAGCAATCTCAGCAGAAGCCTGTTTGAGTCGGGATAGGAGATTCTCCTGTAATACAAGAAAGTTTCCTGAGGGAAGGATGGTGTCTGGGAGTGTGGACCTTTCAGGGTCGTTGAACATACGTGAAAGTGCATCTGGTTTTGTATTCTTTGACCCTGGCCTGTACGTTATATGGAATGAGAATCTAGAGAAAAAAAGTGCCCACCTTGCCTGCCGAGGTTTTAATCTCTTAGCCGTTCTCAGATATTCTAGATTCTTGTGGTCTGTATAGATAAGAATGGGATGTGCTGCACCTTCAAGTAAGTAAAGCCATTCTTCCAATGCGGCCTTGATGGCCAAAAGCTTGCGGTCTTCCACATCATAATTTCTTTCTGCTATTGATAATTTGCGGGAAAAGAAAGCAACCGGGTAAAGTAGGGCTTTAGCTCCTTGCCGTTGAGACAGCACAGCCCCCACTGCAACTTCCGAGGCGTCAACTTCAAGAACAAACGGTAAGGCAGGGTCAGGGTGCTTCAAGATGGGTGCTGACGTGAACAGCTTCTTGAGGGCTTCAAAAGCAGATTGAGCTTTGGGAGACCAGAGGAATCGGGTTCCTTGCTTAGTTAGTTCGGTAATGGGGGCGATAATAGCAGAGAACCCCCTAATAAACTTCCGGTAAAAGTTGGAAAACCCGATGAAGCGTTGAACCCCCTTTCTGTCCATAGGAGCTGGCCAATCTAAGATGGCGGTGACTTTCTGAGGGTCCATCTTAATGCCTTCAACAGAGATGATCAGACCTAAGAACTGGATACACTGAAGTTCAAAGTCGCACTTCTCCGGTTTGGCGTAGAGGCCATGTTGCCGTAGTCGGGTTAGCACATTTCGGACATGTCTACGGTGGTCATCAACAGAGGAGGAGAAAATCAGGATGTCATCTAGGTACACAATGACGTACAAGTCCAGATAGTCACGGAAAATGTCATTGACAAAGTGCTGAAAGGTGGCCGGTGCATTGCATAACCCAAAGGGCATGACTAGGTACTCAAAGTGCCCGAATCGAGTACGAAATGCCGTTTTCCATTCGTCTCCTTCTCGAATACGGATTCGATTGTATGCTCCCCGCAGATCCAGTTTAGTGAAGATGACTGCGGCTCCCAGTCTTTGAAACAGTTCGGGCACAAGAGGCAGAGGATAACGGTTCTTTACAGTAATCTTGTTCAATTCTCTGTAGTCTATGCAGGGTCGCAGTGAATGGTCCTTCTTTTCAACAAAGAAGATGCCTGCACCAGCTGGAGAGGTAGATGGGCGAATAAACCCTTTTTTTAGGTTGTCATCAATATAGTCCTTTAGCGTGCCCAATTCAAGCTTAGTTAAAGGGTAAATCCTTCCGAAAGGGACCTCAGCCCCTGGTAACAGTTCAATAGGGCAGTCATAGGACCTATGAGGAGGGAGAGTCTCTGCACCCTTCTTACTGAATACGTCCAGAAAATCGTGGTATGCCACTGGGATTGATTTTTGTAATTCAAGGTCTGAGTCAAGGCAGAGTAAGAGTGAGGGGTTGACCGAAGGTTCTTGCAGGCAATGTTGCTGGCAATAACTTGAAGGAAATGTGATTTCTCCAGTGGCCCAGTTGATTTGGGGGTTATGGGCCTGTAGCCAGGGCATACCTAGGATGATGGGGAACAGAGGTGATGAAATGGCATCCAGGCGTAAAAACTCTTGGTGATGGGAAGCAATGATAGTAAGCAAAGGGACCGTCTCTTGTGTGACTGGACCGGATTTAATGACAGAGCCATCAGCAAGATGTACAGCTAGTCCCCGGGCCTTTGGCTGAAGTGGAATGAGGTGTTTGGCTGCAAACGTCAAGTCTATAAAGCAGCTGCAGGCTCCGGAATCAATTATGACGGATACCTGGATACTCCTTCCTGGGAGCTGTAACATAATGGGGAGAGTAAGATGAGAGGCTTGGTTAGGTGAAACAGGATCATGCACTGAGGAGATTGAAAGGCACTTACGCATCTTTGCAGGGCAGGACCTCACATAATGCCCGGGTTCCCCACAGTACATACAGAGGTTATTGATTCGTCTGCGCTGTCGTTCCTCCATGGTGAGAGAGGGACGAAGCAAGCCCAACTGCATGGGTTCGGAGGTGTCCGGGCCCGGAGCGACTAGAGCAGAAGGAGTCTGGCTGAAGAAACTGGGAACTTTAGGTAGCATCCAAGTTGGCCGATATTGGCCTGAGGATCTTTCGGAGCGACGTTCCCTTAGACGTCGGTCAATCTGAATTGACAAGTTAATAAGTGCGTCCAGGGATTGGGGTGTCCCAACTCGTGCCAGTTCATCTTTTAAGGGATCAGATAGTCCCATCCGAAATTGGTAACGAAGGGCCGCATCGTTCCAATTGGTATCAGAACTCCAACGCCTGAACTCGGCCACGTAGTCCTCGGCGGCTCTGCGGCCTTGTTGAAGTACATGTATTGCGGCCTCATCGGATGCAGTCTGCTGGGGGTCCTCATAAAGTTGGGACATCGCTTCAAAGAACGTGGTGAGGTTGCTTAGCGATTCGGCCTTTTGTTCCAGAAGGCGATGTGCCCAGGCTTGGGGTTCTCCGGTCAACAGGGAGATAACGAAGCCCACTTTGGTTGCTTCCAAAGAAAAGGTGCGGGGTTGCAGGGCAAAATAGAGTTCGCAAGCATTATGAAAGGCTCTGTATTTGCTACGTTCACCCGCAAATCTTTCGGGTGTGGGTACCCTTGGTTCTGGTGGTAACATCACTACTGCAGGTGCGGATGAGGTAGCACCTGTAGTGTTGGCGGGAGATGACAGAATTTGAACTCGTTCTTCCAGCCGAGTATATCCCTCTTGTAAATCCTTAACAGCTTGTGTCAGACCCGCCAGATGTCGGCACAGTTCTTCCATGGGGGAGGTTCCTCGCTCGGGCTCAGACATGGCTGTCTGATACTGTCAACTTCTCACGTACCTGACTGATGAGCCCGGTAGTGCAGAGGAAGGCCTCCCTTACGTATCTGACTCGCGGCCCCTGGTAGAGCAGACAGGTGGCACGGGAGAGCAGAATGGTATGAGGGCCTGGCGGGTCAGCTGTTGGACGGGTAGCTCCAAGGTCCCAGATGCTTGAAGAGGAGACAACCAGCAGGTAGGAGGATTCCAACAGCAGGCAGGCAGAAGGACGGAACACCCGAGTCCACACTCACTCTGGAGGTTCACAGGCAAACGGATCAGTTCACAGGCCGGGTCAACAACAGGCGGGCAGCGTGGAATCCAAAGGAGCATGCAGGTACAAGGTCAGAGGGGAGCCGAGGTCAGGTGCAGGCAGAAAGCAAGGGAAGTCCAAAGTCAAGCCGGGTCGTACAGGAGATCAATCACAGAAGCAGGTAAACAGGAGCAGGGGTCACAGGAAGCTGTGGATCAGACAGCAAGGACATAATGCTGCTGCAGAGTTTAAATAGAGCAGCCTGTTGCCAATCACTGCAATTAGGCTGCAGACTCTACACTAAGTTAACTTAGGTAGCTTAGGTACCCCTTAGGTAGCAGACCCATGACATGATCGCCACCAAAAAGGCGACTTTCTTGGACAACATGGACAACGAGATCTTCCTGATCAGTTCAAAGGGAGCATGTTGTAGCACGGACAGAACAAGATTCAAGTCCCAAGGAGGCAGAGGTTCCCTCCTAGGAGGGACCAGATGTCGCACCCCTTGAATAAAAGTACTAACCAAGGAGTTAGACGCCACGTTGAAAAAGAACGGCCAGCGCAGACACCTGACCCTTGACCGTAGCCAGCGCCAAACGCTGGTCGACACCCATTTGAAGGAAGGACAACACCCTAGACACCGAGTATGTACGAGGTGAAAACCCCCTGGACTCACACCAGGCAAAATAGGCCTTCCAAGTACGGTGATAGACCTTCCCAGAGGAAGACTTCCTCGCATTGATCAAAGTGTGAATGACCTCCGGGGAAAGACCCCTATCCTTCAGGACCTCGGTTTCAACAGCCAGGCCGTCAAAGCCAGCGACTGTAAAGCAGGATGGAATATCGGCCCTTGAGACAGAAGATCTTCTCGAAGAGGCAGACGCCAAGGAGCGTCGACCGCCAGATTCACGAGGTCCCCGTACCAGGACCGGCGAGGCCAGTCCGGTGCCACAAGAATCACTGTGTGTGGTTCCGAGTTCAACCTGCGAAGGAACCTGGACAGCAATTGAATCGGTGGAAATGCATACATCAATCGGTACTGCTGCCACAGGGCTACCAAGGCGTCCGACGCGTCTGCCCGAGGATCGCGTGTTCTTGCCACGAACCTTTCTACCTTGTTGTTCAGACGAGACGCGAACAGGTCCACCTCCGGAAGACCCCACTTCGCGCACAACATCTGGAAGACATCCGGGTGGAGAGAGACCATTCCCCTTGGTCCAGGGTCTGGCGGCTCAGATAATCCACCTGCCAGTTCTCCACCCCCGGAATGTGTACCGCCGATATCGCCGGGACATGTGTCTCGGCCCAAGAAAGAATGTCGGCCACTTCCCGAGCCGCTCGGGCACTCTTGGTGCCCCCTTGGTGATTGACGTAAGCCACCGCCGTGGCATTGTCCGTCTGCACCCGAACCGGACAGCCGCGCAGCCTGTCCGTCCAACGTTGAAGGCAGAGATTTATCGCACGCAACTCCAGAATGTTGATCGGAAGGGAGGATTCCTCCTCCGACCAAGTTCCCTGGGCGGACAGAACGCCCAGAACAACACCCCAGCACGACAGGCTGGCATCCGTGGTGATCACCGTCCATGAAAGAGGACGAAAAGACTTTCCCCCCGACACCGCCGGGGACTGGAGCCACCACAGAAGATCCCTTCTGGTGCGATGGCTCAACGAAATCTGGATATCCAGAGATTGCGGTCGCCCGTCCCACCTGGACAGGATCTCCGCTTGGAGACCCCGTGTGTGAAACTGGGCAAAGGGAATCGCCTCGAAAGCCGAGACCATCAGTCCCAGACACCGCATGCACTTCCGCAGGGACGAGCACGGAACGTCCCTGAGGGACTGGACTTCTCCCTGAAGAGTCTTGACTTTGTCGTCCGGTAGGAAGACCTTCGCCTGGACCGAGTCCAGGATCATCCCCAAATAGGAAAGACGAACCGACGGACACAGCGTCGACTTTGGATAATTTACCGTCCAACCAAACTCCTGCAGAGTCTGCACCGTGACGGACAGATCCATCTTCAGGCCCTGGCTGGTCGCAGACCGAACCAGAATATCGTCCAGATACCCCAGGACAGAGATGCCCTGGGCTCTTAACAAAGCCAGCAGTGGTGCAAGCACCTTGGTGAAAACCCGCGGAGCCGAGGCGAGACCAAAAGGTAACGCCACGAATTGGTAGTGATCTTCCGCAATGGCGAATCGAAGGTACCTCTGGTGACCCTCGAAAATGGGGATGTGTAGGTACGCATCCTTCAAGTCGATGGAGGCCATGAATTCCCCCGGAACCAGGGCAGCCACCACCGACCGCAGGGATTCCATGCGGAACTTGCGAACCCGCACAAAGCGGTTCAGAGCCTTTAAGTCCAGAATTGGACATACCTTGCCCTCCTTCCTGGGCACGGTGAACAGATAAGAATAGAACCCCCGAAATCTGTCCCGATGAGGCACCGGAACCACCACTCCCTGAGCTCTCAGGTCCCGCACCGCTAGGCGCAGATCCCGCAAACGCTCCGGAGACAGTTGAAGATTTGAGGGAAAAAATCTGCTTTCCAGCCGAGAGAGAAACTCGATCTTGTAACCAGATCGAACGATTTCCTGAACCCACCTGTCCCGAACACGGGTCAGCCATGGTTGCGGAAAACCGAGCAAGCGTCCCCCCACCCCAGAGCCGGGTGAGGGCGCCCCTTCAGGCCGCATTGTTATGGGCAGCAGATCCGGACTGGCCGGAATTCTGCTTACCTGTCCACGGCTTCTTTTGGGAGCCCTGACCTTTGAACGGCTTGCCCTTATAGTGCGACCGAAAGGCACGAAAGGACCCCTGAGAGGGCCGAAAGGAAGCATGCTTCTTACCAGGAGCCGCCTTAGCCTTGTGGGATTGGGGCAAGAGCGTGCTCTTACCACCCGTGATCCCCTTTATCAGTGTATCCAAGGATTCGCCAAAAAGGTGAGAACCGTCATAAGGCAGATTGGCTAAGGTCTTGCGCGAAGATTGGTCCACCGACCAACACTTCAACCAAACCAAGCGGCGAGACAACACCGCCACACCGTGTACACGTGCGGCCAACGGAACCATATCTTGGTACAGCAAAAGGCTTGCGTATATTACGCCATTGATCCTTAACAGCGCGCTGAAAATCATCAGTGCAGGGAAAAACCTCGATGTTTTGCGTCTTTTCTTCGTCCCATAAGCCGCCAAGGCAGCAGGAGGACATGGCTCATCCTGTAATCGCAGCGTTTGCTTGATAGAAGCAACCAATTCATCCATGAGTGCAAGCTCTTCAGACGAGCCCGGGGGAGAATTATCAACCCCTTCAACCTCAGCCTCCACCTCGGACCCTACAAGATCCAGGGAGGAACGGGACCCCGACAAGGAGACCCCAGCCACAGCAGCCCCATCACCATCACCCTCTGAATCAGAGGAAATTGAAACTCTGGGCCTTTTAGAGGATTGAGCAGCCACCAGCATTTGCACCTGAGCAGCAAGGCTAGCCACAACCGCAGCCAAATCCCCCCCTGGGGGGGGGAAACAGCAGTCCCCTGGCTTCCCACCAATGTGGCAGGAAATTTGCTTTCCTGAGAATCCATGCCCCAAAGTATGTGGAAAAAGAAAGGGTTAACTGCCCCTTTAAAAAGCACGGCGAGCGCAGCCCAGCGCACACACACACACACCACACAAGTCGACCCCCACAGGGAGAAAGTCCAACTCAGGCAAGGATACAGGGATAGGGAGGTAAAAACCTTGAAAGACCGCTGCTGCTTCTGCCTCGATCGGTGCTCCAGGAGAAAGGAAGTGCTGACATGCAGGGCGCTCTATTAAAGCCTATGGGAGGCTACAAGAAAATGGCCGCCTGCAGTGTTAACATGCGGCCGGAGCGAGCGCAGCCAAAATGGCGTCGTTTGGCGCCGAAAACGCCGCTCCTCCAGCTCAGTGAAGTGAAAAAACACACCACATTATAATAAAACATGGCGGACCGCCGCAGCGGTCGCTGTAATGTGCCCCAAACATGATAAAATCATGCCCCACAGCACACAGCCATTCACACATACACAGGCTGACACAGACAGTGCAGCACAGCCCCCCCCCCCCCCTCCTTGCAGCCCACAGCATGCAGCCAGAGAGACAGGGAACTTAACAGTGTGAACACAGGCAGGGTTACACAGTCCCAGACTGACACCCCCCAAACAGACAGGTCCCCACACAAATACACTTACCTCCTAGATGGCGTGGGGAACCCGCACAGGCGAACAAGCCACTGCACATTGGACAGGGAGAGTAGCATCCAGGACGCAGAAGAACTGGGGTTGAGAAACCGCACAGCGTCCAGTGAGGTAGCCACCTCACCATAGCATCCCTGCACCGAGCAGGGTTGGGTCGTTCATCGTGCCAGGAGCGTTACCTGACTGAACGCTCTATGGCAGGCTGGGAAGCCACTGACCCACAACCTGCGACCAGGGGGATCAGCCCGAGACCCAGCCCGCACGAATCCTCTTCATCACAAGAACTAACTAATGCTGACAAAAACAACAGCTAAGTAAAGAGAGAGAAAAAACTCAAACAAAATCAAAAAAGAATAGAGAAAGGCTGAGACAAAATGTCCCAGCATAGAGACATCCAGCTACTCCTGACAAGCTAGACATTGAAACTGGAGTATGGATACAGGAAGTAGGAGGGTATTGACTGAGGGGACCACCCCCTGGGGGTGGGATATGTTAAAAGCTTTTATATTAACATATTCTGTTGCCTAGCTACTCCTTCGGAGCAAAGTCTAATACCCCATTGTGACGAATATGAAGATGGCGGCGACTGTCGGAGGACGTAAGAGAAAAACTCATTTCAGGGAGGTGGCACGCCGCATATTTTTAGTTACAAAAGGTATTTGAGGCCGGAACTCCGCTTTAAATTGGTATTGATATTAAAGAGGTAAATTGGTCACACTGCTCTCTGGTGCTGGCCTCTGGGTTTATTGGTCACAGTTGGTTTCAGAGGAGGAGGTAATAATACATACAGATGGCGAGGTCTCTGTGCAGTCAGTGTTGTGGCTGATGGCGTGCGCCAAACTGCTCCTGCAGTGGAAGCATGCGGCTGAAGTAGAGAGCAAAGCCGCTGCTTCCTCTGTATGCCGCTCCTCCCACAGGCAGAGTGCATTTGATATCCCCTCTGCAAGCTCAGGGCGGAAAGCAGTGGTCAGACAAAGAGCGATATCGCAGTCCTCCAAGAGGGGTTGAACATGACACTTTAGAAGATTTAAATAGTTGTGTTGTGCAGGAGGACATTCAGTTGGGTTGCCTCCATGGAGTGCGGTTAGGGTTATGTATGACGGGTTTAATAGATTCCCTATTAAAGCGAATTTCCACTGCTTAAGTGGTCCCGACCCCTGACATGCCACATTTGGCATGTATTCTTTTTTTTTTTTTTGGGGGGGGGGGGGTACCTAGTTTTGACAGGTACCCTCTCCCACTTACGCTCGGGGCACCTAGGCGGCTCGGGCGGAAGTTCTCCTCTCCTCCTCCCTCCCGGCAATCTTCTGTGATACGTCACAGGTCCCAGAAGATTGCCTGGCCAGTCACGACGTGCAGCACGACTCACGCATGTGCAGTGTGCACCCGGCTGTGAACGCACAAGCTGTCACAGCTGGGTGCCCACAAAAGATGCTGGCGCCAAGGGAGAAGACGGAGAGATCCAAGGCTCCCCCTGGCCGCATCGCTGGACTGTGGGACAGGTGAGTGTGTGTTTATTAAAAGTCAGCTACACTTTTTGTAGCTGCGGACTCTGAATAAACACAAAAGCCAGTGGAACTCCGCTTTAACTGCACAGAAGTGTCTTTGATCGGAATATAAGATATATGTTCAGTCAAGTCAGGGGTCAGTCTCCTTCCGCCTGTTCAGATTACACGGGAATGATGACTGTAAGGCAGGGGCATTACTACAGGGGTTGCAATTGCAACCGGGCCCCATTCTCCAGGGGGCCCGTATGGCTCCCCTGTTCACTTGGAGAGGAGGGGCGGCGGGGGCAGCATGTAGAGAAATCACTGTCCTCCTTTTTACTCCTGTAGCTGCAAGAGGAAAATGGAGGAGATCGGTTCCTCTGTATGCTGCCCCCGCCGCCACTCCTATCCAGTTCACTTGTGTTCTGCTGTCTCTGGGTCCCTGTGTGCTCCCCTAGTCCCCCCCCTGCCCCCCCACTGTGCTGCCTCCCCTCTCCTGCCGGCTGCTGCAGAGGATGTGTCACAATAGAGAACCAGGAAGGGGTCGGTAAATATGTAATTTACAATCTTCTTCCTTTTATGAATGGGCAGTCATAGTCTGACATTGTAAAAAAATAATAAAGATAAAAAATAATACAATTTAAAATACCAAAAAATAAAAACTACTGACACCAGTGGGTGAACTTCCAGGATCGCAAAGGTCACACTTGCGACCGGGCCCTGGCATTCCACCACCGTGGGGAGGCCCAAAGATGGCAGGAAGGGGGCCCACTACAGAACTTGTGAAAGGCTCCCACTGCAGGACCATAATAAAGGGCCCCGCAACAAGAGTAAAGAGTCCCAGGATCAATGGGAAGAGCCCCAGGTTTGAAGGGAAGGGCCAGGGGTTCGGGGGGCCCTTCATGGTTTCTTGCACTGGGGCCCTGAAGGTTCTAGTTACGCATCTGCTGTACGGGCTAGTTCACACCATCGATGTGCAATCAGGATGCATCCTGGATGCTTTTCTGCATTTTTGACGTGTTTTTGATGCAGTCCAGTGCATTTTTTTCCCCCTCTTTTTTTCTTAACCTTAAAAGGACACGTGCCATTGCATTTTTGGTACACTCTGGTGTGTTTTACCGTGTTCGAGTTTATTCACACCCATGCATGTTGCTTTTGAGAGTTTCTGTGGTGCACTTTGCTGTACTTTGCTGTTTTTTTGCTGCAATTTGTGTTTTGTATGGTTTCTTTTTTTCTTGGAAAATTTGTTGTGGGGCAGATTTAAAAACGCAAAATCACAGCAAAATTGTGGTAAAAGCGCAATAACTCCGTTTTGGATGCAGGTCCATTGAAGCCTATTACATGCAAAACGCTGCATTTTGCAGGAAAAAAGTCCCCAGCCCTTTCCGAAAATGCAGAGGCACAAAAATGCATTGATGTGAATATGTTCCATAGGAAACCATGAAAAAAAAAATTAAATACATTTCTGCAAAAAGCATGAAAAAATGCATTGCTGTGAATCAAGCCTTCCAGTACAGCCCAATGCAGGAAAAATGCAGCATTTTCTACTTTATTTTTCCTGGAATTGGATCTGCAAGTACTGGTTTGAACTAGGCCTTTGAAAACCATATAACCTACTTTCCATGCATTTTTTATGCAGAAAAAAATTAACTGAACTTCATGTGGTGTGAACTAAATAAGGACATTAATTTTCCAGTGCAATTTTGATGCATTTTATCGTGGTCCAGTGCAGAAAAAAATGCAGTGTTCTATTGGAACTGGAACTCACTGGAACTGACCACCCTGGTGTGAACTATGCCGTTGGAAATCCACAGACTACTATCCAGAAAAAAAATGCATTGGACTGCATGTGGTGTGACCTGGCCCTAAAAGTGGGAAGAAGAGGGTTGGGAATCTGGAAACCATGCAGTTAATTTTGGCTGATTGATGCAGATGACAACTGGATGATCATGGGCGGCACAGTGGTGTAGTGGTTAGCACTTTCACCTAGCAGCAAGAGGGTCGCTGGTTTGAATTCCAACCACGACACTACCTGCCTGGAGTTTGCATGTTCTCCCTGTGCCTGCGTGGGTGTCCTCCGAGTACTCCGGTTTCCTACCACACTACAAAGACATGCTGGTAGGTTAATTGGATCCTGTATAAAAAAAAAATGTCCGTACTGTGAATGTATGTGAGTTAGGGACCTTAGATTGTAAGCTCCTTGAGGGCAGGGATTGATGTGAATGTACAATGCATATGTAAAGTGCTGCGTAAATTGACAGCGCTATATAAGTACCTGAAATAAATAAAATAAATCTGCGATCAACAAAATGATCAAATAAGATATCTGATCTAAAGATCTGGGCATACAGGGTTTACATCATGGCTGGAAGCAAGTACAGATACAGAAAAGTTACAGCTAAGCATTAAATCCTGCAATCCTGAAACATCTGTGCCGAAAAAACAGCTGTAAGGGGGGAAGAAAGTATACCCCATTACAGAGGCCAGTCTGGAACACCTTAACGCCTAGAGAGGATCAACCAAAAAAGTGTCTGTGCTTTTTCATAAATTGGGCACCTAGGGGTCAATCCTTGGGCCCAAGATTGCAATGCAGGACTCTCCAGAGCAACAATCCACCCAAAAAATAAGCAAAACGGGAAATGAATGGCCTTTCCCTACACTTTTTATTGTTCAATGGGTGAGGATTTCATGTTAGAGGCAGCCTTAAGGTGGAGCTCCACCAAAAAGGGAAAGATCCGCCTATTCCCCCCCCTCCGCTGCCACTTTTGGCACCTTTTTTTAGGGGGGGACGGGTACCTGCTTTTCATAGGTACCCGCTCCCACTCCTGGTTGACTTTGCCGCGGCAAACTCATCCGGAAGTTCGGCCCTCTCCTCCTTCCCCCACTGCCGACCCATTCACAAAGCACAGCGCGCTCTGTGAAGCCGGTTTCCCTTACCCGAGATGGCGGTGGTATTGTTGAAAAACAGTAAAGCTAGCTCTTGAACAAACTGCCTGCTAAGGTCTTATTAATCCAATACTAAATCCTGTAATTTATTCAAAATAAATAAAGCATACAAATAAAATAACAAATTCTATATAAAAATAAGTGTATTAGTTTAGAGCAGCCTTTTTAAACCAGGGTGCCTTGGCAAAATGCCTAAAAATTGTATACAAGTGGGCAGGTGGGTGAAGCCTTCCTTTTACATAAAGCCACAGGTTTTCATTGTGCACCATTACAACCTTCTAGCTGCCGGCGTTCTAGCAACCAAAGGCATCATCAGTTGATAAGGATGATGTCAGTCGCCTGCATAGCATCCTTGTTTGTCTCTCCCCTGCCCCTCTCCAACAGCGTTGGGGGTCACAGTAGCTGAGTAATAGAGAAAAACTGAGGGAGAAGAGAAACATTGGAATACTAGTCAGTACCAGTTTTAAAAATTAGATTTGCTTTGGAAGAATAAATCACCTCTAAGGTTGGGTGTCCTACTTGGACTTGTGGATGTTGCTGCATTATGTATGTAGCACCCTCCTAGATAGGTGCTAGGAAAGCATATTGTGGCCTTGTCTGCTTATCAGGGGGGCCTGATCATTCAGCTAGGCTGTCATGTGTTTCCAGGTGTGTCTGCTGAGCTTGGGGACTCTCCCCACTATATCCAATGAGGACTCTTGTTGGACAGTGGAGGAAACCTGGCCAATAGCACACCAGGGCTTATATCTGTCTCAGTGGGCAGAACCTACCGCAATGCACCCTGGGATGGGGTATAAGTCTGAGGGGAGCACATGATAAAGTGTCTTGGGGGGTAAGCAGAGTCCCAGGAGGAGGTTGACGGCTGTCACTCCTCCTGTCAGAGGAAGCAAGTGTGTCCCTGGGCAGTCGGCCTAGAGCAGTGGTCCTCAACTCCGGTCCTCAGAGCCCACTAACAGGCCAGATTTTAAGTATTACCTTGGGGAAATGCAGACTAGAATACTGCAATCACTGAGCAGCAAATTAAATCACCTGGGATGGATTTCAGTTATCTTGAAAACCTGGCCTGTTAGTGGGCCCTGAGGACCAGGGTTGAGGACCACTGGCCTAGAGGACCAAAGGTTGAGCTGGGCTGCAGAAAGGGATCCAGAATGCTGTGGATCGAGTGGAGTTGCTGGGCAGAAGTTTTCTGGAAAAAAAGTGTTGCGAGTACTCAAAACTGCCCAGGGGTCTGCCTAGGATAGGAGGCCACTCCAGAAGGTTAAAGGGAGCCAGCTAACAGGTAGAGCGGTTTAGAAAGGGGGTGCCTGTGTCTAAACCCTGAAGATAAATGGGAGAAAAGGGGGTGCCAGTGTGGTCCCTGAAGTGTTCGGCAGCGCAGCAGTATATACAACTAGCTACCTCAGCAAGGAGTGCTTTAGGGAGCTTAAAGAGGACTTCTTCATTCAGGAAAGCAATCACAAGTCAGTTCAGTGTTAACCAGCGTTGACCGGCATCTTGTCAGCGTTAAGTTGAGCCAAAGGAGTATCCCTCCCATCCCTTCTCCTATCCAAGTTACAAAATAAATATAAAACCCCAAAGATACTGGACTGATCATTGTGTCCGTGCTCACACTTGGAGAATGTGCTTAAATGTGCTGTGGTTGCTAGCGGTAACCCAGGGGGACCCATATCCAGCAAAACGGCTGGGAACTGTGCTACATGTAAAACTATTAGAATAGTTTTACATTTTAGAATGGGGCGCCCCTAGACTTTCCATAATTTTTAAAGGGCGCCTTGACTGAAAAAAATGTTGAGAAACACTGGTTTAGAGACAACAGTCAGAAATACCCATAGCATGTAAGCACTTTTACAAGATAGCATTTAAAATGAAGAAATCTAAAATTGTGTATTTTCCAGAAAAAAAAAATAAATCAGAAATATTGCACAGACTGGTAGTACATAATGGCTGCATATTTTGTAGGCTGCATTATACAAGAGTGCAGTAGGCAGACCAGAAAGCCACTCGCATCAGATCAATATTGCAGACAGAAAGTGTGACTGTGCAGACAACAGCGCTCAGCAGTCTTCTCCGGTCAGCATAGAGAAACAACCTCCCACCTGGATGGACCCCTTGCTTTGCCCTGCTAGATATCATCAGGGGCAAGAAGTTGATGAGTGGTTAAAGCGGAGTTCCGGCCACCAAAAAAAAAATTTCAATGAAAATACCCCAGGGACAGTCAGGGCTAGTGCATTCCACAATGGATAGCCTCTGATCTGTCCCGGGTCGCACTTACCTTTTAGAAGAAATACTTACCTTGAAAATTTCTTCTCCAGCGCTGCCATCTCAGGTGTGGGCAGCTGAAGCCAGCGCGATCCTCTTCTGCGTCCTCTTCTGTCCTCTTCGGTCCCACGATGCACTGCACCGGCCCTGCCGTCACTTCCGGGGCTGCAGCGTCATCCCTGCACAGCTTCTGGGCATGCCCAGAAGCTGTTTAGCAAGGTATGACACGCCTGCACCGGAACTGACGTCGGGGCCGGCGCATTGATTCCTGGGAGCGATGACGTTCAGCTCCCAGGAATCATTGCAAAGCGAAAGTGACAGCGCGGGCCGCGGGAGGAAGTGGAAGAAAGGTGAGTATATTTTTCTGCAATTACAAGGTAAAAAAAAAAAAAAAAAATCGTAATTATCCATTTCTGCTTTAAGGCGATGGACTGCTAATCCATTGTGCTCTGCACACATGGGTTCAAATCCCATCCTCATCTAAGCATATTTCTCAGGGAGTTGCTTCTCATACCTGCCTGTGGAAGTCATCATGTCCAAGTCTGAGCAGCCTATAAAAAGTGTGAAGGAATCAAAACAACTGTAACCAAAGGAGCTGAGAAGCAGGCCGCTAGTCCTTATTCCATTTTTGAATTTTTTATTGGTCCCGCACCATTGTGCAGTCTGTATGCATTCCGATTCATGGATCCGTCACTGCACCGTTGTGAAGTCCGCCTGCATTCCGATCCATGGATCCGTCTGGATCAGGTAATAATCGGATGAACTGTCGTGATCGGCTTTCGAAAGCTGTGTACGAACGATCCGATTATTGTACAATCGATTAGAAAGTGGTATTTTTTGTCCGATTTTCGGATTGTGTGTACGGGCCATAAGTAGGGAAAACAGAGATCCTGTGTTTTTGGTAAGCAGGAACACGGATCTCTGTATAACCCCAGTACAAGCACCTCCCCACACACACACACACACAGTTAGCAAGCACTCCCTAGAAACACATAACCCTTTGATAGCCCCTAATGTTAACCGCTTCCCTGCCAGTGTCATTAGTACAGCGACAGTGAATATTTCTAGCACTGATCACTGTATTGGTGGCATTGGTCCCCAAAAAAGTGTCACTTAGTGTTTGATTTGTCCGCCACAATATCGCAGTCCGGCAATAAGTCGCTGATTGCTACCATTAGTAAAAAATAAATAAATAAAAATTCCATAAATATATGCCCTAGCTTGTAGACGTGATAACTTTAGCGTAAACCAATCATTATACACTTATTTGGATTTTTTGTCTTTTGTTTTAACCAAAAACATGTAGCAGAATACATATTGGCTTAAATCGATGAAGAAATTTGATTTTTTTCCATTTTTTTTTATTTATTGGATATGTTTTAGAATAGAAAGTAAAAAGTAGCTCCCCACACCCCCCCCCCCCCAAAAAAAAATGTCGGTCTTTTTTGTTTATAGCACAAAAAAAAAAAAAAAAAAAAGGCAGAGGTGCTCAAATACCACCAAAAGAGAACTATTTGTGCGGAAAGAAAGGACATACATATTTTTTGGGTACACTTTTTGCAAAAAATGGCCTGTTCATGAAGGGGATAAATCTTCCGGAACTGAAGTGGTTAATGAAGCAGGCGTAAAGTGGAAGCAGTAGATCTGCAGAGAATATTATTTTGAACACGTTACTTTATATCTGAATTTCTGCAGATTGTTAGTTGATTTGTGATAAATGATGAGCACACACAATAGGACAGCCCTGGGAAACGTAATGCTCTTTTAGTTGATAAAAGGAATGCTGAATTTTGTTGCGGTAGCGGTCCGGTATACAATATTATTATTTGAAGGTTGTTAAGTAGTTACACATAGTGTGGGGGTTTTAATTATTTTTATTTAATTTCTTCTCACTAAAAATGTACACCATCAGCCCGGGATTGTACACCCCAATATGTCCCCCCATATACCTAAATACAGTGCCTTGCGAAAGTATTCGGCCCCCTTGAACTTTGCGACCTTTTGCCACATTTCAGGCTTCAAACATAAAGATATAAAACTGTAATTTTTGGTGAAGAATCAACAACAAGTGGGACACAATCATGAAGTGGAACAAAATTTATTGGATATTTCAAACTTTAACAAATAAAAAACTGAAAAATTGGGCGTGTAAAATTATTCAGCCCCCTTAAGTTAATACTTTGTAGCACCACCTTTTGCTGCGATTACAGCTGTAAGTCGCTTGGGGTATGTCTCCATCAGTTTTGCACATCGAGAGACTGACATTTTTGCCCATTCCTCCTTGCAAAACAGCTCGAGCTCAGTGAGGTTGGATGGAGAGCGTTTGTGAACATCAGTTTTCAGTTCTTTCCACAGATTCTCGATTGGATTCAGGTCTGGACTTTGACTTGGCCATTCTAACACCTGGATATGTTTATTTTTTGAACCATTCCATTGTAGATTTTGCTTTATGTTTTGGATCATTGTCTTGTTGGAAGACAAATCTCCGTCCCAGTCTCAGGTCTTTTGCAGACTCCATCAGGTTTTCTTCCAGAATGGTCCTGTATTTGGCTCCATCCAACTTCCCATCAATTTTAACCATCTTCCCTGTCCCTGCTGAAGAAAAGCAGGCCCAAACCATGATGCTGCCACCACCATGTTTGACAGTGGGGATGGTGTGTTCAGGGTGATGATGAGCTGTGCTGCTTTTACGCCAAACATAACGTTTTGCATTGTTGCCAAAAAGTTTGATTTTGGTTTCATCTGACCAGAGCACCTTCTTCCACATGTTTGGTGTCTCCCAGGTGGCTTGTGGCAAACTTTAAACGACACTTTTTATGGATATCTTTAAGAAATGGCTTTCTTCTTGCCACTCTTCCATAAAGGCCAGATTTGTGCAGTATACGACTGATTGTTGTCCTATGGACAGAGTCTCCCACCTCAGCTGTAGATCTCTGCAGTCCATCCAGAGTGATCATGGGCCTCTTGGCTGCATCTCTGATCAGTCTTCTCCTTGTATGAGCTGAAAGTTTAGAGGGACGGCCAGGTCTTTGTAGATTTGCAGTGGTCTGATACTCCTTCCATTTCAATATTATCGCTTGCACAGCTCCTTGGGATGTTTAAAGCTTGGGAAATCTTTTTGTATCCAAATCCGGCTTTAAACTTCTCCACAACAGTATCTCGGACCTGCCTGGTGTGTTCCTTGTTCTTCATGATGCTCTCTGCGCTTTAAATGGACCTCTGAGACTATCACAGTGCAGGTGCATTTATACGGAGACTTGATTACACACATGTGGATTCTATTTATCATCATTAGTCATTTAGGTCAACATTGGATCATTCAGAGATCCTCACTGAACTTCTGGAGAGAGTTTGCTGCACTGAAAGTAAAGGGGCTGAATAATTTTGCATGCCCAATTTTTCAGTTTTTTATTTGTTAAAGTTTGAAATATGCAATAAATTTCGTTCCACTTCATGATTGTGTCCCACTTGTTGATTCTTCACAAAAATATTACAATTTTATATCTTTATGTTTGAAGCCTGAAAAGTGGCAAAAGGTCGCAAAGTTCAAGGGGGCCGAATACTTTCGCAATGCACTGTATATGAATTTCTGCAGATTGTTAGTGGATTTGTGATAAATGATGAGCACACACAATAGGACAGCCCTGGGAAACGTAATGCTCTTTTAGTTGATAAAAAGAATGCGGAATTTTGTTGCGGTAGCAGTCCGGTATACGATATTATTATTATTATTTGTAGGTTTTTAACCACTTCCATACAGGGCAGTTACACCCCCCTTCCTGCCCAGGCCAATTTTCAGCTTTTAGCGCTGTTGCATTTTGAATGACAACTGCGCGGTCATGCAACACTGTACCTAAACCAAATTTATGTCAATTTTTCCCAACAAATAGAGCTTTCTTTTGGTGGTTTTTGATCAGGTGTTTTCTTTTTTGCTAAACAAATAAAAAAAAAAAAAAAGTTTAAAAAAAAAAAAATCTTTTTGTTTAGGTTATAAAATCTTGTAAATAGATACGTTTTTTTCGGCACTGATGAGGCCGCACTAACAAGCACTGATGGGGTGGCACTGATGGGGTGGCACTAATATGCATCACTGATAGGTAGCACTGATATGCAACATTGGTGGGCACTGATAGTCGGCACGGGTGGGCAATAATGGGCACTAAAAGTGTATAAAAAGTTAAAATTTAAACCCGCGCTAAACTATGATATAAAATAGTGTCACCTGCAGCTGGTAATAAACCAAGAAAAGGATGTAAAATATTCTAAAACAGGGCTACCAGGCGTGTAAATAAATAATAAATTATAAATAATTCCAACTCATCAAATTACAATATATATGATGATAAAGTGCACTAGTGAAAAAATCTCAAATCAGTAAATGAAAAGGTTTTCATTATTGGATGATTTTTTCCTTTATTGATTTGAGATTTTTTCACTAGTGCACTTTATTATCATCATATATATTGTAATTTGATGATTTGGAATTATTTATAATTTATTCACACGCCTGGTAGCGCTGTTTTAGAATTTTTTACAATAATGGGCACTGTTGGGCGGCAATGATGGGCACTGGTGGGCACCAATGATAGATGGCAATGGTGGGCAGCAATGAAGGGGAGGGCACCACTGGCAGGCTCTGGCAGGCTGAGCCCTGATTGCCATCCCTGGTGGCCATGGTGAGCTTCCCTTGTGGTCATTCCCTGGTGGCTCTAGTGACACCCCCCAAGGGTCTGCACTGGTAATCAATGCTCTGATTACCAGCACAGACACCGCCCCCCCCCGTCAGGAGGGCCTGTCAGGCATGAACTGAGGAAAGCTGATCAATGGCTCCTCCTATTTACTATGTGACCAGTTGTGATTGGACACACCACAGCACCAATCGCCACTCTGCGTGACCCCCGGGGGCGCGCACAGCGCATTATCCTGCACGTCGTCATATGACGGTGGGTAAGGATAATGCAACCACCTTCCCGCCGTCAATTGCCTATAGGGCGGGCGGGAAGTGGTTAAGTAGTTACACATAGTGTGGGGTTTATTTCTATTTAATTTCTTCTCACTAAATGTACACCATCAGCCTGGGATTGCACCCCCCCACTATGTCCCTCCATATACCCAAATTTATATTACTATAATCAGGGGTCAAGTCCTGGGGAAAAAAAAGTGTGGGAACTCACCCAAGATCACCCCCCCCCCCCCCACTGACATTGCAAAAAAAGTACCTAAAATGCTCGTATTCTGTGCTAAACAGTACAAATATCAATAGTTAAACTATAAACATGTACAGTAGATAGTGCTTTTAGCAATGTGTTTAAGTTAAACAAAAGTCAAAAACCATATTTCTCTATTTACACAAAGGTTAGGTTAATATAACCCAGCCACCAAAGACTTCCTCCTTACATCAGAGTCTGCAGGATTCCCCTTTACAGGGCAGGGGAACTCTGACATAAAGGGGATCATGATCTAAAGGGGAACTCTGATATAAGGGGGGGGGGCTCTGGTGACCAGAGACCACCTTATATCAGAGTCCACTGCGTTCCCCTTTACATCAGGGTCTGCAGCATTGCCCTTTACACATCAGAGCTCCCCTTCACATAAGCATCCACAGAGTTCCCCCTTGCACTGTAAGGGGAAATTCTGCACACTGTAGTAAAGGGTAATTCCGGGAATTCTGATGTGGGGGGCTCTGGTGACCAGAGACCACCTTCCGCAGAGTGAATGCACTAAGGAAGGGAGGGGGGTCCTGATATAAGGGGTAACCTTTATAACAGTGCCCCCCTACATTATTGAATTCACTCCCCCTTACATCAGTGACCCCCCCCTCAGACTGGCCTGGCAGCACTGTCACTGACCTCCTCTTAGGTGCACCGTGCTCTGGTTTTATCTGGTAGCCTCCTCTCCACAGTCCATATATGTCCGACTTCTCCTGTGATCCCCATCCCGACGGCGCTCCCACTTTTGACTCCTCTCCAGACATCCCCTCAGAGACTGCAGAAATGATAAAAGACAAGAGATGGTCAGAGGCTGCAGACATGATGCAAGAGACAGTCAGAGGCTGCAGACATAATACAAGAGACAGTCAGAGGCTGCAGACATGGTACAAGAGACGGTCAGAGGCTGCAGACATGATACAAGAGACGGTCAGAGGCTGCAGACATAAAACAAGAGACGGTCAGAGGCTGCAGACATGATACAAGAGACGGTCAGAGGCTGCGGACATGATACAAGAGACGGTCAGAGGCTGCGGACATGATACAATAGATGGTCAGAGACTGCAGACATGATAGAAGATAGAAGAGGCACTAGGGGGGGCCGGAGAGCACAGGGGAAGCAGAAAGCACTGGAGGAGCTGAAGGGCGCAGGGGGGGGACTGGACAGAATTAAGGGGGGGGCCGTTTGGAAAGCATTGCAGGGGGGTTGGAAGGCACTGGGGGGTGGGGGGGCAGGGAAAACCAGGGGGGTGGAGAGCACAGGGGGAGGGGGGAACTGGAGAGCACTGGGGGAACTGGAAATCACTGAGGGGAGAGCCAGGGCGCACAGGTGGGGGGGTGGAGAGCACCGGGGGGGTTAAAGAGCACTGGGGGGCCTGCAAAAGAAGTTGTATAGGAGGGGGATGGGGCAGCTGCATATAGATGAATTGATCTTTCCATATTCCTCCAGCAGCCGCTGAGAGGAGGAGAATCAGGCATACAGCGACAGCAGGAGGAATATGGAAAGTTCAATTTATCTATATGCAGCTTCCCCATCCCCCTCCTATCCAGCACACAAACAAGGCTCCTCAGGCAATCTCACTTACCTTCTTCCTGCTGCTGACTGAAGGAGCTGCCACTGCAGCTGCCTTCACACAGAGATGCGGGCGGCCCAGCGGTCACCGGCCTAAAACCCCCCAGTGTGTGCAACCCCCCCCCCCCCCCGTACGCCACTGGGAGCGGGGACAGTAAGTGGACTATTTCTCAGTTTAAGGTTTAGGCAGGTCAATCCGCCGCAGCGCACCCAGCCTGTCACAGTCTATTCATTTTGAAGAGGCTGGTGACCAGGCTTCAGCTGTGCAACGCGCTGAAGCGGATTAATCCGCCTAAACCCGAAACAGAGAAAATAGTCCACTTACTGTCCCCGCTCCCACAGAACACAAGGGGCCCAGAGACATTTATTTTCTAAATATCTGCACAGTGGGGGGTTGTCTAATGGCTGGTGGTCCCCCCTTGACAGCGGCCCTGCGTGCAGGACGCAGATGCTAATGGGAACGACGTTCCTGCTGTGAAAAAAGTATGGGAACGCCATTCCCATGCGTTCCTGCAGGACTAGAGCCCTGGTGTGATGGGTGTATAGGAGATTGTATAGTGTGTGATGGGTTGCCATACACTCGCCGGACGCTCGAACGGATCCCACGGCGATATTCGGTCGCCCCAGTGACCATTCAGAAGCCGCTGTCCTATCAGAACACCTTCACCATTCTGTGCCTCCTTAAAGGCCCTGACTGGAAGTGTTCCCGCACACTAGTTGGAGTCCAGCCAATCTGTGAGGTGCAGGGGAGGTCATGAACCAATAATGTTCTCCTTTTTGCAGTGTGAGGACAGCTGCCTTTGGACGATTTGTGACAGAAAGAATGGGCGGCCTAATTGAAGGGCGCGGAAATCTGAAAGGAAGGGCCAAAGTAAAAAAGAAAAGGAGAAGGAGGGAGGCCTCTGACTAGAAGGGCGGAAGTAGGCGATTATGGCGCTTTATAGGAAACCCAGAAAGGAGGAGGGAGGCCTCTGACTGGAAGAGCGGAAGTAGACGATTATGGCGCTTTATAGGAAACCCAGAAAGGAGAGGGAGGGATCTGAAAGGAGAGGGAGGGGTCCTAAAGGAAGGGCAGAAATACAAATATGGAGGCGTCCAATAGGGAATGCCTAAGAAGGGAGGAGGAGGGGCGCTGATCTGGGAAATCTATTTGGAAACCAAATATACTTACAAAAAAACAAATCATAGAATAAAAAGCTACTGAGCCTCGCCCCCTCTGAGTCTCTGCTCCCTTCCAGCACTCGGTGGCTCTTTTATTATGTCAGTTCACAGCCTGGCCAACCCTGCACCAATGGGTGAAGAGAAAGGCTGGATCTGCTCCGCCTCCTCCAGGCTCTTGTGCCCACCCTGTCCCCAGTAAACACCGGCTGTGCAGTGAAGGGAATGTGTGGGCGGGGCATTGTAATGGGAGTAGCCTGTGTGATGTACAAGAATGCAGAATCAGCTTGTATGATCACTGTGAGTGGATCCCTCCCCTTCTAATGAGTGCAGCCAATAGAGTTTAGTGTGGTCTTCCTATGGAACCCAATAGCCTGTTCACACTCCACTGAAAAGCGATCCATATTTTTGTCACTTTTCAGAGGCATTTGATATCGCTCCACTTTCCTGCCTGTTTTAACCCCTAAATGCCACCCCCCTTTACCTTCCCCCTCCCTCCTCCTGAATTCATCCCTGACCATATTTTTAAACACAGCCACACGGGACCTCGCACTGCGCTTTCCAATGCATGTTGTGCTTCATATCACGCATTGCAGACGAGTGTTCGCTGCTATGCAATTTTCAAGGAGCAAAGTTGCGAGTCGCATAGAGACAGTGCATTCACTTGGCTGCCCTACACATTCTCCTTTTTTTAGGGGGACGAGCTTTGCAAATTTTTTTTATTAAAGGCGCGTTCTCCTCGTGCGACAATCGAAGTGAAACTGCATCACATTCGGGGTGCTATTAAATAATAATTTTAAATCCGATTGTATAGTGTGTGTGATAGGCCTACAGAAGATTGTACAATCAGATTATATAGTGTGTGATGGGCTTGCAAAATATTGTACAATCAGATTGTATTATTTGTGATGGATCTACAGAAGATTGGTACACACACTATACAATCTGATTGTACAATCCCCTGTAGGCCCATTATATATTATACAGTTGGATTGTACAATCACACATTATAAAATCTGATTGTACAGTCTTCTGTAGGGGGGGGGGGGGGAGGGTCACACAGCCGCCACACACTCACCGTTTGCTTGGATGATTAAGGACTTTGCGCATCTCAGACCCCTCCATAGCAGCATGTATCATTTACAGGGGAAAAATGTGGCAACCAATGAGATCACTTTGGGGTGTCTATTTACTGGAAATTGTTTTGGAAAGTTTTTAATTTTAAAAGAGAAAGAAAGAAAAATTTATATATATATATAAATACATAAGTCTGTCTCTCCCCCCTTTACATAGTAAACAATAGCATACAAAGATATTCTAAATTGCAATGGTTTGTTGAAGTTCTGCTATATGAAGGGGAAAATGCAATGAATATAAATCAAGAGACAGATATAGATATGTAAAGCAGATATTATCCCCAGAGGGAGTATATTTTTTAAAAAATATGGCAATAGGAATTTGGCAGCAGGAGTCACATGACAGTTGGTCAGCCTGGAGTAGAAATTTGAAAAAAAAAAAGTGAGTCACATGACAGTTGGCAGTTGGTCAGCCTGGAGTTCTAAATTGAAAAGGTCACATGACCAATGACATCATCACAGCTGCCTATAAAAGGAATGCTCCCAGCTGACAGTTGACAGTTGAGCTTTAGCAAACGGAGAGAGAGGAGGTCAGAGTTGCAGCTCTTCTATTATTCTACTGAAAAAACAAAACAAAATGAGATTATTATTATTCATAGCAGCCGTTGTTGTTCTTATCAGTGAGGCGACAGGTAAGATATTTTTTATTAAATAGATGCAGCAGAATTTGAATATTATTAGCTATAGAAGTACAGATGGATTCTCTGGGGTAACCGGAAATGAAGAATATAAAATTGTATTAAATCCAAAAACAACCATTTATTATATTGCAGTTCACTAATTCTTAGATGTGATGGCTGCATCCGTTTTTGTTTTTAGGCTACTTCCACACTGCTCAGTTGCAAAAACAGTAAAAACACATCTTCACTTTTTTCCGCATTTATAGTGCGTTTTAACCCGAAATGTGACTTAAAACACCACACCAAAAATGCGAACACGGGTGCATTTTTGCTGCATTTTCCATTCATTTCAACAAGGTTTTCATTTTTTTTTCTGCGTTTTTGCCACATTTTTAATGCATTTTTTTATTCATTGTAATAGGGAGGTGCATTTTAATGCATTTTTGCCACATTTCTGATACATTTTCCATTTATTTCATTAGGGAGGTGCATTTTATGATGCGTTTTTGCCATATTATTTGCATTTTCTATTCATTTCACTGTAAAGGTGCATTTTTGATGCGTTTTCCATTAATTTCAATGGGAACTAGCATTTTTATGCATTTTCCACTGATTTCCATGGGGAGATGCATTTTTGACTAATTTTTACCACATTACTGATGCTTTTTCTATTCATTTCAATGGGGAAGGTGCATTTTTCCCATACCTTTTTGCATTTTCCATTCATTTTAGTGGAAAAGTGCAATTTTATGCAATTTGATGCATTTTTCATTCATGTCAAAGGGGCGAGCATTTTGTATGCATTTTCCATTGATTTCAATGGGAGATTCATTTTTTTTTATGCATTTTCTATTGCTTTCAATGGGGAGATGCATTTTTAATTCATTTTTGCCACATTACTAATGTATTTTCTGTTCATTTTAATGGGGGAGGTGCATTTTTTGCCATAATTTTTCATTCATTTAACTGGAAAGGTGCATTTTTGATGCGTTTTCTATTCATTTCAATGGGGACGAGCTTTTTTTATGCATTTTCCATTGATTTTAATGGGGAGATGCATTTTAAAGAGGTTTTAAACCCTTCTTTTTTTTTTTTCTTCACCCTGAAAGACAAACACATAATGAGCTAGTATGCATCGCATACTAGCTCATTATGAAATACTTACCTTAGAACGAGCCCCCGCCATGCCGCCCGCTTACCTGTATGATGGGTGACATGTCCAGTCGCCCGTCTTCCGGGATCGCAGCATCCAGCTATCTGATTGGCCGGAGCCGCGGTGACGTCATTCACGGCACGGCGTTCTGAAGGAACGGTGCCAGCGGCCGTTCTTTCAGAGCGCATGCGCCAGTGACATCACTGGATGCATGTAAGGTAAATATCTCCTAAAGGTACATGTTTAGAAGATATTTACAGTACCTATAGGTAAGCCTTATCATAGGCTTACCTATAGGTACAACTTGCAGAGGAGGGTTTACTTCCTCTTTAATGCATTTTTGCCACATTACTAATGTATTTTGTATTCATTTCAATGGGGGAGGTGCATTTTTGCCATATTTTTTGAATTTTTCATTCATTTTACTGGAAAGGTGCATTTTTGATGCGTTTTCTATTCATTTCAATGGGGACGAGCATTTTGTATTGATTTTAATGAGGAGGAGCATTTTTAACTGTCCATCTTTTTCATTCCGATCGATAATCAATAACCAATGTAAAGGGTCCTCCCAGGGATTAGGGGACAATAAACAACCCAGAAAAGTCCACGCTGGGGGGGGGGGGGGGTGGTGGTCACACAGCTGCCACACACTCACCGTTTGCTTGGATGAATAAGGACTATGCACATTAATATTGTGGCAGTGTAACTAGTGGTGAGCAGGTATTTCTCCCAGGATTATCAACCAGGCAGGTTGAGAGGACTGTTTTACTGGGAGAAGACTGGGTTTGCAGTTTCCCCTATGGTGGATAAAGTCCAGTTGGGGACCTGGAGTCTGGAGATTTCCAAGCGATATGGGTGAGAGGAAATCTCCAATCCTGGGACCAGGTCTTAAGGCCCGTACACACGTACCGATCGTCGGCCGACCGATCGGCCGTCTTTTGTCCCCGGGCTGTCGTGTCTGCTGAAAAGTGCAAAAGACTGCACATGAATTTTGTCCGCCGACTACAGTTGACTGCAGAAGTGATGTCATGTAATGGTTAACTTTCCCTGTGTTTTTTCTTTTCTGAGCATGCCCAGTCTTGCAAATCTGCGGTCTGTCGGCCGAATTCTGTACTGACTGGCGAACAATCGGCCGTTCTGGTGTCGGCATACAAAAATTTTAATGCTTGCAAGACAGACTCTTGTCGGCAGAATGTGCGCAGACAGCTGTCGGCGGCACCATACTAACAAGCGTACAATCGGCAGATCTTTCGTCCGCCGACGTTTGTATGCCGATGATCGGTACGTGTGTACGGGGCTTTAGGAACAGACAGCACACTGATTGTGCAGGTGGATCTGGGCCTCACCCTCCCGAGGAGTCCTGGCGTGCAAGGGAGAAGGGTGCATGTTTGCACGGTACGAGTAGATGGTGAGCCTTTGGGCTGGATCAGAAAAGGAAGCTGGAGAAAGTGTGCAAACTGAGGTACAGTGTTTTTACAGGAACTCTGTTAGATGGACAAGAGGGTCAAGGCTTAAAGCCTGAGTAGCGGTGCTTCTAGAGAGCCAGGTGGCTTTGGATTTTTCGTTTACATTATTGCTGTGGAAAGCTGAAACCCCTACATGGGCAACTATTATGTTATTGGACTTATGTTTCTTTATATTTTCCTTTAACAAAAGTGAACATTTATGCAGTGTCGACTAAAAATGGTAATGAACGCTGAGAAGACAGAGAAAAATCGGAGGATATTTAGTCCGATTTTCGTCAAGTGTGTATGGCCCTTAAGTGGACTATTTCTCAGTTTCAGGTTTAGGCAGATCAATCCACGGCAGCGCTCCCAGACTGTCACGGTCTATTCATTTTGAAGAGGCTGGTGACCAGGCTTCAGCTGTGCAATGCGCTGCGGTGGATTAATCCGCCTAAACCCGAAACAGAGAAAATAGTCCACTTACTGTCCCCGCTCCCACAGAACACAAGGGCCCGGAGACATTTATTTTCTAAATAGCTACACAGTGGGGGGTTGTCTAATGGCTGGCGGTCCCCCCTTGACAGCGGCCCTGCCTGCAAGACGCAGATGCTAATGGGAACGGCGTTCCCATGCGTCCCTGCAGGACTCGAGCCCTGGTGTGATGGGTGTATAGGAGATTGTATAGTGTGTGATGGGTTGCCATACACTCGCCGGACGCTCAAACGGATCCCATGGCGATATTCGGTCGCCCCAGTGACCATACAGAAGCCGCTGTCCTATCAGAACACCTTCACCATTCTGTGCCTCTTTGAAGGCCCTGATTGGAAGTGTTCCCGCACACTAGTTGGAGTCCAGCCAATCTGTGAGTTGCAGGGGAGGTCATGAACCAATAATGCTCTCCTTTGTGCAGTGTGAGGACAGCTGCCATTGGACGATTTGTGACAGAAAGAATGGGTGGCCTAATTGAAGGGCGCGGAAATCTGAAAGGAAGGGCGAAAGTAAACATTGTGGTCCCTTATTGGAAAGGAGAAGGAGGGAGGCCTCTGACTGGAAGGGCGGAAGCAGACGATTATGGCGCTTTATAGGAAACCCAGAATGGAGAGGGAGGGGGTCCTAAAGGGCAGAAATAAAAATATGGAGGCGTCCAATAGGGAATGCCTAAGAAGGGAGGAGGAGGGGCGCTGATCTGGCAAGTTTATTTGGAAACCAAATATACTTACAAAAAAAACAAATCATAGAATAAAAAGCTACTGAGCCTCGCCCCCTCTGAGTCTCTGCTCCCTTCCAGCACTCGGTGGCTCTTTTATTATGTCATTTCACAGCCTGGCCAACCCTGCAACAATGGGTGAAGAGAGAGGCTGGATCTGCTCCGCCTCCTCCAGGCTCTTGTGCCCACCCTGTCCCCAGTAAACACCGGCTGTGCAGTGAAGGGAATGTGTGGGCGGGGCATTGTAATGGGAGTAGCCTGTGTGATGTACAAGAATGCAGAATCAGCTTGTATGATCACTGTGAGCGGATCCCTCCCCTTCTAATGAGTGCAGCCAATAGAGTTTAGTGTGGTCTTCCTATGGAACCCAATAGCCTGTTCACACTCCACTGAAAAGCGATCCATATTTGGGTCACTTTTCAGAGGCATTTGATATCGCTCCACTTTCCCGCCTGTTTTAACCCCTAAATGCCTTTCCCCTCCCTCCTCCTGAATTCATCCCTGACCATATTTTTAAACACAGCCACACGGGACCTCGCACTGCGCTTTCCAATGCATGTTGTGCTTCAAATCACGCATTGCAGACGAGTGTTCGCTGCTATGCGATTTTCAAGGAGCGAAGTTGCGAGTCGCATAGAGACAGTCCATTCACTTGGCTGCCCTACACATTCTCCTTTTTTTAGGGGGACGAGCTTTGCGCAATTTTCTTTTTTTAAAGGCGCGTTCTCCTCGTGCGACAATCGAAGTGACACTGCATCACATTCGGGATGCTATTAAATAATAATTTGAAATCCGATTGTATAGTGTGTGTGATAGGCCTACAGAAGATTGTACAATCAGATTATATAGTGTGTGATGGGCTTGCAAAATATTGTACAATCAGATTGTATTATTTGTGATGGATCTACAGAAGATTGGTACACACACTATACAATCTGATTGTACAATCCCCTGTAGGCCCATTATATATTATAATGTGATAATAAAAAAGTGCGCTGGAAAATCAGAAAAGCAGCAACCTTAGAAAATTAATATACTGTGAAAAATGTGTATCAGGTGGTTTAAACTATTCAATAATATGTCCAATGTGTACATATAATGACAAATCAACAAAAATGGTGATATATATATATATAGGAAGACAAACCTTTCCACAAATTGGGTAAACAAATAAGTGCCTGCAGTCACAGACAGTGCTTCCCTTCACTTGTGCAGCCCCGTGTCACCGCCATCCCTCTGCCTCATGCCCTCAATCCATCCCTCCCACCGCCATCCCTCTGTTCTGCCTCATCCCATGACCATCCCTCCCACCGCCATCCCTCTGCTCTGCCTCATCCCATGACCATCCCTCCCACCGCCATCCCTCTGCTCTGCCTCATCCCATGACCATCCCTCCCACCGCCATCCCTCTGTTCTGCCTCATCCCATGACCATCCCTTCCACCACCATCCCTCTGTTCTGCCTCATCCCATGACCATCCCTCCCACCGCTAACATCCCTCTGCTCTGCCTCATCCCATGACCATCCCTCCCACCGCCATCCCTCTGTTCTGCCTCATCCCATGACCATCCCTTCCACCACCATCCCTCTCTGCCTCATCCCATGACCATCCTTCCCACCGCCATCCCTCTGCTCTGCCTCATCCCATGACCATCCCTCCCACCGCCATCCCTCTGCTCTGCCTCATCCAATGACCATCCCTCCCACCGCCATTCCTCTGCTCTGCCTCATCCCATGACCATCCCTCTCTGCCTCATCCCATGACCATCCCTCCCACCGCCATCCCTCTGCTCTGCCTCATCCCATGACCATCCCTCCCACCGCCATCCCTCTGCTCTGCCTCATCCCATGACCATCCCTCCCACCGCCATCCCTCTCTGCCTCATACCGCCATCCCTCTGCTCTGCCTCATCCCATCTCTCCCACCGCCATCCCTCTGCTCTGCCTCATCCCATCTCTCCCACCGCAATCCCTCTGCTCTGCCTCATCCCATCCCTCCCACTGCCATCCCTCTGCCTGATCCCATCCCTCCCACTGCCATACCTCTGCCTGATCCCATCCCTCCCACTGCCATACCTCTGCCTGATCCCATCCCTCCCACTGCCATACCTCTGCCTGATCCCATCCCTTCCACTGCCATACCTCTGCCTGATCCCATCCCTTCCACTGCCATACCTCTGCCGGATCCCATCCCTCCCACTGCCATCCTTCTGCCTGATCCCATCCCTCCCACCGCCATCCCTCTGTCTGATCTATCCCCCCTCCCATGAGGCAGTGGTGATGGGGATGACATCAGTGGCGGTGGTGGTGGGGATAGGGATGACATTAGTGGCAGTGGTGATGAGGATAGGGATGATATCAGTGGCAGTGGACATTGTCATTCCTATCCCCACTGCCACTTATGTCATTCCTATCCCCACCACCACTGCTGTCATCCTTATCCCCACCACCACTGCCACTGATGTTATTCCTATCCTTACCACTACTCCCACTGATGTCACCCCTATCCTCATTCCCACTTATGTCATCCCTATCCTCAACACCGCCACTGATGTTATCCCTATCCCAACCACCACTGATGTCATCCCTATCCCCACCACTGCCACTGATGTCATCCCTATCCCCACCACTGCCACTGATGTCATTCCAATCCCCACCACTGCCACTGATGTCATTCCAATCCCCACCACTGCCACTGATGTCATTCCAATCCCCACCACTGCCACTGATGTCATTCCAATCCCCACCACTGCCACTGATGTCATTCCTATCCCCACTGCCACTGATGTCACCCCTATCCCCACTGCCACTGATGTCACCCCTATCCCCCACCACCACTGATGTCATCCCAATCCCCACTACCACTGATGTAACCCCTATGTTCACCACCACTGCCACTGATGTCATCCCTATCCCCACCACTGCCACTGATGTCATGCCTATTCCCACCGCCACTGATGTCACCCCTATCCCCCACCGCCACTGATGTCACCCCTATCCCCCACCGCCACTGATGTCACCCCTATCCCCCACCGCCACTGATGTCACCCCTATCCCCCACCGCCACTGATGTCATCCCAATCCCCACTACCACTGATGTCACCCCTATCCCCATCCCCACTGCCACTGATGTCATCCCAATCCCCACTGCCACTGATGTCATTCCTATTCCCACTGCTACTGATGTCATCCCTATCCCCACCACCACTGATGTCACCCCTATCCCTGCCACCACTGCCACTGATGTCACCCCTATCCCCACCTCCACTGCCACTGATGTCATCTCTATCCTACCACCACTACAGATGTCACCCCTATCCTACCACCACTACTGATGTCACCCCTATCCTACCACCACTACTGATGTCACCCCTATCCCCACCACCACTGCTACTTATGTCATCCCTATCCCATCAATACCATAAGAAACTACATACACATTTTGGGGGCGCCTGTGAACAAAAACCTTGATTTTACTACACGTGTAATATATCACCCTGCACACTGGAATGAGAGCAATAATTATAGGATCAATATTTATGGTTAACTCTGAACTGATGACCTCCTATTTAATAGCTTTGCCTATGGAAAATATAGGGTACTGAAATGTGTTGCTATTTTCGCGCATGCATAGGCTTAAGGTTTGACATGTTGGGTATTTATTTACTTGACATAAACTCATCTTTTATATTTTACCCAAAAATTGGGTAATCTATTTTTAATGTACCCTAAAATTACCTGTTATCTCTTAGCCTGGGTTCACACCAAATTTGGACTGCATCTAAATAGCAACCCGTGAATGCAAACAGATTGGGGAGTGTATGTTAGGTTAACGACACCCCCCAATCGGTTTTCAAAACACAGTGCGATTTGCAGAATCGGATCGCATGGGTGTGCAGGCTAAATATAACTAAAAAACATAGAGAAACCGGTAGTTGTTCATCATTGGTCATTTTGTTTAAAAAAAAAAAAATGGGCTGCTCAGCCTAAAATGCCCGGGCCTATTTTTTGTCCCAGTCCGGGCCTGCGCCCTTGTGTTATTTCTATCTGGTAAGGGGCATATCCGATCACGGTGGAGGCTTCACTGCTCACATCTATTTTGGATCTTGCACTTTTGGATTTTTTCACATGCATGTCGGTTTGAACATGTTTTAGGTAGGGATGCACCGAAATGAAAATTTTGGGCCGAAACCGAAAATGCAGGATGCCATTGGCCGAAAACCGAAAATTACTTTTCCCCCAAATAATTTTAAAATAGATAGAACGGGCATACGCCAAAAACAGGCAGCGACGTACACCTGTCGCTGCCACCCTGTCACAGTATATGTACTGTGATGGGTTGGCAAGAGGTTAATTTAATTACCAATGGTATTTGTATTATGCAGCATGAGGGGGTTAATGTATTGTCACTGCTGGTCACTGCTGCATTAGTGACCAACCAGTGGCAGTTAATTAACCCCTTTGTGCCTTCGTACCTGATACACATTATTCCCATTATATATTATATAGTTGGATTGTACAATCTATCACACATTATACAATCTGATTGTACAGTCTTCTGTAGGGGGGGGGTCACACAGCCGCCACACACTCACCGTTTGCTTGGTTGATTAAGGACTATGCGCATCTCAGACCCCTACATAGCAGCATGTATCATTTACAGGGGAAAAATGTGGCAACCAATGAGATCACTTTGGGGTGTCTATTTTCTGGAAATTTGTTTGGAAAGTTTTTAATTTTAAAAAAAGAGAAGGAAAAAAAAAAACTATATATATATATATATATATATATATATATATATATATATATATATATATATATATATATATATATAACATATACACACACACATAAGTCTGCCCCCCCCCCCCCTCTTTACATAGTAAATAATAGCATACAAAAATATTCTAAATTGCAATGGTTTGTTGAAGTTCTGCTATATGAAGTGGAAAATGCAATGAATATAAATCAAGAGATAGATAGATATATATATATAGATATGTAAAGCAGATATTATCCCCAGAGGGGGTATATTTTTAAAAAATATGGCATTAGGAATTTGGCAGCAGGAGTCACATGACAGTTGGCAGTTGGTCAGCCTGGAGTTCTAATTTGAAAAAAAAAAAAAAAAGTCACATGACCAATGACATCATCACAGCTGCCTATAAAAGGAATGCTCCCAGCTGACAGTTGACAGTTGAGCTTTAGCAAACGGAGAGAGAGGAGGTCAGAGTTGCAGCTCTTCTATTATTCTACTGAAAAAACAAAACAAAATGAGATCATTATTATTCATAGCAGCCGTTGTTGTTCTCATCAGTGAGGCGACAGGTAAGATATTTTTTATTAAATAGATGCAGCAGAATTTGAATATTATTGGCTATAGATGTATAGATGGATTCTCTGGGGTAACCGGAAATGAAGAATATAAAATTGTATCAAATCCAAAAACAACCATTTATTATATTGCAGTTTACTAATTCTTAGATGTGATGGCTGCATCCGTTTTTGTTTTTAGGCTACTTCCACACTGCTCAGTTGCAAAAACAGTAAAAACACATCTTCACTTTTTTCCACATTTATAGTGCGTTTTCACCTGAAATGTCACTTATAAAAAACACACCAAAAATGCGACCACGGGTGCATTTTTGCTGCGTTTTCCATTCATTTCAATGGGAACTAGCATTTTTATGCATTTACTACTGATTTCCATGGGGAGATGCATTTTTGACTAATTTTTACCACATTACTGATGCTTTTTCTATTCATTTCAATGGGGAAGGTGCATTTTTCCCATACTTTTTGCATTTCCCATTCATTTTAGTAGAAAAGTGCAATTTGATGTGTTTTTCATTCATGTCAATGGGGCGAGCATTTTCCATTGATTTCAATGTGGGAGATGCATTTTTAATTCATTTTTTCCACATTACTAATGTATTTTCTGTTCATTTCAATGGGGGAGGTGCATTTTTTTGCCATATTTTTTGAATTTTTCATTCATTTTACTGGAAAGGTGCATTTTTTGAAGCGTTTTCTATTCATGTCAATGGGGACGAGCTTTTTTTATGCATTTTCCATTGATTTTAATGTGGTGGTGCATTTTTACTGCATTTTTGCCACATTACTAATATATTTTCTATTCATTTCAATGGGAGAGTTGCATTTTTGCCATATTTTTTGCATTTTCCATTCATTTTACTGGAAAGGTGCATTTTTGAAGCGTTTTTCTATTTATTTCAATGGGAATGAGCATTTTGTATTAATTTTAATGAGGGTGTGCATTTTTGCCATGTTTTTTTTATATATTTTCCATTTATTTTAATGGAGAAATGCATTTTTAATGCATTTTTGACACATTGCTGATGCATTTTCCATTCATTTCAATTGGTAGGTGGATTTTTTATTTTTTGCATTTCTATTCATTTCACTGGAAAGGTGCATTTTTGATATGTTTTTTATTAATTTTAATGGGGAAGCACATTTTTTTTTTTTTTTTATTCATTTTAATGGGGAGGTGTGTTTTTGGTGCAAATATGCAGCAAGCAGGACTTCCTAACAAAAGCTGGATACACACTATACAACTTTTGTTGTCAGATTTCCTTTAGATTCAAGCCCCGTACACACGTACCGATGGTCGGCTTACAAATGTTCCTCTTTTCTCCCCGGGATGTCGGTGTCTGCTGAAAAGTGCAAAGACAGCACAAGGACAGCACAAGAATTTTGTCCGCCGACTGCAGAAGTGATGTCATGTAATGGTTAACTTTCCCTGTGTTTTCTATTTTCTGAGCATGCCCAGTCTTGCAAATCTGCGGTCTGTCGGCCGAATTGTGTACTGACAGGCGAACAATCGTCCGTTCTGGTGTCGGCATACAAATATTTTCATGTTTGCACGAAAGACTTTTGTCCGCGGATTGTGCGCAGACATCTGTCGGAGGCACCATACTAACACGCGTACAATCGGCAGATCCTTCGTCCACCGACGTTTGTATGCCGACGATCGGTACGTGTGTACGGGCCTTTACACTTCTATGTAGTGCAAGGGCCTGCCTGATTGCATACAAATTGAAAGTGTTTAGGTTTGACCTCATATTATATGGTTTTGGTAAGTCTGAAGGAAAAATTCTAAAGAAAATTGTATAGTGTGTATGGCACATAAGGCTGGCCAAACATGTTCAACTTTTGTTGTACAATTTTCTGTTCGATTTACCACAAACCACATAATATGAGGTCAAAGCTAAACAACACTTTCACTTGTATCTAATTAGGCAGGCCTTTGCACTAATTGTTCAGAAAATTTTAAGAAAATTGTATCGTGTATGGCCAGCCTAACTCGCAACTGACCAGTGTGGAGATAAAATAGTAATTTGGTAAGGTGGAAATCCCAATTCCTCCCAATAAAACAAATGGACTTTTCAAGGATGTGGAACGGTCAATTTAGATGAGCGCAAGACGTCCTATAAAAATTGTTTATTGTACAGGAAAAGTTGTAAAAGTAAAAACATTGTTCTATAGGATTTTTTTTTTTTTTTTTTAGAGCTTTCAAGTGAAAAATAACGGTTTTCTCTTTTTTTGTTTTTTTACAGCGGTGGAAATCAAAACGATTTCCTCGGTGCCATGGTACATGGATGCCCTGGTAGGTTCACGGCTCCTCATCCCTTGCATATTCCATTTGGATGACCCATCAAAGGGGCACCTGATCGAGATGGAGTGGGGGAAGCTTATCCCCGAGAGAGATTCATACCACCCGCTAATAAGAAGATTCAACCGGAAAGTGTCTCAACACTTTAATTCCAGAGCCAGGGTATTTAATAAGCTAGTGAATGGAGGAAATTGCTCCCTGGTACTGGATCCAGTCAGGTTGAATGACAGTGCTTCCTATGTACTGCACCTCAGCATTAACGGGCAGGAATATACACCGACTCCAGTAGTGGAAGTGAACACCTTTCTGCCACAAGGTAAGTTATGGAAATGTAAGCATTAGAAATACAATAGCCTCAATGCACAAACCTTTAAAACCAGGGTAAGGCGCTTTAGTGTAGCCATGTGACTGTCATTTTCAAATATCATGGGACTTAGTAAAAAATAACTGTCACTTGGAGAAAAAAAACGTACCTTATTCTGGTGGATTAGCTTTGTGAATTGAGCCTGATGTGCTTTGTTTATATCTACTATGTATTGGGTGGGGGGAATTGGGCTCGGATCACACTGCTGCGATGAAAGTCATTTGACTTTGCCTGCGACTTCCTTCCGACTTGGATGCTATTTAGGAGTCGGACCAAAGTAGTGCAGGAACCTTTTCTAACGTCAGAGCGACTTGTGTAGCATTAGTTAAGGCGGCCCTCATAGGGAAACATTGCATTTGACATGTCATGCAACTTGGGGTCTCACAAGTCAGATTCCAATGATGCAGCAGTGTGAACCGTGCCATTGAAAAGGTATGTAAAACTGTATACTACGCTTCTATTTAACCACTTAAGCCCCGGAGTATTTGGCTGCTCAATGACCAGGCCATTTTTTTTGCGATTCGGCACTGTGTGACTTTAAAAGAAAATTGCGCGGTCATGCGACACTGTACCAAAATGAAATTGACGTCCTTTTTTTTCCCCACATACAGAGCTTTCTTTTGGTGGTATTTGATCACTTGTGCGTTCTTTTTTTTTTTTTTTTTTGCGCTATAAACAAAAAAAAGCGACAATTTTAAAAAAGTAATATTTTTCACATTTTTTATATGAAATTCTCAAATAAAAAAAAAAAAAAAAAAGGTAAAAATCAAAATTTTACATTTTAGGCCAATATGTTTTCTGCTACATATTTTTGGTAAAAAAAAAAAAAAAATCGCAATAAACGTATTTTGATTGGTTTGCGCAAAAGTTATTGCGTTTACTAACTACGGGAAAGATTTATGTCTTTTATTGTTTTTTTTAACTAGTAATGGCGGCGATCTGCGATTTCTTTTTGCAGGACTGCGACATTGTGGTGGACAGGTCGGACCCCTGACTGACATTGACACTTTTGGGGGTACCAGTGACATTACTACAGTAATCAGTGCTATAAATGTGCACTGTGACTGTAAAAATGACACTGGCAGGGAAGGGGTTAACTTTATTTTTGATCAAGGGGTTAAGTGTTTCCCTAGGGGCGTGATTCTAACTGTTAGGGGGCGTGGCTAGTGAAGTAATCGGAGACATACGATCCTACATAGCAGGATCGCATAGCCTCTGTCATTACTTCAGGGAGGATGACAGGCGGCTGTGTTTACATCAGCCATCTATCTTTCTCTCTCCCTGAGGGAGATCGCAAGTGGCCAGCGGACATCGGAGCCACCGGTCACACGCGCGGGCTAGGCAGGGAACGAGCGGGCCGGGAGTGGGCGAGCGACGTACCCCTACGTCACTTTTCCTGTAGGGGGCTGACTGCCGCAGTATATAGTCGTGCGGCGGTCAGCACGTGGTTAATATTGTTAATAACCTGTTTGGTTGTTTAAAAATAAATATAAAAGTTGCACCTTTTGATTCTGCCAGAAATCTTGTCAGCTGATAACATCCCTGTGCCGTCAATTATCGATTACATTGGTCCCAGCTATCCCTGGGGACTACAGAACCCCCTATCCCATTATGTTATAGAGCAGTGGTCTCCAAACTGCGTCCCATTGCTTGCTTTTACCTGGCCCTTGGGGCAATATTTCATATTTGAGACCAACAATGGGGTATCATTCCCCCCCCCACTGAGATCAACAATAGGGTATAATTCCCCCCCCCCCCACACTGAGATCAACAATGGGGTATAATCCCCCCCCCCCCTACTGAGATCAACAATGGGGTAAAATTCCCCCCCACTGACACCAACAATGGGGTAAAATTCCCCCCCACTGACACCAACAATGGGGTATAATTCCCCCCCTCTGATACCAACAATGGGGTATAATTCCCCCCCCCACTGATACCAACAATGGGGTATAATCCCCACCCCACTGACGCCAACAATGGGGTATAATTCCCCCCCCCACTGACGCCAACAATGGGGTATAATCCCCCCCCCACTGACGCCAACAATGGGGTATAATTCCCCCCCACTGACACCAACAATGGGGTATAATTCCCCCCCACTGACATCAACAATGGGGTATAATTCCCCCCCCCACTGACATCAACAATGGGGTATAATTCCCCCCCTCTGATACCAACAATGGGGTATAATTCCCCCCCACTGATGCCAACAATGGGGTATAATTCCCCCCCCCACTGACGCCAACAATGGGGTATAATTCCCCCCCCACTGACGCCAACAATGGGGTATAATCCCCCCCCCCACTGACGCCAACAATGGGGTATAATCCCCCCCCCCACTGACGCCAACAATGGGGTATAATTCCCCCCCACTGACACCAACAATGGGGTATAATTCACCCCACTGACATCAACAATGGGGTATAATTCCCCCCACTGACATCAACAATAGGGTATAATTCCCCCCCCCCCCACTGAGATCAACAATGGGGTATAATCCCCCCCCCCTACTGAGATCAACAATGGGGTAAAATTCCCCCCCACTGACACCAACAATGGGGTAAAATTCCCCCCCACTGACACCAACAATGGGGTATAATTCCCCCCCTCTGATACCAACAATGGGGTATAATTCCCCCCCCACTGATACCAACAATGGGGTATAATCCCCACCCCACTGACGCCAACAATGGGGTATAATTCCCCCCCCACTGACGCCAACAATGGGGTATAATCCCCCCCCCACTGACGCCAACAATGGGGTATAATTCCCCCCCACTGACACCAACAATGGGGTATAATTCCCCCCCACTGACATCAACAATGGGGTATAATTCCCCCCCCCCACTGACATCAACAATGGGGTATAATTCCCCCCCTCTGATACCAACAATGGGGTATAATTCCCCCCCACTGATGCCAACAATGGGGTATAATTCCCCCCCCCACTGACGCCAACAATGGGGTATAATTCCCCCCCCACTGACGCCAACAATGGGGAATAATAATTCCCCCCCCCCACTGACGCCAACAATGGGGTATAATCCCCCCCCCCCCCCACTGACGCCAACAATGGGGTATAATTCCCCCCCACTGACACCAACAATGGGGTATAATTCCCCCCCACTGACATCAACAATGGGGTATAATTCCCCCCCCACTGACATCAACAATGGGGTATAATTCCCCCCCCCCCACTGACATGAACAATGGGGAATAATTCCCCCCCCCCCCACTGACATCAACAATGGGGTATAATTCCCCCCCCCCCCACTGACATCACCAATGGGGTATAATTCCCCCCCCCCCCACTGACATCACCAATGGGGTATAATCCCCCCCCCACTGACATCACCAATGGGGTATAATTCCCCCCCACTGACAACGATGGGGTGTAATCCCCCCCCCCCCCACTGACACCAACAAAGGGTCACAAACAATTCCACCCAAAGACACCACAATGACACCAATGATGGGGTACAATTCCTCCCAATGACACCGAAGATGGGACATTGTTTGCTACCACTCATGCCGGGACATTTTCTACTCCCAATGGCCACAGCCTGGCCCCCCCTAAAGTCCGAAGGACAATAAACTGACCCTTTGTTTAGAAAGTTTGGAGACCCCTGTTATAAAAGATAAACGAGGGCAAGGTGTTCTAAAGTTCTTCCTGGGGTTACAACACTAATATCCCATGGGTACTGTACGATGAGTGAGTGTTGTCGCTCTAGGACAGGAAGTGTGTTACTGGCAGGATCTCTAGTCTTTTCACCTTCTAACCAGTCATCTCTGTGTTCCTTACAGATTTCCCTAAAATGAATGAAAGAACAATAGTGGAAGAACAACAGACCATCAAGCAGGAGAAAATGCCAATGCTTTTCATCCTCCTAATTACAGGAGGAAGTGTGCTTGGCATTGTGGTCCTGGCCATTAGCCTATGGGTGGTGTGCAGGTAAGTTCTGTTAGCACTTTAATTTTTTTCAAGAGTGTCTTCCCAGCTAGAAGTAGTATTTGTTGAAGAACTCTCTATTTGTTCTAAAAACCAAGCTTATGTAATATCTCCTTGCTCTTTACAGAAAAATGCTTCAACGTAAAAAACAGGATGAAGAAGAGACAGGTCTCTTAGAGCAGACAGGTTCTGAATACGTCATCATAGAGAGTGAGAATGCCATCTCCGGGGACCAAGACGCCGTCTCCGGGGACCAAGACGCCGTCTCCGGGGACCAGGACGCCGTCTCCGGGGACCAGGACGCCGTCTCCGGGGACGAAGAGACAGGTCTCTTGGAGCCTACAGGTTCTGAATACGTCATCATAGAGATTGAGAATGCAATCTCTGAGGACAAAGACAAGAATGCCGTCTCTGGGGACGAGGGTGCCGTCTCTGGGGACGAGGGTGCCGTCCCTGGGGACCAAGACGCCGTCTCCGGGGACCAAGACGCCGTCTCCGGGGACCAGGATGCCGTCTCCGGGGACCAAGACGCCGTCTCCGGGGACCAGGACGCCATCTCCGGGGACGAAGAGACAGGTCTCTTGGAGCCTACAGGTTCTGAATACGTCATCATAGAGATTGAGAATGCCATCTCTGAGGACAAAGACAAGAATGCCATCTCTGGGGACGAGGGTGCCGTCCCTGGGGACCAGGACGCCGTCCCTGGGGACCAAGACGCCTGGGACCAGGACGCTGTCCCTGGGGACCAAGACGCCGTCCCTGGGGACCAAGACGCCATCCCTGGGGACCAAGACGCCTGGGACCAAGACGCCGTCCCTGGGGACCAAGACGCCGTCCCTGGGGACCAGGACGCCGTCCCTGGGGACCAAGACGCCGTCCCTGGGGACCAGGACGCCGTCCCCGGGGACCAAGACGCCGTCTCCGGGGACCAGGATGCCGTCTCCGGGGACCAGGACGCCGCCTCCGGGGACCAAGACGCCGTCTCCGGGGACCAGGATGCCGTCTCCGGGGACCAGGACGCTGTCTCCGGGGACGAAGAGACAGGTCTCTTGGAGCCTACAGGTTCTGAATACGTCATCATAGAGATTGAGAATGCCATCTCTGAGGACAAAGACAAGAATGCCATCTCTGGGGACGAGGGTGCCGTCCCTGGGGACCAGGACGCCGTCCCTGGGGACCAGGACGCCGTCCCTGGGGACCAAGACGCCATCCCTGGGGACCAAGACGCCTGGGACCAAGACGCCGTCCCTGGGGACCAGGACGCCGTCCCTGGGGACCAAGACGCCTGGGACCAAGACACCGTCCCTGGGGACCATGACGCCTGGGACCAAGATGCCGTCCCTGGGGACCAAGACGCCGTCTCTGGGGACCAAGACGCCTGGGACCAAGACGCCTTCCCTGGGGACCAGGACGCCGTCCCTGGGGACCAAGACGCCTGGGACCAGGACGCCGTCCCCGGGGACCAAGACGCCGTCTCCGGGGACCAGGATGCCGTCTCCGGGGACCAGGACGCCGTCTCCGGGGACCAAGACGCCGTCTCCGGGGACCAGGATGCCGTCTCCGGGGACCAGGACGCTGTCTCCGGGGACGAAGAGACAGGTCTCTTGGAGCCTACAGGTTCTGAATACGTCATCATAGAGATTGAGAATGCCATCTCTGAGGACAAAGACAAGAATGCCATCTCTGGGGACGAGGGTGCCGTCCCTGGGGACCAGGACGCCGTCCCTGGGGACCAAGACGCCTGGGACCAGGACGCCGTCCCTGGGGACCAAGACGCCATCCCTGGGGACCAAGACGCCTGGGACCAAGACGCCGTCCCTGGGGACCAAGACGCCTGGGACCAAGACGCCGTCCCTGGGGACCAGGACGCCGTCCCTGGGGACCATGACGCCTGGGACCAAGACGCCGTCCCTGGGGACCATGACGCCTGGGACCAAGATGCCGTCCCTGGGGACCAAGACGCCGTCTCTGGGGACCAAGACGCCTGGGACCAAGACGCCTTCCCTGGGGACCAGGACGCCGTCCCTGGGGACCAAGACGCCTGGGACCAAGACGCCGTCCCTGGGGACCAAGACGCCGTCCCTGGGGACCAGGACGCCGTCCCTGGGGACCAAGACGCCGTCCCTGGGGACCAAGACGCCTGGGGCCAAGACGCCGTCTCTGGGGACCAAGACGCCGTCTCTGGGGACCAAGACGCTGTCTCTGGGGACGAGGGTGCCGTCTCCGGGGACGAGTACGAGGATGCCGTCTCCGGGGACCAGTACGAGGATGCCGTCTCCTCTGACACTGCAGATGAGGAGTCGTCTGTTCAGAATACCATACCTGAACCAGATGAGAACTCCTCATCATATGGCATGGAGGAGGAATCTCCTTTTCTTCCAATCCTAAGGATGCTTCAAGCCTACTTACCCAATGCAGTGCCCTGTATCAATATCATCAATGATGCAGGAGTTGAACAAGTCACCATAGTTCAAGGCGATGGCTCCTGGGAGATACACATGCCAAATTAAAAAGGGCGATGCTACTGCTACACCTGCCTCCAACCAGCACACCAGCCAGCTTCTCATTCGCCTGCAGTGTCCCCCACTAATCGGTTACCGTTATCCATATGAACCCACTATCTCCATCAAGGCAGCCCTTCCTCTTGGACAAAGTACAATTGGAAGTCTTTAGGAAATAGAAAACATTCACATGTGTGTGTACATATATTAACCACTTCAATACCAGGTACTTTTACCTGCCCAGGACAAATTTTTCAGCTTTCAGCGCTGTCGCGCTTTGACAATTGCACAGTAATGCAAACGCGCCGGCTGTTTGAAATTTAAAGGACCAGTGCACCAGTAATTGGTGCCTGGCCCAAACCTCCCTTCCTGTTTCATATATAAGTGACCTGCCCCTTCCTGCCCTTGCCGGATCTTTGTTGCCTTATTGCCTAGTGAAAGCGTTGTTGGTGTATCCCTTGCCTGTTGCAGAACCCTTTGCTAATGACTACCGCCTTTGAACCTGTACTGCCTGCCCTGACCTTTGCTTCGTCTGACTACGCCTCTGCCTGTTCCTTTTGTACTACGCCTATCTCAGCAGTCAGTGAGGTTGAGCCGCTACTGGAGGACACGACCTGGTAGTTACCGCCGCAGCAAGTCCATCCCACCTTGCGGCGGGCTCTGGTGAAAACCAGTAACTACTTAGAACCGATCCTCCGGTACGGTCCATGCCATTCCCTCACTGACACAGCGGATCCACTCCCTGCTCCGCTCCTGCTACCAGTCCGGACCCTGACAACACCGCATGCGGTTGCACAAACCTCTGGCTGTAATATAATGAAATATTGCTCCTTTTACTGATACCACCATGACTGAGGACCAGCAAGGAGAGCTGGAGAGTTTGGACTAACTAATGAGATACTGCATAAGATTTATGGACTGTTCAGGTGCTGAGGGGAATTGGATGTTCACATAACTTGGGCACCTTTAACACATGCACTTTATTAATAATTGTTTTTCTTTTTTTACACATAATTTTGCATATGTTGCACAAAATTTTCTATACATTTTACTGCTTTTTTGGTTTATGATAAACTATATTAGTTTTACATTGCAAACAGAGCAGCACCAAAACCCAACTTTTACATTTACCCAGATTTACAACAGGCACTGCCTTGGTAGCAGCCTAAAGGGGGGCAGCAGCTCTATTCACACTTAGCATTATCCATAGTGCGGATTTTACACATTTAGGCTTTTAACAGCCATAGCCACCAATTGAGGGGGATTATCACGTTCACTGCCATAACCACTAGTTGGGGGGGGGGGTTGAACTCCTCCTAAGATCAGTTTCCAAAAGGCCCCCCTTAAAGGGGTTGTAAAGTCAGAATGTTTTTTATCTTAATGCATTCTATGTATTAGGATAAAAACCTTCTGGGTGCAGCAGCCCCCCTAATACTTGCCTGAGCCCAGGAATGTCTTTGCTGCCCTTAGACCTATTGGCTAAGAGGGCAATACGGCACCAACAGCCAGAGACGTACCTAGGGTCTCCAGCGCCGTGTCAGCCCCCCCCTTGAGAGAGAGGGGGGGAGTTTGACAGGGAGAGAGAGAGCGCGAGAGGGGGGGGGGGGTGACAGGGAGAGAGAGAGCGCGAGAGGGGGTGACAAAAACAAACACAAGAAAAAAAAAAATCGCACAGGTGATCAAATACCACCAGAAGAAAACCCTATTTGTGGGGAAAAAAGGACATCAATTTTATTTAGGTACGCACGACCGCGCAATTGTCTTTTAAAGTAACGCAGTGCTGAATCGCAAAATATGGCCTGGTCATTAAGGGGGCAAATCCTTCCGGTCCAGAAGTGGTTAAAAGGAAAAAAAAACGGAGACTTCAGCATCACTTTAACGCGGAGTTCCACTCACAACTGGAACTTCCGCTTATATGCACCTTTCAGGGGGAGGGAGGGGGGGGGGGAACGGGTACCTGTTTTTGACAGGTAACATTCCCTACTTTCAGGAGACCTCCCCCTCCTCATTCCTCCGCCGCCGAGCCAATTACAAAGCGTAGCGGTACCCTAACTTTGAATGGCGGCGGCAGCAATGGACAGCCAATCCAAAAATAGTCTTCAGGTGCCGACATTGCAGGAACCCTGGACAGGTAAGTCCTAATATTATAAGTCAGTGGGTTCAGTATTTGTAGCTGCTGACTTAGCAGTTGCCCTGTACTGCCAGTGAGTACAGAGCAGAGAGTGAAGCCACCACTCTCACATGTTGTTGCCCTGTACTGCCAGTGAGTACAGAGCAGAGAGTGAAGCCACCACTCTCACATGTTTTTTCCATTCCTGATGGTATCGCCACCTTGTCGTGGTGGAATGGCTTGCGTGCCCAAATCACCCCTGAATCTTTCCTGACAGGAGCCTTTGCACCTGGTGGGGGACACCCCAGCCAGACAGGTCTTGTGTTGATGGGCCAGACAAAGAGCGATACCGCAATCCTCCAAGGGGGGTTGAACATGACACTCTAGAAGATTTAAATAGTTGAGTTGTGCAGGAGGACACTCAGTTGGGTTGCCTCCATGTAGTGCGGTTAGGGTTATGTGTGATGGGTTCCCCATTAAAGCGGATTTCCACTCAAATGTGGAACTTCTGCTTTAAGTGGTCCTGACCCCTGACATGCCACATTTGGCATGTATGTTTTTTGGGATGGGGGGGGGCGGGTACCTAGTTTTGACAGATACCCGCTCCCGATTCCTTTCGGGCGGAAGCTCTCCTCTCCCCCCTCCCTCCCTGCAATCTTCTGGGATACATCGCAGTTCCCAGAAAATTGCCTGACCAGTCATGACATGCAGCACGACTCGCGCATGCGCAGTGCGCACCCAGCTGTGAATGTGAAGCCGCAAGCTGTCACAGTCGGGTGCCCACAGTAGAAATGCTGGCGCCGCGGGGAGAAGCTGGAGAGATCCGAGGCTCTTCCCGGCCGCATCGCTGGACCATATGACCAGAGGAGTATTTGTTTTGTGCTGCCCTAGGCCTGACTAAACTTGTGCACCTCCTAATTTAAATATGACCCACCCTTTCCTGTAAAGGCCACACCCTTCCTGTTTATGACCCGTTCTGTCATCTGTAAACCACAGACCACAACCACAGTGTATCAGTGGCCATCAGCATAGCCTCATCAGTTCCCATAAGTGCAGCCTTATCAGTGTAGCCCCATCAGTGGCCATCAGTACAGCCCCATCAGTGGCTACCAGTGCAGCCTATCAGTGCCTATTAGTGCAGCCTAAGTTATTTGAACTTGTGTTTGCTGCCACTGATTGTAATTATAGGAATATTTCACTTATTTGTATAATGAGCAGGAAGTCCAGAGTCATTTTACAAATAAGTGAAATAATCAGTGGCAGCAAACACAATTCCAAATATCTTCTAAGATTGGAGTAATCTTACTAACCCAGTGACATATTGCGATAGCACTTATAAGGTAAGCAGGTCCAAAATATTATTGCCATCATATACAATTAAAAGTCTTAATTGTATATGATACAATTCAATATGCTCGCTCAAGGATAAGAATGGAGAGGTTAAAGAAATGGAAATTATATTATTGACATGATGCCTGCCATACCTGTGGGCAGGGTGGAGGAGGGTAGGCGGTGCATTAGGCTGCAGTGCCACACTTATTAGCATTTCGGACCGTCAGACCAGTTGTATTAAATGTGTTTGGCGACATGCGGTCTGTCTGAATGTCCTCACCCGCCTGTATTATACCGGCAGGTAGCAGTGTGACAGCTTTATGTGGGTGCCAGATTGATTTGCCTCCTGGACCCTGCCCTCTTTCTCAATTCGCCCCATTAGACTGGCACTATACTAAAAGTGTAGAGCAAGCCGGCGGGGACCCTTTTCGTGCGAGAGCCGGGAAGAGGCTGTTTTTTTTTTCATGCAGAGTGCAGCTTTTTTTGCTGCCCCCCTGCAAAGTGCCAGCCTAGGCCAAGATACAGCACTGCGTATGACAGGTGAGTATGTGTTTATTACAAGTCAGTAGTTACACTTTTTGTAGCTGCTGACTCTGAATAAACACAAAAGCCAGTGGAACTCCGCTTTAACTGCACAGAAGTGTCTTTGATCGGATTATGCGATATATGTTCAGTTAAGTCAAGGGTCAGTCTCCTTCTGCCTGTTCAGATTACACTGGAATGATGACTGTAAGGACCAGTTCACACCATAGAAATGCAATCTGGATGCTTTTCTGCTTGAGCATTTTTGACGTGTTTTTGATGCATTCCAGTACATCTTTTCCCCCTTTTTTCTCTTAACCTTAAAAAAGGACACGTGTGTACCAGTGCATTTTTTCCCCCTTTTTTCTATTAACCTTAAAAAAGGACACGTGTGTACCAGTGCATTTTTGGTACACTCTGGTGTGTTTTACAGCGAGTTGATTCACACCCATGCATGTTGCTTTTGAGCATTTCTGTGGTACATTTTGCTGTACGTTGCAGTTTTTTTTACTGCGATTTTTGCCGCAATTTGCATTTTGTATGGTTTTTCCTTTCTTGGAAACTTTGATTTAAAAAAGAAAAACACAAAATCACGGCAAAATTGTGGTAAAAACGCAATACTTGCGTTTTGGATGCAGGTCTATTGAAGTCTATTACATGCAAAACGCTGCGTTTTGCAGGAAAAAAGTCCCCAACCCTTTCCAAAAATGCAGAGGCACAAAAATGCATTGATGTGAATGTGTTCCATAGGAAACCATGTTAAAAAAAATGAAATGCATTTCTGCAAAAAGCATGAAAAAAATGCATTGGTGTGAATCAAGCCTTCCAGTGCAGGAAAAATGCAGCATGTTTTACTTTTTTTTCTGGAATTGGATCTGCAAGTACTGGTGTGAACTATGCCATTGGAAACCATATAACCTACTTTCCATGCATTTTTGATGCAGAAAAAAACGCACTGGACTTCATGTGGCGTGAACTCTCCCTAAATAAGGACATGCGTTTTCCAGTACAATTTTGATGCATTTTATCGTGGTCCAGTGCAGAAAAAATGCAGCGTGTTCTACTTTTTTTCTGGAACTGGAACTCCCTAGAACTGACCACACTGGTGTGAACAATGCCGTTGAAAACCACAGACTACTATCTACGCCAGGGATTCCCAAACTACGGCCCTGCAGCTGTTGCAGAACTACACATCCCATGAGGCATTGTAAAACTCTGACATTCACATACATGACTAGGAGTGATGGGAATTGTAGTTCTTGAACAACTGGAGGGCCATAGTTTGGGAATCCCTTATCTACGCATTTTTGATACAGAAAAAAACCGCACTGGACTGCATGTGGTGTAAACTGGCCCTAAAAGTGGGAAGAAGGGGGGGTTGGGACTCTGGAAACCATGCAGTTCATTTGGCTGATTGATGCAGATGACAACTGGATGATCTGCGATCAACAAAATGATCAAATAAGATATCTGATCTAAAGATCTGGGCATACAGGGTTTACATCAGCGCTGGAAGCAAGTACAGATACAGAAAAGTTACAGCTAAGCATTAAATCCTGTAACATCTGCACAGCAAAAAACAGCTGTAAGTGGGGGGGGGGGGGGGGGAGAAAGTTTACCCCATTACAGAGGCCAGTCAGGAACACCTCAACGCCTAGAGAGGTTCATCCAAAAAGTGTCTGTGCTTTTTCATAAATTGGGTACTTTAGGCCCCTTTGGTCCGTCTGTCCTTTTTTCATCCATTCGTTGACGGATGAAAAACGGACATCAATGCATCTCTATGTAAAAGCTGATGACAACGGAAGATCATCCGTTAACATCCGTTTTCATCCGCTTCCCTCAATGTCCATTTTTTTGAACGGACGAATGCCCTATTTTTCATCCGTCAAAAAAAAAACGGATCGGACGAAAAACGGATGTACACAAACAAACGGTCTGTTTTTCATCCGTTTTTGCATTGGTAGTGGATGTGAAAAAAACGGATGAAAAGAACGGATACATTTTGACGTGACTGAACCGATGAACTGAACGGACTGTATGTGTGAACGGGGCCTTAGGGGTCCTTCCTTGGGTCCAAGTTTGAAATGCAGGACTCTGCAGAGCAACAATCCCCCAAAAAAATAAGCAAAAAGGGAAATGAATGGCCTTTCCCTACACTTTTTTTATTGTTCAATAGGTGAGGATTTCATCCTGAGGAAGACACGTGGTCCCTTGTGTCGTCACGCGTAGGGGAGGGGCAAGGACGGATGGAGCGCTCCGCTGATCTGTATGCGAGACTGTCAGGCTGTCGCCTACATCCACTGCAGGGATAAGGACACAGCTGCGGCGTCTTCCACTATACCACAACGGTACTTTGAAGAGGGCTATTATTTGAAGGGCTATCTAAAGGTGCATGGATGCACCGTTAAATGTGAGTGTAATTACATTTGATTTGTTGGAATAAATATATTTTTTAAATGGTATAAGCACTATTTGAGCTCCTTTACTTTCATGTCATGTGGATTACTGAGGAGATAAAAGGCCAATCTATGGGATAAGATCACCTGGAACTCCTAAACATTCAGCATTCGAGCCCAGTATTATTTAATGCAAGTTCACTGATGAGAGAAATGGATAATCTATGGGATAAGACCTCCTGGAATTGCTAGACATCCAGCATTTGAGCACAATTATATTTAATACAAGGTGAGCGCCCAATCAGAAGGGGGTGCACGAGTAGGAATAAGTTGTGACACCCTGGTCACCCACTTCGTTCTGGGATCACAGCCACAGATTGGTGGCCTGAGCACATATAGAAGACTGAATTGCACTAATTGTCACTGGATTTTATTGGACACTTTTATTTTTATATTTATATATCTTCCATATCTTTGATATTGTATTTACAAGAATTTATACATTTTAAAAATATTTTTTCACTGTTTTATTTTACATATTAATATTTTATTGTATATTGATTATTCTATAGATTTCATGCATTAGAAACCATTGAGATACATCACAGGTCTTAGCACTTTCTTACAGCACTACCATTTTCCTACACACTCTATTAGGATCACACACAGCACAAATTTTTCATCTCTCAGTGACGGATTATTTATATAAGGAATTCTAGGTTAACAGAATAAGGATCTGCATATTGAGGGCTACACGTATTTATTCATTTATACACCTTATCTTAATTTTTACACATTTAAATAGATTTTTACTTTGCGCAACACTATTTTAATAATTTTAGGTGAGGATTTCATGTTAGAGGCAGCCTTAAGGTGGAGCTCCACCCAAAAGGGGAAGATCCGCCCATTTGCCTGGGTACCTGCTTTTCATAGGTACACGCTCCCATTTCCGGCTGACTTTGCGGCAGCGAACTCATCCAGAAGTTCGGCTCCCCCTCCTCCTTCCCCCACTGCCGGGCCATTTCACAAAGCACAGCACGCTTCGCGCATGCGCAGTAGGGAACCGGCTGTGGAGCCGGTTTCCCTTACCCGAGATGGCGGTCTTATTAATCCAATACTAAATCATGTAATTTATTGAAAAATTTATAAAGCATACAAATAAAATAAATTCTATATAAAAATAAGTGTAATTAGTTTAGACCAGCCTTTCTCAACCAGGGTGCCTTGAGCTTTCTCAAGCAAAATGCCTAAAAATTGTATACAAGCCGGCAGGTGGATGAAGCCTTCCTTTTACATAAAGCCACAGGTTTTCATTGTGCACCATTACAACCTTCTAGCTACCGGCCTTCTAGCAACCAAAGGCCTCATCCGTTGATAAGGAGGATGTCAGTCGCCTGCATAGCATCCTTGTTTGTCTCCCCTCTGCCCCTCTCCTACAGCGTTGGGGTCACATTAGCTGATGGAGGAAAAACTGAGGGAGAAGAGAAACCTTGGAATACTAGTCAGTACCAGTTTTAAAAATTATATTTGCTTTGGAAGAATAAATCGCCTCTAAGGTTGGGTTTCCTACTTGGACTTGTGGATGTTGCTACATTATGTAAAACTATTAGAATAGATTTTACATTTTAGAATGGGGTGCTCCTAAACTGTCCATCTTTTTTAAAGGGGGCAAAAGGGGGCATTGACTGAAAAAATGGTTGCGAAACACTGGTTTAGAGACAACAGTCAGAAATACCCATAGCATGTAAGCACTTTTACAAGATGGCATTTTAAAATGAAGAAACAATCCAGGATTAAAATGAAGAAATCTAAAAATTGTGTATTTTCCAGAAAATAAAAAAAAAAATCTGAAATTTTGCACAGACTTGGGAGTAGATAATGGCAGCATATTTTGTAGGCTGCATTATACAAGGGTGCAGTAGGCAGACCAGAAAGCCACTCGCATCAGATCGATATTGCAGAAAAAAAGTGTGACTGTGCAGACAACAGCGCTCAGCAGTCTTCTCCGGTCAGCATAGAGAAACAACCTCCCACCTGGATGGACTCCTTGCTTTGCCCTGCTAGATGTCATCAGGGGCAAGAAGTTGATGAGGCGATGGACTGCTAATCCATTGTGCTCTGCACACATGGGTTCAAATCCCATCCTCATCTAAGCATATTTCTTAGGGAGTTGCTTCTCATATCTGCCTGTGGAAGTCATGTCCAAGTCTGAGCAGCCTATAAAAAGTGTGAAGGAATCAAAACAACTGTAACCAAAGGAGCTGAGAAGCAGGCCGCTAGTCCTTTGAATTTTTTCATCAGTCCCGCACCATTGTGCAGTCTGTCTGCATTCCCATCCATGGATCAGTCCCGCACCATTGTGCAGTCTGTCTGCATTCCCATCCATGGATCAGTCCCGCCCAGTTGTGCAGTCTGTCTGCATGCTGATCAGTGGCGGCTGGTGCTCAAAATTTTTGGGGGGGCGCAAACAGAAAAATGTAATAGGCATTGCTTTGCAGCAAAAAACGCTGTAAAAAATTGCATGACTTTGAGCTCACAAAAGTGTGAAAGGGGCCTTCAGTAATCAAGGTATAGCGTGCCCCCTTCAATGCAGAGTGACCACAGCGTGCCCCCTTTCAATGCAGAGAGACCAGCGTGCCCCCTTTCAATGCAGAGAGACCAGCGTGCCCCCTTTCAATGCAGAGACCAGCGTGCCCCCCTTCAATGCAGAGAGACCAGCGTGCCCCCCTTCAATGCAGAGAGACCAGCGTGCCCCCCTTCAATGCAGAGAGACCAGCGTGCCCCCCTTCAATGCAGAGAGACCAGCGTGCCCCCCTTCAATGCAGAGAGACCAGCGTGCCCCCCCTTCAATGCAGAGAGACCAGCGTGCCCCCCCCTTCAATGCAGAGAGACCAGCGTGCCCCCCCTTCAATGCAGAGAGACCAGCGTGCCCCCCTTTCAATACACAGTGACCAGCGTGCCTCCTTCCAATGCACAGTGACCAACATGCCCCCTTTCAATGCAGAGACCAGCATGTCCCCTTCAATGCAGAGCTCAGCGTGCCCCCTTTCAATGCAGAGTGAACAGCGTGCCCCCTTTCAATGCAGAGACCAGCGTGCCCCTTTCAATGCAGAGACCAGCGTGCCCCTTTCAATGCAGAGATCAGCGTGCCCCTTTCAATGCAGAGATCAGCGTGCCCCCTTTCAATGCAGAGATCAGCGTGCCCCCTTTCAATGCAGAGATCAGCGTGCCCCCTTTCAATGCAGAGTGAACAGCGTTTCCCCTTTCAATGCAGAGATCAGCGTGCCCCCTTTCAATGCAGAGACCAGCGTGCCCCCTTTCAATGCAGAGACCAGCGTGCCCCCTTTCAATGCAGAGACCAGCGTGCCCCCTTCAATGCAGAGATCATCGTGCCCCCTTCAATGCAGAGATCAACGTGCCCCCTTTCAATGCAGAGATCAGCGTGCCCCCTTTCAATGCAGAATGAACAGCATGCCAAGCCCCCCCCCCCCCCCGCCAGAGACCAGTACACTTTCCTGTAGCGGCGGCTTCTCTTCAGTCCCCGCATCACCTTGAGTCCTCAGTCCTCCCGCCTCCTCTTCAGGCCAATAGCATGGGGTTTGCCTTTCGGCCAATCAGGAAGCGGGTCTCGGACTCGCTTCCTGATTGGCCAGGAGGATCCGTGTGACAATAGCGAATTTTCATTCGCTATTGTCACACAATGGGTGGGCTCAGGGCGCACTGCTCTGTGCCCTGGGTCCACCCTTTGCTGAAGCCTATTAGAGCCTCTGGCTCTCCATGTGTCCGGCGCCCCACATGTAGATTAGGGGGCCGGATGCATGGATAGGGGGGGGGCGGTGCCCCTGCGCCCCCAATGCACCGGCCTCCACTGATGCATTGATTGGTCCCGCCCAGTTATGCAATCTGTTTGCATTCCCATCCATGGATCGGTCCCAATTGGATAATAATCGGATGAACTGTCTTGATCGGCTCTCGAAAGCTGTGTACTAATGATCCGATTATCGTACGATCGATTCGAAATCTGTATTTTTTGTCTGATTTTCTTATTGGCCATAAGTAGAGAAGACAGAGATCCTGTGTTTCTGGTAAGCAGGAACACGGATCTCTGTATTCCCCCAATACAAGCACCTCCCCCACACAGTTAGCAAGAACTCCCTAGAAACACATTTAACCCTTTGATAGCCCCTGATGTTAACCCCTTCCCTGCCAGTGTCATTATTACAGTGACAGTGCATATTTCTAGCACTGATCACTGTATTGGTGGCATTGGTCCCCAAAAAAGTGTCACGTAGTGTTTGATTTGTCCGCCACAATATCGCAGTCCCGCTATAAGTCGCTGATTGCTGCCATTACTAGTAAAAAAATAAATAAATAAAAATTCCATAAATATATCCCATAGTTTGTAGACGTGATAACTTTTGCGCAAACCAATCAATATACACTCATTGGGATTTTTTTTTTACCAAAAATATGCAGGTGAATACAAATTGGCCTACATTGATGAAGAAATTCAATTTTTTTCCATTTATGGATATGTTTTAGAGCAGAAAGTAAAAAATATATATATATTTTTTTTTTTTCCTCACAAAATATCGGTCTTTTTTTGTTTATAGCGCAAGAAATAAAAAATAAAAATCGCAGAGGTGATCAAATACCACCAAAAGAAAGCTCTGTTTGTGGGGGGAAAAAAAAGGACATGCATGTTTTTTTGGGTACACTGCCGCATGACTGTGCAATCGTCGCAGTTTTTCAAAAAAATGGCCTGTTCATGAAGGGGGTAAATCTTCCGGAGCTGAAGTGGTAATAAAGCAGGCGTAAAGTGGAAGCAGCAGATATACAGAGAATATTATTTTGAACACGTTACTTATGAGTATAAGTGTGTATATATATATATATATATATATATATATACATACATATATACAGACACATATATATATATATATAATGTGTGTGTGTGTGTGTGTGTGTGTGTGTATATATATATATATATATATATATATATATATATATATATACATATATATAGAGTTTCTGCAGATTGTTAGTTGATTTGTGATAAATGATGAGCACACACAATAGGACAGCCCTGGGAAACGTAATGCTCTTTTAGTTGATAAAGGAATGCTGAATTTTGTTGCGGTAGCGGTCCGGTATACGATATTATTATTATTATTTGTGGGTTTTTAAGTAGTTACACATAGTGTGGGGGTTTTATTTATTTTTATTCAATTTCTTCTCACTAAATGAACACCATCAGCCTGGGATTGTACCCCCCAATATGTCCCCCCATATACCCAAATATATAACACTATAATATACACATAAACCAGAATGTGGGAAGAATTAGGCCGCAGCCTTTACTGGGTTTACAGATGATAATCACAACTTTATTTAAAACTTGCAAACAACCAAATGACAAGTTCAACTCACATGTGGTGATCAGGTAATACAGTTGAAGTAATCCTGAGGTAACTGCTGGCAGCTGATATAAAGGCTCACAGGGATTGGACAGTTGTTTTCCCTCCGAAACATGAATCACCAATCCACCAGCAGCTCTGCTTAGTGAAAATTTCTAATCTGCCCGGCAACAGCAATAATTCCAAGCAGTTTGTTACCTCAGAGAAGAGCGGAAAGAGCCCAGGGATTTCATCCAACCAATCTGTAGCTTTCAGCCCCCTGTGGGTGGGACAGTAGTCACATGACTAGGATGTCAGATGATTCCTGACTGGAAAGTGGGCGGGCCTCCCCACCAAGTGATCCATGGATGGGTCCCGCCCAGCTGTGCAGTCTGCCTGCATTACGATCCATGGATCAGTCCCAATTGAACAATAATCGGATGAACTGTCGTGATCGGCTCTCGAAAGCTGTGTACTAACGATCTGATTATCGCACGATCGTTTCGAAATCGATATTTTCGGATTGTGTGTACGGGCCATAAGTAGGGAAGACAGAGATCCTGTGTTTCTGGTAAACAGGAACCCGGATCTCTGTATTTCCCCAGTACAAGCACCTCCCCCACACAGTTAGCAAGCACTCCGTAGAAACACATTTAACCCTTTGATAGCCCCTGATGTTAACCCCTTCCCTGCCAGTGTCATTAGTACAGTGACAGTGCATATTTCTAGCACTGATCACTGTATTGGTGGCATTGGTCCCCAAAAAAGTGTCATGGAGTGTTTGATTTGTCCGCCACAATATCGCAGTCCCGCTATAAGTCGCTGATTGCTGCCATAACTAGTAAAAAATAAATAAATAAAAATTCCATAAATATATCTCATAGTTTGTAGACGTGATAACTTTTGCGCAAACCAATCAATATACACTTATTGGGATTTTTTTTTACCAAAAATATGTAGTTGAATACAAATTGGCCTACATTGATGAAGAAATTTGATCTTTTTCCATGTTTTTATTGGATATGTTTTAGAGCAGAAAGTAAAAAATATATATATATTTTTTTTACAAAATGTCGGTCTCTTTTTTTGTTTATAGCGCAAGAAATAAAAAATAAAAATTGCAGAGGTGATCAAATACTACCAAAAGAAAGCTCTGTTTGTGGGGGGGGGGGGGAGGACATGCATGTTTTTTTGGGTACACTGCCGCATGGCTGCGCAATCGTCGCAGTTTTTCAAAAAATGGCCTGTTCATGAAGGGGGTAAATCTTCCGGAGCTGAAGTGGTAATAAAGCAGGCGTAAAGTGGAAGCAGCAGATCTGCAGAGAATATTATTTTGAACACGTTACTTATGAGTACTTATGAGTATAAGTGTGTATATATATACAGTATATACACACACATACATTATATATATATATATATATATATATATATATATATATATATCCCATGAGGCATTGCTCCTCACACATTCACCTTCACAAGTCCTCAGGCACTTACTGACATGTATGGAGGGTGTACTGAGCTGTATGTGTGCTGCACTGTGTCTTCTGACATGTATGGAGGGTGTACTGAGCTGCATGTGTGCTGCACTGTGTCTTCTGACATATATGGAGGGTGTACTGAGCTGTGTGTGTGCTGCACTGTGTATACTGACATGTATGGAGGGTATACTGAGCTGTATGTGTGTGCTGCACTGTGTATTCTGACATATATGGACTGTGTACTGAGCTGTATGTGTGCTGCACTGTGTATTCTGACATATATGGACTGTGTACTGAGCTGTATGTGTGCTGCACTGTGTATACTGACATTTATGGAGGGTGTACTGAGCTGTATGTGAGCTGCACTGTGTATACTGACATGTATGGAGGGTGTACTGAGCTGTGTGTGTGCTGCACTGTGTATACTGACATGTATGGACGGTGTACTGAGCTGTATGTGTGCTGCACTGTGTCTTCTGACATGTATGGAGGGTGTACTGAGCTGTGTGTGTGTGCTGCACTGTGTATACTGACATGTATGGAGGGTGTACTGAGCTGTGTGTGTGTGCTGCACTGTGTCTTCTGACATGTATAGATGGTGTACTGAGCTGTGTGTGTGCTGCACTGTGTATACTGACATGTATGGATGGTGTACTGAGCTGTATGTGTGCTGCACTGTGTCTTCTGACATGTATGGAGGGTGTACTGAGCTGTGTGTGTGCTGCACTGTGTATACTGACATATATGGAGGGTGTACTGAGCTGTGTGTGTGCTGCACTGTGTATTCTGACATATATGGAGGGTGTACTGAGCTGTATGTGTGCTGCACTGTGTCTTCTGACATGTATGGACTGTGTACTGAGCTGTGTGTGTGCTGCACTGTGTATACTGACATGTATGGAAGGTGTACTGAGCTGTATGTGTGCTGCACTGTGTATACTGACATGTATGGAGGGTGTACTGAGCTGTATGTGTGCTGCACTGTGTCTTCTGACATATATGGAGGGTGTACTGAGCTGTATGTGTGCTGCATTGTGTATACTGACATGTATGGAGGGTGTACTGAGCTGTATGTGTGTGCTGCACTGTGTCTTCTGACATGTATGGACTGTGTACTGAGCTGTGTGTGTGCTGCACTGTGTATACTGACATGTATGGAAGGTGTACTGAGCTGTATGTGTGCTGCACTGTGTATACTGACATGTATGGAGGGTATACTGAGCTGTATGTGTGCTGCACTGTGTATTCTGACATGTATGGACGGTGTACTGAGCTGTATGTGTGCTGCACTGTGTATACTGACATGTATGGACGGTGTACTGAGCTGTATGTGTGCTGCACTGTGTATACTGACATGTATGGACGGTGTACTGAGCTGTATGTGTGCTGCACTGTGTCTTCTGACATGTATGGAGGGTGTACTGAGCTGTGTGTGTGTGCTGCACTGTGTATACTGACATGTATGGAGGGTGTACAGAGCTGTATGTGTGTGCTGCACTGTGTATACTGACATGTATGGATGGTGTACTGAGCTGTATGTGTGCTGCACTGTGTCTTCTGACATGTATGGAGGGTGTACTGAGCTGTGTGTGTGCTGCACTGTGTATACTGACATATATGGAGGGTGTACTGAGCTGTGTGTGTGCTGCACTGTGTATTCTGACATATATGGAGGGTGTACTGAGCTGTGTGTGTGCTGCACTGTGTATTCTGACATATATGGAGGGTGTACTGAGCTGTATGTGTGCTGCACTGTGTATACTGACATGTATGGAGGGTGTACTGAGCTGTATGTGTGCTGCACTGTGTCTTCTGACATGTATGTTAGTAAACACAGAGCTCTGCACTCTGATCCGCTGAGCCGATCAGCAGGTCCTGGCCATAAAATCATTGGCCGGGACCTGCTAACTGACTTGTGGTGTAGCGAATGACAGCACAGATGGGGCGGCATGCGCCCCATACCAAGAAATGCAGGATCACGTACACGTATGTGATCTGGCGCAGTGGGGCAGCCCTGCCGCAGTAAAAAGACGATAGGCGGTCCGCAAGTGGTTAATATCTATAAAGGGGGAGACTAAAAAATATCAAAATAGCATATCAGAAGAATCATAGAGATGGCAAAACAGCAAATAATAATAATGGATGAAAATATGGACAGACCGAACATTGATATAATGGGACATTCAGAAACGTATGATGAATAGGAAGATGAATACAAGCTACACCTGACTAAAAGAAATTAAAGAACCTACAAGCATGATAGCTTGTAAGGCAGGGGTCTTCAAACTATGGCCCTCCAGTTGTTCAGGTTTTAAGCTACTGTCTATATTAAACAGTGCTACACTCAACTGATGTGAGCAAATTGCACATTGCATCATTGCACCCCTTGATTAAACCTGTTGGTGTTAAGCCCCGTACACACGTACCGATGGTCGGCATACAAATGTTCCTCTTTTCTCCCCGGGATGTCGGTGTCTGCTGAAAAGTGCAAAGACAGCACAAGGACAGCACAAGAATTTTGTCCGCCGACTGCAGAAGTGATGTCATGTAATGGTTAACTTTCCCTGTGTTTTCTATTTTCTGAGCATGCCCAGTCTTGCAAATCTGCGGTCTGTCGGCCGAATTGTGTACTGACAGGCGAACAATCGTCCGTTCTGGTGTCGGCATACAAATATTTTCATGTTTGCACGAAAGACTTTTGTCCGCGGATTGTGCGCAGACATCTGTCGGAGGCACCATACTAACACGCGTACAATCGGCAGATCCTTCGTCCACCGACGTTTGTATGCCGACGATCGGTACGTGTGTACGGGGCTTAAGGCAACTCCTGGGGGCAAGACAGTGTTTTTCAAGGATAGGTACACTGCAGCAAAAAAAAAATTACTGAGTTCCATGTCTCCCAGCATTCTCAGCAAATTCCTTAATAGAGTTACATATCTATGATGTTCACAAAATGTATTGCTTTGCCTTGCCCATGGTCCTACCCAACACATGCCTGATAAAAGGCTGAGCTGGTCCTGTGCAGATCAGGCCTTTTTCTTTTTGGAACACCCATGTAGGTTATTTCCTTTGAAAACTTGCTACATAGAACAGAAGTAGGCTGAATCCATTGAGTCAGATACATCTAACCTTTAATTTTTTTTTTTTTAAATCTCTCATCGAGGAAAAAACACGTGAAGTTTTAATATTCCGATCATTGTAACCCATAACATCACTGGATCATTCCAGGGATCTAGATTGTCTTGGTCACTTTCTGCCATAAGAACAATCCTTCAGTGAGTTTATTTTCCTACCTTGATGTGTATCTTTAGCTAAACATTTTTTATATTTGATAAAATAAGAAATAATTTTGGGCCAAGTCAGTTTCTATTTTGTGGTCTGTGTCATGTTTTGTAGATTTATCTTTTGACCTGGGAAACCAAGATATCTCCAAATAAGAAAACCCCTCGTAGACAATTGTTAAATGTTGACTTTCCTTTAATATCTCTCTTGGTGGAAAAGGTCAGAAGGACAAATAGGACTAATTGCCCCAGCAAGGACACAGACATCAATAATATCTTGACAAAGGTCTCAACTTTTCCCCACTGGAAACCCAAACTAAAAAAAGAACACTTGGGGAAAAAAATAATTGAATCGAATGGTCACATATGCATCCTATGTAAAAAATAGAAAGTCATTGATGTCTACGTAATGTTCATTTGTACAAAGTTCCGTACAACTAAGTGATTGTTGATAGGTTTGGTAAACACCATCAAGTCTACTGTTAGCCTTAGAAAGCTTTGGTTATGGAATCTACAGCATCAAATATGTTGTTGTCCAAGGACACTAGGAGATGTGGTTCACAGTATCACATAATGCATATCTGATGCTCCCCAAAAAAAAAATACTCAGACTGCAGTCTACACTAATTTTGTTTGGACCTTTAAGGCCTTTTTCAGCTAGGTTTCCTCCAGAGATTGCAAAAGTTTCTTTGAGCATTCACCAATTTACCTCCTGCCAGAAGGTGTCTGCATAAATCTAGCACCAATGGCACTCAACCAATGATCATGTTAGCTGTTTGTAAGGGGAACAGTCTTCACACTGACCACTGTAAGAAGCGTTCTTCCACTGTCCCCAAGTGTTTGTACTACAGTGACCACTATTTGAATGGGCATTCTTCAAACTGACCATCCCCAATGTATGTACTACAGTGACAACTATTTTAATGGACATTATTCATACTGATCATTGTAAGGAGCATTCTTCCACTGTCTCTCAATGTATACTACAGTGACCTCTATTTTCATGGTCATTGTTCCAACTGACCACTTTTGTAAGACACATTCTTCCGTCTCCTAATGTATGGGTGCACCACAGTGAACACTATTGTAATGGGCATTGTTCCAACTGACCACTATTTTAAGGATCATTCTTTCCATTGTCCCCTACTGTATGGGTGTGCTACATTGACCACTTTGTAATGGCCATTCTTCTAGCTGACCACTATTGTAAGGATCATTCTTTCCACTGTCCCCTACTATATGGGTACGCTACAGTGACCACTATTGTAATGGCCATTTTTCCAACTGACCAGCATTGCAAGGAGCATTTCTTTCCATTGTCCCCTAATGTATGGATGCGCTACAGTGACCACTATTTTAAAGACCATTCTTCCCACTGACCACTAGTGTACAGGGCATATTTTCCAATGACCACTAATGTAAGGAGGCCCCTTCCTCACCCTCGTGACTGTTGCACCTAGAGCTATAGATATAATCATTTTTAACAAGAGTTCCCTGAGACCTTTAATTATTTCAAGGGTTCCTCTGTGGCAAAAAGGTTGAGAAAGAACCTGCCTCAATGGCATCAGCTTAAGACACTTCTTATTCAGAATTCATTAGCAGGTTTGACTTAGGCATAAAACCAGTTTAATGCACACAAAAGCCCATCAACACAGGCCCATTTGTGGCTTTAGATGAAACTGAATGTAGCAGCCAAACTGATATCAGTGTGTAGATCCCTCCCCCCAACAGAATTCGACTACAAGGACACATAATACACAAATGCATAGAAAGGATCTATTTTGCAAGGAGCCATAGACATATACAAACATACATATACATATTTAAAAAAAATAGTTTACAAATGAAAGCAGGCTATGGTTTCAGTATTGGGGCATAGTATTTTAATAGATCATTTCAAAATCCATCAGTCACATATTACTCACAAATAACCTTGTTATTATTCACATTTTTGTATATTTACATTGCATTAGGGAATTAATATCCAGCTACATAAGAATGTATTCATTTTTACTACATAGTCTTTCAGTTAGTTTCGTTTTATTTTTTTTTATTTTACGTAGAAAAATAGAACTTGCCTTCTAAAGATATATCGTTCACTTTCTACATAGAAACGTCTTCTTCTACTGTTCAGCGGCTACGTCGTTACATTACACTAACGATGCACTGAAGGACACGAGTGGATTGTCACTGCCTTTGTAAAGAGAAATGGGCCTTATGTATGGCAAAATGGAAGGAACAGTCAGCGTTGGCGCACTGCAACCAGTTATGTCTGTAGTTATTATGTTGCAAGATAGGAAGAATCTGATTGGTTGCTATGAGAAGCACAGATATTTTGAATTGCCTTGTGGGTCGCTTTCTCACTTCTATTAGCCAATATAATTTAGTGGCCATTAGACATAGCCAATCAGATGCTTCTATCCATTAATGGTGCCACACACATTTGCTGTTTTAAAATTTGCTTGGAATTTGATGGAAATTACGAAAATTTTCATCAACTTCACTTTTAGTTAAAGCTGAACAACAGGAAAAGCAAGAGTCCTCCTTTGCAGGGGGTCCCGCACTAGGGTTATTTGCTTGTTTATGTTCAGGAGAACCAGGTACAGCAGTTTTACTTACCTGATCCTCTGCACTGCTAGAGTGGTCCCTACAGCTTCCCCTACACTCCGGCGGTCTATAGTCCTCTGACATTATTAAGACCAATTGAGGGCCCACAGCCCTGTATTGCACGTGAGGACCCTTAGGGACAGTCCACTGCCGGAACATAAGGGAGTGCCGTCTTCCAAGCCGATAACCCTTGCAGTGTAGGCCCCCTTGCAAGGGAGATCTTTTCCCAAAGTTGGGCTTTAAATTGTCTCTTTATTCTTTCCCCCACTCCCTTGAATTGCCACCTACATGAAGTCTTACCCTTAGCCCTACCCCTGAGATCCTTGTTTTGCCCTGCCCCTGCACACCCAATATTTAAGGTAAGCAATTTGAAAGGTAGACGCCATTCAGTGGAGTGGGGGGAAGATTAAAAGGACAACTTCCATTCCTATAATGCTCATTCAATTTACTTTTTTCATGCTTTAAAAAGACTGAATAAATAGTTCTATTATCTCACAACGCTTTACAACCACACCAAAAACAAATGGAAAATGGCCAACTTTGCTACCAGGACTTTTTAGATGGGACAATTTTACCTTTCAGCAAATGGCTGCTCTAAAAGAAGGTTCAATCAATAAAATGAACAGTCCTGGCTGAAATTTGACTCTAAGAAGTTGATTTACTAAAACTGGAGAGTGCAAAATCTGGTGCAGTTCTGGATAGAAACCAATCAGCTTTTAGGTTTTTTTTTTTTTTTTTTGTTAATGCCTAATTTAACAAGCTGAAGTTAGAAGCTGATTGGCTACCATGCACAGCTGCACCAGATTTTTCACTCTCCAATTTTAGTAAATCAACCCCAATTTGACCAATACAAATAAAAACTGAATTTTTGCACAATCATTTTCAAGCAAAAAATTGTGTTCTACGAATAAATTTACAGTCAACAAACTCTTTTTCATGTGTATAGCTGGCATTAAAGCATACCTTGCATGAAAATGGCAATCCCCCAACCTCTGATTATAAACAGTTGAGTGGAAGCCATTAAAAAAAAAAATAACAGTAAAAGAAAAAATGTAAAAAGTACTTAACCAATACCTATCTTCTCACCAAGGGTGACATCACTGGGCCTCACCATGGGATCCTAGAAAAGCAGAGGACTAAATCTGGTGACAATGCATTTCTGCATAGTGGTGGAGTGTCTACTTGAGATAGTCAGTATTATTTACTTTCCCAGGATCCCATGAAAAAGCCCAATCATGTCACTACAGGTAATGGCTAAAAACTGGGGTGTATGTTTTTTTTTTTTTTATGGCTTTTACCACGCAATTTTTAAATCAGGAGGTGGAAGGGTCCCACTTAAGCAGACCTAGAAAACCACTTTAGGATGATTAACTGGAGTTGCTTGTGCACAGATACAGTCCAAATATAAAAGAAAACACAATCAGATTATCAAACTCATGGATTGAGATGCATGTGGGCACCTTATGAGCTGCCTTTAATACTCCATGGCCACCAATCAAACGTCACTTGCAGAACGCCATTTTGAATACCACTGATGGCTGTGGAGCAATAACAGGCAGTTTCTGTAGTGGTAAATGGATACATGAGGATATACATGAGGATCACAATATATAACTAGAAATGCTTTGTATTTAAAGTAAAGAATAAGATTTCAGCTGCCATATATTTCAGTGCAAACAGACTTGCATCAAATATAAAGAAACTTAAATATCACATTTTGAATTAAAGAATAAAAAAAAAAAGAAAAAAAAAAAAAAAACAGAAAAAATAATAATAAACTGCTGAATATCTATGCAACTATTATTTGTGCATGCAGATTCTGTATACATTATTGCTTGTTTAAATTTATACTGTATATAATGCATGAATGTACTTCCTATATCAGGGGTGGGGAAAATGGGTAGTCAGTGCTGTCATTTGGGTACTTTCTGTTTTTTGAACATGTAAAACTTTATTTAGAATGATTTATTTGATGAGCAATGTTGCGCAGTGACCTATAATATCCAAAGATAGGCTGTGAGCAGTTTAGTAAGGAAAAATTATTTTAAGTCAAACTCAGGCCAAAACCTTTTTGGTTTTTTTTTATCAATAAAAACTTGATAGAAAAAAAAAAGTTTTTTGCATAAGTTCAACAATGGCTAAAAACACAAAGCCTTAAAATTATTAAAAAAAAACAAAAAAAAAATGTATACAAACAGGCATTTTGAAAAGCCAGATCCACCTAAAGCACATTTTAGTGTCACATGTTTGCACTGGCTTCTTATGCCTCGCCAGTCAGTGGTAAATTATCTCTACTAAAATTACCAGTTCCACCAAATGGCCACCATCCTGATCAGGACCTGTATACAGTGTAGCAACCATTCAATACGATGACAATCGAATTACAGGTTAGAGGGGTTAGATCAGTGAAATTCTGAATGGCTGCAATGGGCTATTTGAAGTGGTTGTAAACCCTTACATATACCCAGTGAAGGGACTGGTCTCAGGTGATGCACAAAGATGAAAAAAATCCTCCTACATAAATTGTACCTGTTTATCTGCAGTCTTCTCTTCTCTACAGCCGTTCAAAGTGATACATTTTAAAGCTGAGAGTTCTGAAAAAAAGGGGATGGGGAGCTGAAGTTACATTCTGCAGAGCTCAGTGAGGAGAGCTCTGACAGCTGATTGGAGGGAAGGGACACCCCTCCTCCCCTTCACGGAGTTCACAGGTACAGAGCTGAGGCTGTCAATCTGCTGGAGTACCCTCCCTTGTTACCATTTTTCTCTTGGTGTCAGAAAAGCTTATCAGAAGTGGATCATGCTGATAGCAGAGGAACGAAGCAACAGAAAGAAATTACACTTAATGCTCTGGATTGAGACAAGTACACACTATAGAGGGATATGCTATGTTCATATTTCATGTCTGAGATTTACAACCACTTCAAGTATTGGAGAATTCCTAGAGGAAAGATTAAGGTTGTTTTCCCCATAGCTCTCCTCTATGGCTTGGCTCACCAAAATTTATGTGAGTGGGAATACCTAGATTGAAGCTGTGAAAGATTTTCCTAGCGGGGGCTCTACTCTGCAACCTGGGCCCGATTCAGTTTTGTATTTTATTTTTCAGTAGCCCTATCTAAAGGGGGGGGGGGGGAAGCAGTGACATCATCCACCTGGGTAAGCTCAGACACCATAATCTACTCATCGGGGAGGCAACAAAGGAACATGGATAGGTGAGCATATTGTGCTTGGGGAGGGCGGTTCAATCAGGAGACAAGGTAACTTTGCTCTCAACCGTATCTTTTGAGTTTGACATGTCAGATGAACATTCTTCATTTCCAGCATTTCCCAGATTACTGAGCTATACCAAGTCACATCAGTCCTCCTGCTCTGTATACAACTAAGCCTATGACAAAGGCAGCACTTGCTGAGCCTATAGCCATTGTATAGCAAGTATCAGCAACTGATTATTTAGGGACAACTATCTTCTTCATTGTAAAGATTGAAATTTGCAAATAAATAAAACTGGCCTGTCACAACTTAGCATATACAGTATAAATACAATTTTAAACTTAAATTCTTATGGCTCCTAATATTTCACATTCTGGCTCCATTTGCAGTTTGAAATGTCGGGCTTCATATGTTAAACATTTCTTAAAGTGGGCCCAACTTAACAATCACATTAAAACCCAAATTGGCAAAAATCATCCAGTTCAGCATAATACATAGTTACATAAAGGAGTTGCTATCACTACAGGGTAATCCAGATATTACTTTATTTTCCTGTGTAGGGTGATATTCTGGAGCTGCCATATTTGAGCAGCCTCGGACAGTCTGCATAGAAAGATATTACCTCCTGCTTTCCTTTTCACCAAGAGACTTCAAGTATAAGCTTAATTATTATTATTTTTAAATCTGGAAAAGGATTGGTACTTAAATTCAATGAGAACTGTCCATTGTGCTGGTGACTGCTGTGTTAGCTGAAGTCAAAAATCCTTTGCCCCCACCCTTCCCAATGGCAGTAATCTTCTGGTGCTGCAGAGGTTAATACAGCCACTGGACCTGTCATAGGCAGTCATCAACAGTGACAGCCATGCTCGCCCTTTCTACCTCCCTCCTTTATTCATAGAAGTCGTACTATAGCTTCCATCAGTATAAAGTGCTCTATGAATAGAGGAGGTGGACCTTCCATTCATCTGTCCATCCTCCATTCATACAGAGCTTTTCACTGATGCAAGCTATAGTACATCTTGTTTGAATGGAGGAGCGGGGGGCAGAAAGAGTGGACATTGATGGCACTCTTGACAAGTGCCTCTAACAGTTCAGTGGTGGTTTGAACCCCTGCAGTACTGGAAGAATACTGCTGCAGGGGTGGAGGGGAAGAGGACTTTCAACTAATGCAGCACCTACCAGCATAAGGGATACTTCCCATTTAACGTAAGTACCATCCCTCTGCTGATTTAAGTTATTGGGGATAACAGAGACTGCCAACATTACAAATCACATGGTATATCATAACAGATTGGTCTAAGATGTGCTGAGCTGTCATGTAGCAGCATGCAGTCAATGAGGGAAACGTGAGAAGGATGATCTGCTATGAACAGAACTGTTCCTCCTTGAGTCATGTTTGTACATGATGCCAAACTTGGTTTGCTCATTTATTTACATTGGACTACGAACATTCTGTTCTGACCTTAATGGACATCAGTGCATATAGATGCGCTAGCATTTGTAGTGGTGTAAAATTTAGGAAAACTCCACTCATTGGTTTTGGTTGGAAAGGAAAGACGTAAGGTTGATGTAGGAACAGGTCTCAAAAATGAGCCCCAGTTGTTCCAGTCTTACGGCAGAACGAGTCTAGCTTCTTCTACTCAAAGCCTCACAGAAGTCAATGCAAAAACTTTGGTACTTGGGCCAATGTCCGTTAATGCCTAAAATACCATGTGTTAAGATGTATGGTGTACAATGTACGTAAAAGCAGATGTGTTTGAGGTGTGCTGCTAAGTTGCATTCGGATGTCACTAAAATTAAATGCCACTGCGCGTTACCGCTGCAAGCAGATGTAAAAGTTAGGTTTGAGGCTTAGGTTGAGGCAGGCCACCAATAGGGGAGTTTAGGCAGTCCTACCATACCAGGTCCAAGTGGGTGAGATAGAGGGTCTGGAACAGGCCGTTAGGCTGTATGGGGCCCCATGATCTCATATGGTGGGGGCTAAGGTACGGAACAGACCTTGCACTGCAGGAATGGGTGCTGTAGCAGAAGGATTATTAAGATTGGTTAGGAAGGTGCTTTGGAACCGATCTCTGACATTCTCCACAAAACTGGCACTACGGGGCCTACAGGGCTCAGGATGGGAGCTAATGGGGTGCAAAGTGGGCACTATTTGGGAAAGAAAGGCTCTAACCGATGGCTGGAAAGTGAGAGATCTAAGTGTGTGGAGGCTGAAGGAGAGAGAAAAGGAAGGAGGGGTGTCATGATTTCTAATGGAGGCCCCTGGTTGAGGAACAGCTTTAGGTTAAAGTGTCAGGTTGAAACTATCATATGGACTCGGGGGGAGGTGAGTGGGGCATGTAAATTACACACATCCTTCACCAGTCCTCCTTCATCTCACTGAGTGTAGGTTTGGCAATACAATTTCTACAGTGCTGAGACCTAGAAAATGGTAAAACACATTATCGTCATCGATCCCATGAGTCTATCACACTGGTATAGCCAAAGAGAACCCAGTGACAATGAAAACATACTATTTATAAAGTGTAGTCTCCCCATTCTCTGATTCTCAGTTGGAAACAATGCATGGACTAGCCCTTTAAAACGTCAGCCCCATCCCTCCTACTCAAAAGCCACTAAGTAGAGTTCTTATTTAAACACCAACCCTGGAACAAAAAAAAAATCACCCAACAGTTGAAAATGCAACTGTTTTTCAATGGCTGACAGCACCACATTAGCAACAAAGCCCTTACAGAAAACTACAAAAAAATAAAAAAACAATTGTAAAGCTGAGGCTGGGTTCACACTTAAAATGGATGTGACTGACAGCAGGGGCTCTCTGTTTTAGGCCCAAATTTTCGGCTGAATTCAGACCAGGATCGGAGCCAAAGATGCACAGAACCCCTGTGCGATTCACTCCGCAGCTGCCCTGGAGATGTGTAAACCGGCTCTATTGAGAGACGGTCACAATCTTCGGTCATGCGAATTGGATGCAGTGAAGCCCGCATCCAATTAACATACCTTTGAACCCAGCCTTAAAGATAATCTCGTTGGACACTATAGGAGGTCACAAACTGTCCTGATTTAAATTAAATAATCAAGGGTAGGTCCACTTAGAAAAGATCTTGGCTGGGTAGTCACTGAGCCCATGGCAAGCAGCTGAGCTGGGGTGAAGCCTGGACTTAGAGAGCCGGCAAGTGACCACACCAACTACAACCTAAAATGACGTAACCAATTCTAGGTAGGTTTAAAGGCTTGGTTCAACCAAAATTGACATTTTAGGTAAAAAGAAGAAGTAGGCAATCTAACCTGCCGCACAAAATTATGAGCAGACTTTCCCTTGAATTTTGGAATTTCTTTGTACTGTATCTTTTTATTGGGGTAATTTCTTTTCATCTTCCTTTCACACACCAATGGTAACAGTAGTACAGTGGTCTCCAAACTGCAGCCCAGGGGCCTGATGCGGCCCTTTGCTTGCTTTTATCTGGCCCAGCAACAGTGGGGCATAGTTCCTACCACTGACACCAACAATGGGGCACTATTCTTCCCACTGACACCAATAATGGAGCACTGTTCCTCCCACTGACACCAATGATGGGGCACTTTTCCTCTCATTGACACCAATGATAGGACACTGTTCTTCCCACTGACACCAATAACGGAGTACTGTTTTTCCCACTGACACCAATGATGATGCACTATTCCTCCCACTGCCACCAATGATGGGATACTGTTCTTCCAACTAACATCAACGATGGGACACTGTTCTTCCCACTGACACCAATGATGGGGCACTTTTCCTCCCAATGCCACCAATGATGAGATACTGTTCTTCCAACTGACATCAACGATGGGGCACTGTTAACTGGGTCTTTCTTTATAAAGTTTGTAGACCCCTGCAGTGGTACATCAATGTAATGGAAGGAGAAGGATGACATCCACCAATGCAGCCCCTGACCGACTCTTGCTATTGGCCAAAGCTGTTACAACAGACATCTGCTGGACAAACCAATATTACATTCTATCAAATCACTGACCAAATATACAACAAACTAGACACAAACAACACAATACGAGCATGTCACCAGTGACTGATGTGTATTAAGGCACAATGATCTGTACCTGGCCAGATATTGGATTAGCGATACTTTGCTCATGCTGCTTCACCTTAACCATTAAGAATACAAAAAGAAAAGAAAAAACATATATTAGTTTTCTCCATCTTGCCTTTTGATCTCTCTAAGGATGAAATAACACCTTACACTTAAATCTGAAATGTATATGTAAAGAAATTCCCTTGCAATGGTGATCCCCTTGCACTGCAAGGGTTATACGCTTGTTGTCCAGGGTAACAATAAAAAGCAGTTACACTTACCTTATCCCACTCTCCTGCAGGCTCTTCCTTGATCCTTGCTGCCAGATCCCCAAAACCTTTTCTCAACAGCTCTCCATCGTTAGCTCTTTAACATCATTACGTACAATGCAGGTCTACTGGTAGTGCACTATATGTAAGGACGTCTCCATCGGCAGCACTTTAATGTGATTACGTACAATGCAGGACTGCTGGTAGTACATTGTATATAAGGACATCTCCATTAGTAGCACCCTGATGTCATTAAGTACAATGCAGGACCAGCAGTTCTGTATTAGTAGGTGAGGACACTAAGCCTCCCCATCCACAACCAGGAGGACCAGAGGTTAGAGGAGAGTTCCAGGAGTCGGGAAGTGAGGAATAAGGCAAGTAAAACTGCTTCCTAATGTTCCCCTAGAAAAACAATAAGCATTTAACCCTTGTAATGAAAGACTGCCCTATTGCAAAGGTGTTTTTCAAATGTTCCTGAAATTCAGATTTAAAAATGACTAAACCTTTCTTGTTAAAATAAAGAAAAAGACGGGACCAGCGGAGAGGACAGCATAACACCTACCCTTTATATACTCCTGGGACTAACAACACGGAATTTTCAACATTCGGCAAAATTTTCTATCCATTTATCAATGAGGATGTACCAAACTCCCAAGAAAAGTACATTTAAAGCCAAAACCTTTTTTAAATTTGTATAGAGTAAAGGAAGGTAAAAACCTGTAGGGTTCTATTGTTTTTTTTTGCCATGTGTCCCTTCACTTCCTGTCCTACAGATACAACAGGCAATGAGAGGAAATCTCTCCAAGGAGTGTTGGAACAAGTGTTCTCACTGGGAGATTTTCTATCTATTCCGGTTCTGTTGGTAACTCAAAATATTGGATTTCACTCCATTTTTAGTGAGTCACCAAGACAACTGACGAGGGTGAGTCTCCCTAGGAAGGGCACGGATCTTGGTAAATATATGACATGACAGAAGTTCCCAAGTTGCCATTGAAATAAATGGACACACAAAAATACTACTCCTTTGAGCCCAGCATCTCTTTAGCTGGGCTTATACACCTGCGGGCAGGAAGGTCTGCCTGATCATGTGACCATCATTACTAGAGACCTGGAGCAGTCTGACAGCTTGGTCTGTGTGCTGGGAGCACAGAACCCTCTGCTGCCCATGGACTCATATGTGCGGCGAATGGGCATTAAAGACCACACTCTTTGCTGCCTCACATATACATTATGTGGATGACAAGAGGTTAGGATGCATGCCAACATGTCAGGAGACATGTAAAAGCATAATGACGAGCATCTACGGAAATGCACATTAGGATGCGTGTTAACCTTCAATACAAAGTGCATTGTGGTGCACATTGAAAGTGCATTTTCATTCATTTCAATGGAAACCCGCCAGCAGGATGGTGGCGAGTAGCTGGAGGTGTGAATCCAGCCTATGGAAAAATCTATAGAGGTGTCAATCCATCCTATGGAAAAACCTACAAAAGGTGTGAATCCTGCCTATGGCAAATCCTATAGAGATGTGAATCCAGCCAATGGAAAAACCCATGGAGGTGTCAATACAGCCTGTGGAAAAACCTACAGAGGTGTCAATCCAGCCTGTGGAAAAACCTACGGAGGTATGGATCCAACCTATGGAGAAACCTATGGAGGTGTGAATCCTGCCTATGGAAAAACCTATGGAGGTGTCAACCCAGCCTATGGAAAAACCTATGGAGGTGTCAATCCAGCCTATAGAGAACCTTATGGAGGTGTCAATCCAGCCTATGGAGAACCTTATGGAGGTGTCAATCCAGCCTATGGAAAAACCTACTGAGATGTGAATCCTGCCTATGGCAAAACCTATAGAGGTGCTAATCCAGCCTATGGAGAACCTTATGGAGGTGTCAATCCAGCCGGACACTACCAAGTTTACTTTTTAAACACGCAATTAAGCATTTTCCTTGGCGAAAGCTCACGCACACTGATCAGCTTTGATCTTCGCTATAAACTGGCAAAGTGTATGGAAATGAGAGAGGGTGCTGTGCACACTGACATTTTAAAAAGGGAATTATGATTTTTTTTTTTTTACAAATATGTTAAGAACTAAAAAAAAAAGAATACAAATATTTATAAAATATTATTTTAGCCAGGTAGACATAAAATATTACATAAAAATATTTTACATGCCGCTTTTAGCCAGAGGTACTGGAAAGGAACAGAAAATCTCAGATTACACACACAGGTGAAGGAGTAAAAGGAGGGATGCCCCCCTCCCTCAGGCCTTAGGCCGACCATACATGGGTCGAATTCCAAAATCATTTTCTTTCGAAAATCTCAACTAAGAATTTTTGTTTGAATTTTGCACCATTAGAGGGCCTCAGCAACGGCCGATTTTTTAAGCGGCCATCGAGTTTGAGTGATCGGGCATGTTGGAAATTTTTTGAAAAACAAACTATCTTTTAATCAATGATAGGAGAATCGTGCAAGAAAAATAATCGAAAAAGAAATGTGCATGAGCAAAAGAAAAGAAAATTCCCGGAAAAAAAGAAGATTCCCAGCCACGAAAATTCTTTTAGCAACATGAGGTGAAATTGAAGGCTTGTTTGGTTCAATTTCAAAATCAATGGCGGCACCATCGGATCACAAAATACATAAAATTTCTGAATTTCAAAAGAAAATTTGATTGAGATTTGACCAATGTATGGCCTGCATTAAATAAATCAGTGAGTAAGCCTGCACGCATACAGGTAATGCCGGGAAAACTAAGTGTCTATTATGCACCCTAATATTTTTTTTTTTTTGCGAAATAAAGATACAAAAAACAATTGCATACATTATATAAAATATCAGTTTAAAAATTTGTGAAGCTTATCAAATTAAAAATTGGCCAAAAACCATCATACGTTCTATTAAGTGGTATATCCAGCTACAACTTTTTTTTTTGAGTTTTGGAAAGAGCACGAAAGGGTTGGAACCCCTGTCATGTTTTTACCATTGTCTTGGGCTCCGTTACAAAGATTTCCCTGTCCTGTTGGCAACATTTTACCAGACAGGAAATGAGGGGAATTTTCCAACAAAATAAAACTCTTTTCTTCAATGGAGCCGGTAAAAAAGCTAGAACCCATCTCAGATTTGTATTTCCATCTGTGTCCTTGCTGCAAATTTTTTTTTTTATCCAACTTCCTGTCTGGTGAAACCCTTGTCAGCAGGACAGGAAGTGAGGGGAAATCCCTCCATTGGAGCCCTGGATAGCAGTATCAGTCCAACAGGATAAGGGTCCTTCCTAACTCCATCCAATACTAGAAAAAAAAAACGGAATTTTTGTAAAATCTTACTGTAAAATTCCTTTCTCTGAGTTCTCTGACAGTCGCCGCCCACTCATACAGTCTTCACCAATGGGGTATTGACTTCCTCTCCACAAGAGTAGCTAGGCATAAGACTTGTTAAAACAAAAGGATTTTACATAGACACACCCATGAGGGCTGTCCCACTGGTCCAATACCCCCCTGCAATCAGCCATGCCAAATCAGTTTGGTAGCAAACAGTTAAGTGTATAAAAACCCCAAAAGAGGGGCGGGGGCGGCGACTGTCGGAGGACTCAGAGAAAGGAATTTTACGGTAAGATTTTACAAAAATTCAGTATTCTCTTACGTCCTCCGACAGTCGCCGCCCACTCATACAGTCTTCACCAATGGGGATGTCCCAAAGCAGTGTAGACATGAGGGGTGGGAAACGCAACCGTCAGAAAAGGCAACGCAGCAACCACATCAGAGAAAGGAACCTTACATGAACAGCAAGGGAACCCTCTGGACAACCAAAAAAGCTCAACAGGAGCAACAACCCAGGAAAGCAAATAACCAAGGGGGTAAACAACCCCAACATAAAATAGAAGAAGGCTGAGACTGTAGCCCCAGCACAGGGAAGCCTATCTACTCCTTAACTAGGCAGAAGACAAACTGAGTTGGGATGGCTGATTGCAGGGGGGTATTGGACCAGTGGGACAGCCCCCATGGGTGTGTCTATGTAAAATGCTTTTGTTTTAATAAGTCTTATGCCTAGCTACTCCTGTGGAGAGGAAGTCAATACCCCATTGGCGAAGACTGTATGAGTGGGCGGCGACTGTCAGAGGACGTAAGAGAAAAAAGTTTTTGGCTTGACATACCGTGCACTTTAAAATTGCTGTATACCATATCTGGGTTACCTTGCTGTTGAAGCAGGACGCAGAGTTGAAAGGAGGACCCCACATATTGAAGTGGTCCAAGGGAATTATATGAGATGACCACACTAAAATCATACACACCCAGAGGGCAAAGAATTTAAGAGCATCCACGTAAAGTTCAGTGTGTACAGAGCTTAAGCAAAAATTCAATGCAAAAAAAAAAAAACAAAAACAGTAAAAAAAAAAAAAAAAAAAAAAAAAAAAGCTTGACAATAATTTTAAAAAATAATTACAGAAGGGCATATTTTCTCATTTACACAGTTAATAAATGCATTAATCATTTAAAATTTTTCTTTAAACAAAGTTTAGTAACTAAAATACGTTTCCTGGTCACCAAAAAAAGCTACCCAGTGTGTACCAAGATTGTGAACATATTTTTTTTTTTTGGTTTTTGTTTTTTTCTTTTTTTGCAAAATATCACCCTTCCTAAACAAATAATCTAGCCCTGCAAAAAAGGTACCAAAAGAAAAAAAAAAATCTATTTCCTTGCCTACAATGCACAATATTTGTAAAATCTGAAAATATTACATTTCTTTTCAAAAACTTCAAATACAACACAAAATCGTCAACGTTATTTAATAAACTGTAAAACTTTTTTTTCTTCACCAAAATATTTTCTTTGTCACTGAACAGAATGTCCCTGCACGCGAGTCCATTTTTTTGTGTTTTTTTTTTAAGATTCAGTTTGTTTTTATGTTTTTTTGTCTGTTTTGTTTTTGTAAGAAAACATTCTTATAGGGTTATTATTTAAGAATCGTTCAACTTGCATCAGGGTTCTTGTTTGATGTAGTAGCTGCCGGACCCGTTGCTCTCCTGGTCAGAGGCTCCTTGGAGAAAAGAATAATCCTCTCCGTCTAGCATCTCCTCCTTCAGCTGTAAAGTCGTTACTATGGGAAAAAATAAAAAGGTAAGTATAGGTATAGTCTACATACAATAAATACTATGCTGTGTATGTTTAAAAAATAAAAAAGAAGATAACTGCATGTCAGGACAGTTAGTAGGTCCACACATAAAGGCAGCTGAAGTTATATGCAAATTTCAACTTTTGCTTGTAAAAATCAAGCTTGTCCCTGCGCCTTCTACATCCTGAACCCATCCTGAGACATCTGTTTGAATGAATAATAGCGACGCTTTCCAGGGGAGGACTGGGCCAGGGGGCAGGGGGGCAATTGCCCCCTGGGCCGCTCTGATGTTCTGTAAAAAAGGCTGCACCGCTTCTGCCACAGACATCCCTAAAGGATTCCTGATGAAGAGAAGTAAAAAGTCCCCACCGCTGACCTACTAAGTCCCGGTTCATACTACCGCGACTTGTCAGGCGGCTTGGTTGCCTGATAAGTCGCAGTCCATTCAGTGCTATGGGAACCGTTCTAATAGGAGCGACTCAAGTCGCTCCGACATAGAAAATAGTTCCTGCACTGCTTTTGACAGAAGTCGGAGCGACTTGCATTGACTTCCATTATGTGAAGTCCGTGCAAGTCGCGCCGAAGTCGCGGTGCACGGCGACTTCACTAGTCGCCCCCGAAGTCGTGTCGCCAGTGTGAACCGACTCTGAAGGTGAGATGAAGACAAGGACAGAGCGCAGCCCTCCCCCCAGAACGGATAGTATATACTGTGTCTGAGGAGTAGAGGTCGGTTCCATGCCCCACTGGAGACTCTCCTCCCCTGGCCAGCCCCAACCCAGCTGTCCCAGCTCCCCCCAACCGCCCCATGCTGGCCAGGTTAGGAACCCGGATTCAGCCAATGAGTAGAGAGTACTTGGAGCAGGGCTTCAGCCTGGAATGTGGGGGTCAGGAGGAGGAGAGGAAGAGGGAGAGTGGGAGGGGGGCTAAGTCGTTGCACCATTGATCTCTGGTTTGTACTCACCCCCTGGGCTGGAAGTTGGCAGTCTGCCCCTGACGCCTTAATATGTCTTGGACACTAACCTGATCAAGCTTTTTAGGCTTTTCCATTAATTTGGAGGCCACCTGGTTCTGGTAAGCGGCCTGATTAGTGTTGGAGATCACACTTATTAAGGATCGGGTAAGATCATCCTTTTCACGCATGCTGGGATTTGTCTGTTTGTTTTTTTCAGTACTTTTTATAATTTTTTGCCCAATTTTTAATGGACATTTCACGGAAATTACATTATGCACTTCATGATCATGTTTTATCAATAATTTCTTTTGGACATTCATACATTTTTCACATGAGTTTTGCACTTTATGATCATGTTTATCAATTTGTTAGCGCTGAAATTTATTTGTGTAAATTATGCAGAAATGAAAAGAAGATCGGGCTCCACATAGTGCATTATCATAATGACTCAAAGTGGAGTCCAATCTCCTTTTTGTTTCTGCATAATTGACATGGGTTCCGAGTAAATAATCCAAGATGTAGCAGGATCGTTCTGAGATTCCCTTTCCTGGTCAAGGTGATCACACAAACGTGATTTGATCTTATTGCTGTATAGCAAGTAATATCAACTGCATCTGGTGAGTTGACAATTCCGTCATTCCTGCATCTGGTGAGTTGGCAATTCATTCATTCCTCTGACAGCACAGGGTGCTTTATTTTATACTTCTCAACATTCACAAGGCAGGAGTTCTGGCGGCCGGTCTTTCCATTTTTACCTTTTCTGAACTATATAAATCACTTTTTTTATGGACACTATGGATTGGCACATATGTATTATTTATGATGCACTTTTTTTAACCACTTCTGGACCGGGAGATTTATCCCCTTAACCACTTTAAGACCGGAGGATTTTCCCGCTTTATGTACTGGCCACTTTTTTCAACCTGGTACTGCGCGAATTTAACTGAAAATTGCGGACATGCAATGTTGTACCAAAACAAAATTTACGTCCTTTTTTTCCCACAAACAGAGCTTTCTTTTGGTGGTATTTGATCACCTCTGCGTTTTTAATTTTTTGCGATATTAATAATAAATAATATTGCTTTAAAGTCGATGTAAACCTGATTCGTGAAATTTGACCTAAGCACACACAGTATCTCACAAAAGTGAGTACACCCATCACATTTTTTGGAAATATTTTATTATATCTTTTCATGTGACAACACTGAAGAAATGACACTTTGCTACAATGTAAAGTAGTGAGTGTACAGCTTGTATAACAGAGTAAATTTGCTGTCCCATCAAAATAACTCAACACACAGCCATTAATGTCTAAACCGCTGGCAACAAAAGTGAGTACACCCCTAAGTGAAAATTCTCCAAATTGGGCCCATTTAGCCATTGTCCCTCCCCGGCGTCATGTGACTCGTTAGTGTTGCAAGGTCTAAGGTGTGAATGGGGAGCAGGTGTGTTAAATTTGGTGTTATCGCTCTCACTCTCTCATACTGGTCACTGGAAGTTCAAAATGGCACCTCATGGCAAAGAACTCTCTGAGGATCTGAAAAAAAAGAATTGTTGCTCTACATAAAGATGGCCTAGGCCAGTGATGGCGAACCCTTGGCACCCCAGATTTTTTAGAACTACATTTCCCATGAGGCTCATGCACTCTGCAGTGTGGTTGGGCATCATGGGAAATGTAGTTCCAAAACATCTGGGGTGCCAAGGTTCACCATCACTGGCCTAGGCTATAAGAAGATTGCCAAGACCCTGAAACTGAGCTGCAGCACGGTGGCCAAGACCATACAACGATTTTCAGGACAGGTTCCACTCAGAACAAGCCTCACCATGGTCAACCAAAGAAGTTGAGTGCACGTGCTCAGCGTCATATCCAGAGGTTGTCTTTGGGAAATAGACATATGGGTGCTTCCAGCATTCCTGCAGAGGTTGAAGGGGTGGGGGGTCAGCCTGTCAGTGCTCAGACCATACGCCGCACACTGCATCAAATTGGTCTGCATGGCTGTCGTCCCAGAAGGAAGCCTCTTCTAAAGATGATGCACAAGAAAGCCTGCAAACACTTTGCTGAAGACAAGCAGACTAAGGACATGGATTACTGGAATCATGTCCTGTGGTCTGATGGGACCAAGACAAACTTTTTTGGTTCAGATGGTGTCAAGTGTGTGTGGCGGAAACCAGGTAAGGAGTACACAGACGTGTACTTGTCTTGCCTACAGTGAAGCATGGTGGTGGGAGTGTCATGGTCTGGGGCTGCATGAGTGCTGCCAGCACTGTGAAGCTACAGTTCATTGAGGGAACCATGAATGCCAACATGTACTGTGACATACTTAAGCAGAGCATAATCCCCTCCCTTCGGAGACTGGGCCGCAGGGCAGTATTCCAACATGATAACGATCCCAAACACACCTCCAAGACAACCACTGCCTTGCTAAAGAAGCTGAAGGTAAAGGTGATGGACTGGCCAAGCAAAACTACAGGCCTAAACCCTATTGAGCATCTGTGGGGCATCTGTGGGGCATCCTCAAATGGAGGGTGGAGGAGCGCAAGGTCTCTAACATCCACCAGCTCTGTGATGTCATCATGGAGGAGTGAAAGAGGACGCCAGTGGCAACCTGTGAAGCTCTGGTGAACTCCATGCCCAAGAGGGTTAAAGCAGTGCTGGAAAATAATGGTGGCCACACAAAATATTGACACTTTGGGCTCAATTTGGACATTTTCACTTAGGCTGGCCATACACTATACAATTTTCTTGTTCAACTTTCCTTTAGATTTACCAAAACCATGTAATATAGGGTCAAACCTAAACACTTTTAATTTGTATGCAGTCAGGCAGGCCCTTGCACTACATAGTTTAAGGTAAATCTAAAGGAAATTGAATAAGAAAATTGTATAGTGTATGGCCAGGCTTAGGGGTGTACTTACCTTTGTTGCCAGCAGTTTAGTCATTAATGGCTGTGTGTTGTTATTTTGACTACTTTACATTGTAGCAAAGTGTCATTTCTTCAGTGTTGTCACATGAAAAGATAGAATAAATCATTTACAAAAATGTGAACGGTTTACTAACTTTTGTGAGATACTGTATAGCTGTAGTGTTTTCTTATCTCTCTCCAAAGCCCTGAATCCCATGTCTTTCTGCTGTTTTTTTTGCTCTGTTATCAGTATGATAACTTTTGACAGGTTCTCTGGTAAAACCAGCCTGAACTTTGTGTTGTGGGAGGTTGCTATAAATAGATTAGCAGAGAGCTTGTCATTTCACAGCACAGCTCTGCAAGTCTCTGCCTATGTGGAGTAGGCCTGTATGCCTTTCTTTCAATCAGCTGCCTTGGCTGTATGTCAAGAATCCACTCCCAGTGCTGAACAGGAATAGAAAATCTCTAAAATGATGTGCACATTCTAAAGAATATATAAAGCCGAAGGCAGCAGATGTACATGAAAAACATGTGTAGCGAGATTTGTTTCATCTTTGTGTATCATCTGAGGCTGTTCACTTCACTGGTTATATGTGAGGGTTTACACCCATTTAACTGACAATTGCGCGGTCGTAAGACGCTGTACCCAAATAAAATTGATGTCCTTTTTCCCTACAAATAGAGCTTTCTTTTGGTGGTATTTGATCACCTGTGTGCTTTTAATTTTTTGCACTATAAACAAAAAAGGACCCCAATTTGTGAAAAAAAACCCCATTTTTTTACTTTCTGTTTTAACCGGTTGCCGACCACTTACCGTATATTTACTGCGGCAGCGTGGCTCTCCCAGACAAACCAATGTAGGGCTACGTTGATCGCTTGGCAGGAACTAGAGGGCGAGCGTGCGCCGCTGGCGGCACCCTCCTGCCCCAGCTCGTCAGCAGGGAAGCCGATGCAGCGGCAGGCGGCTCTGATTGCCGCCTGACACCCGCAAGCATTCCCTGCTAAAAGAGAAGAAAGGTCAGCTGTTGTAAACACAGCTGACTGTTCTGCTCCCTGGAATGATCAATCATAGAGCCCCTGTGATCCTTCTATATAGGAACACAGGTCTCTATGGGCATTCCACAAGCCACGCCCCCCCCCACAGTTAGAAACACGCCCCTAGGCTGCATATTTGTAGCACTGATTCCTGTAGTAATGTCACTGGTACCCCCAAAAGTGTCAAAAATGTCCGTCAGGGGGTCCGATCTGTCCGCCCCAATGTCGCAGTCCCGCAAAAAATCGCAAATCGCCGCCATTACTAGTAAAATAAAAACAAAACAATAAAAATTACATAAATCTTTCCCGTAGTTAGTAGACGCAATAACTTTTGCACAAACCAATCAAAATACGCTTATTGCGATTTTTTTTTTACCAAAAATATGTAGCATAAAACAAATTGGCCTAAAATGTTAAAAAATTTTGATTTTTACATTTTTTTCTGGAATTTCATATAAAAAAATGTGAAAAATATTGTTACTTTTGCAAAATTTACGCTCTATTTTTGTTTATAGCGCATGATCAAAAAATCACACAGAAGATCAAATACCACCAAAAGAAAGCTCTGTTTGTGGGAAAAAAAAGGATGTCAAATTCGTTTAGGTACAGCGTCGCACGACCGCGCAAATGTCTGTTAAAATAACTCCGAAATGTCTGTTAAAATAAGTGCCGAATCGCAAAATATGGCCTGGTCATTAAGGGGGCAAACCTCCCGGTCCAGAAGTGGTTAAAACACATCCAATAAAATTTTAAAAAAAAAATCGAATTTCTTCATCAATTTTTGCCAATGTGTATTCTGCTACATATTTTTGGCAAAAGAAAACCCCCAATAAGCGTATACTAATTGGTTTGCACAAAAGTTATAGCATCTACATACTATGGGATAGGTTTATGGACTTTTTAATTTTCTTTTAATTTCATGTTTTCACTAGTAATGACAATAATCAGCGATTTTTAGCAGGAATGCGACATTGCGGTGGACAGATCTGACACTAAGTGACACTTTTTGGGGAACAGTGACACCAATACAGTGATCAGTGCTAAAAAAAAAAAATGCACTGTCACTGTACTAATGACACTGGCAGGGAAGGGTTTAAAACCAGGGGCGAGTGTGCTCCTAGGGAGTGCTTTCTAACTGTGTGTGTGTGTGGGGGGGGGGGGGGGGTGGATGCACTGGACAAAAAGAGAAATCTGTGTTTTACTCCCTGACATAACAGCGGTCTGCATTGTTTACATAGGAAGGCCGGCGTTCTACCTTTCCTCCGAGCGATCGCCGGGTCTCGACAGCCGCTTGCTGATTGGCTGCCGCTGTGTCCAATCACAGCGAGAGCAGCGCCCTAGATCTCGTGCACAAAATCACGTACAGGTATGTGACTTTGCGCAGTCAGGCCACATTGCCGCAGTATAGATGCGGTGGGCGGTCCGGGAAGCGATTAAAAAAATAAATAAATAATTGTGTGCAGCTTTTTTTCTCCCGTTTTCCTGCCGTCTCTTTCTGTCTGCATCCCTTCAAGAATTGGTTGTATTTCTCAGGGCAGGTTTCCAGGTGACAACAGTGGCCCATGTCTGTGTAATAGGTGTTAAAAATGCCACTTGTAGTTACCGTCAGATTCCCGTGTGACAACCAAGTAATAGAACTGGTAAACAGGGATGGAGCGTTGTCACTGCGGAAGTGCCTGAACACAAGGTCCTTCATGGTAGGACGAGCAGGTATTATTTTAATGAAACCTGCAAATTTCAAAATATTGAAAAGGAGTTGTAGCATCTTACAGTATAATGAATTCATTGACTGGGTTTATACACACTGTAAAAGAAACATGTCAGGACTGGTAATTTTTCTCCTTCACTGATTTGCACAGATGAGGCTGCACTGATGAGCAGGCCCTAATATGCAGCACGGATAGGCGGCACTGATGAGCAGCCACTAATATGCAGCACTGATGAGCAGGCACTAATATGCAGCAGTGATAGACGGCACTGATGAGCAGGCACTAATATGCAGCACTGATAGGCGGCACTGATGAGCAGCCACTAATATGCAGCAGTGATAGACGGCAATGATGAGCAGGCACTAATATGCAGCACTGATAGGTGGCACTGATGAGCAGGTACTAATATGCAGCACTGATGAGCAGCCACTAATATGCAGCAGTGATAGGCGGCACTGCTGCCACTAATATGCAGCACTGATAGGCGGCACTGATGAGCAGGCACTAATATGCAGCAGTGATAGACGGCACTGATGAGCAGGCACTAATATGCAGCACTGATAGGCGGCACTGATGAGCAGGCACTAATATGCAGCACTGATAGGCGGCACTGATGAGCAGGCACTAATATGCAGCACTGATAGGCGGCACTGATGAGTAGGCACTAATATGCAGCAGTGATTGACGGCACTGATGAGCAGCCACTAATATGCAGCACTGATGAGCAGCCACTAATATGCAGCACTGATGAGCAGCCACTAATATGCAGCACTGATGAGCAGGCACTAATAGGCAGCACTGATTAGCAGGCACTAATATGCAGCACTGATAGGCAGCACTGGTGAGGAGGCACTAATATGCAGCAGTGATAGACAGCACTGATGAGCAGCCACTAATATGCAGCACTGACAGGCGGCACTGGTGAGCAGGCACCAATATGCAGCACTGATAGACGGCACTGAAAGCCAGCACGGACTTGCTTCACTTACAGACCCCAAATCCCTCCATAGAGAGTACCTGTCACCAGGGATGTTTTACATTCCTTGTGACAGCAATAAAAGTTTTTAAAAAATAAATAAATTAAAGGGACAGTGTAAAAATAAAAACTTTAAATGTGCAGAATATCGGCACCTAATGTCGGCTATCGGCCTGAAGGGTGGCCTTTAAAATCGGTATCGGCTCTGAAAAAACAATATCAGTCGATCCCTAATGTTCAGCTTTATATCATTGATTGAACCTCAGTGCTGCTAGTCTCCTGCAGCTTCTTTCTGTCTGCATGCACTCCAGCGATGGCTGCAGGTCATTTGCCCTTAATGGGTTTCCTGATGGTGACAACAGTGGGCTATATCTGTGTAATGTGCATTGTCATGGTCACTTTTAGTCTCTTATTGGGATAATGTGTGATTGGGTAACTACAATATACAATTTGGAGACAGGGAGAGTGTTGTCACCTCCGTTGTAGGATCACCAGGTATCACAAAAGCTGCACATTTAGGATTATAGAAAATGGACTGAGTGAAGCGAAATCAAGAATTGTAGGGCCCATCCACACTGTTGTGTTGCGAAAACGTTCACTGCAATGAAGCAACCTATTCAGTTGAACGATCTGCCTAATGTACCAAAAAAAAAAAAGCACATGTATTATTTTTGTATTACAGAACACTGCAACGTACGATATTGTGTCACCATGTGTTGCGGCGTGTCAACCCTTCTGTTGGCAAGATGGGTTAGGGTACCATTCAAAATGGATCCAAGGAGTGCGTTACCGCAACAAGATGGTGTGATCGGGCCCTTACAGCTGGCACCAAGGTTGGGGGTAATCTTCTGATAGGGACACCTGTTCCAGCGACAACGGTCTACCCTTTTTTGTGGCTGGATACACCTTAGCAATTGTATCACTACTCCCTTGGGAGCTGCTGGATGCGGATTCCCCTGGGTTACCCATAGCAACAACTTAGTAATACAAAGTACTTTAAGTGTTTGGCTCAGTCAGGAAACAGTCCAGGGGATTTGTTTTTATTTTAGAACTTGGATAGGAGAATGGATAAGTGGGACACTCCAACTGGATGAACTATGCACAATTTTAGGACTTCTAACTATGTTGAGTGCGGCAAGGCCACTGCTTCACCTTGCCACTGAAGTGAAGTATCTAATAAGCAAACTGTATAGTGCATTACTCTTCAGGGTCCCGCTTGGCACCCCCTTTACCCCTACTTTTCATGGTTCTACTTGGCACCCCCTTTACTCTTGCATACTGTGTGAGCTGACCTTCTGACTTTACTGGAGTGGTCCTCCTTCCTGGGCAGACCTCTTGGTAAGCCCCCTGGTACTCACGGACATTGTTTTTCCCAGGTGACTCTGCCAGCAGCTCCACTGTCAGCTTTCCAGGATCCTTCAGGCTCAGCTCCACACCTGGCTCACTAGGCCAACTGCCTGTGACCACCTTCCTCCAACTGCAGGAGGAGAGACAGCGGTCCCCCTCCTCCTGGGACTCTGCTTCCCACCAAAGACGCCCTGTCACATGTGCCCTTGGCTTTTATGATCAATCCCAGGATGCACTGCGGTTGTGCCCTCCCTGTCACAAAAGCCTGTGTGTCACTGGCTGGGTTTCCTCCACTGTCCAAGAGGCTCCCCTACTGCATACAGTGGGGACACTCCCTCAGACCAAGTGAATCACACATGGACACATGCAACAGGCAAAACTAACAGATCAGGCTCCCCTGATAAGTAGATGGAGCATAACAATGCTTTTAACCTAGCACCTACCTAGGAGGGTGCTACACAATATTGCAGTTTTTTGCCAACACTAGTGAAATTGCCATCAGTGTCACCCAGCCCCGTCTCTGCAAAGGTCTACAGACAGCCTAAAAGTTTGCCAAAACACCCATTCATACATTTTATATAGGAGACATATTGAATTTAAAGAAGTGTCATTTATTTTCTAATTGGTCTCCTGTCCCCCAGGGGACAATGTATGTGTAGAACTTCGTCTAATCTTCCCTACAGGCTATCCACATGGCTGGACAGGATGCCCCCCTCCCAGCCATCAAAGCACTTGCCTGGGACAAGTAATGGCAAGAGGAATGCAGAGGGGGTTCATATCAGACTTTTATCCCTTTGTATTGCTCTTGCCTTCGCTTGTCTCTGGAAAGGGAGGGTTCATTATCAGACTCTTATCCCTTTGCATTGCTCTTGCCGTCGCTTGTCTCTGGAAAGTGCTTGGAGCTAGAGATAAGCAGCAGCTATCAATACAGCCATTTTCTTGTTAGCTGTGTTGTCAGATGGCTGTGGAGGGAGAACATTCTGTCCTACCATATAGTTAGCCTTCCACAACATATAGGAAGATTGGGCAAAGTACCTCATGTGTATTGTCCTCTAGGGCAGTGTTTCTCAACTCCGGTCCTCAGGGCACACTAACAGGCCAGATTTTAAGTATTACCTTGGGGAGAGGCAGACTAGAATACTGCAATCACTGAGCAGCAAATGATATCACCTGTGATGTATTTCAGTCTTCTTGCAAACCTGGCCTGTTAGTGGGCCCTGAGGACCGGAGTTGAGAAACACTGCTCTAGGGAACAGAATACTGCATGAAAAAAATTAAGAGACACTTCTTTAGGTTTCTCATATCTTGGAAGTTTTGATGATCAAGTGTTAGCCCCGTTCACATCTAGCAGTTTAGGTTCAAGGGCGGAATCGTTGTGATTCTGCCTGCAATTACAAATCGCATTGCAATGCAGGCAAATCGCAGCATGCATGTTTGTACACCATTCATTTTTAAGGGCACAAAAGCGCGGTATGGTTTTGCAGCCATTGCTGCGTGATTCCCTGCATCCCATAATGCTCGTTACCCAAAAGAAGCTCCTGCTCCATTTTGGACGACAAGCTTCAGGCGATGCAATTTACCACAATTAAAAATGAATGGCATACAAACATGCATGTTGTGTTTTGCCAGCATTGCAGTGCAATAGAAAAAAAGAGGGGGAGGCACCTCATCCATACATTATATAATCGGGGAACTGGAGAAAGTGCAGAGAAGGGAAACCAAACTGATAAGAGGCATGGAGAAGCTCAGCTATGAGAAAATATTAGAGGAACTGAATTTATTCTCTCTTGAGAAGAGGAGATTAAGGGGGGATATGATCACCATGTAAAAATGCATAAGGGGTCCATATAGTGAATTTGGTGTTGAGTTATTCACTTTAAGGTCAACACAGAGGACAAGGGGGCACTCTTTACGTCTAGAGGAAAATAGATTTTGTCTCCAAATGCAGAAAGGTTTGTTCACTGTAAGAGCTGTGAAAATGTGGAATGGACTCCCTCCAGAGGTGGTTCTGTTTGCTCACCAGATTGCTTTAATAAAGGCCTGCATTCTTTCCTAGGTGTACATAATATAAATGGGTAATAATATTTATAGGTAAAGTTGATCCAAGGAATATCCGATTGCCTCTCGGGGGGATCAGGAAATAATTTTTTCCACTGCTGTAGCAAATTGGATCATGCTTTGCTGGCTTTTTTTCGCCTTCCTCTTGATCAACTGTGGGTATAGGATTGTGTATATGAGATTGTATGGTTGGGTTTTCTTTACTATTTTTTTTTTTTATTGGTTGAGCCAGATGGACTTGTGTCTTTTTTCAACCTAACTAAGTAACTATATGCAAAAAAAGGAAGGGAAGCAAAAGGAGGAGTTTTAGGACTATACTGGTACCAAAAAGAGAACTGCCCATATGCAAGTTATGTTTTTGATATTTTATCATAACTTGTACATGGCCAGTCCTCTTTATGGTACCAGTATAGTCCTAAAACTCCTCCTTTTGCTTCCCTTCCCCTTTTTGCAGCATTGCAGTGCAATTTGGAATCACAGGCAAAACCTTAGTGAATCACTAGATGTGAACGGGGTCTTAAAAAAGAACTATGAGCAAAACTTTTTATTTTGGATAGAGCAGAGGAGGGTCATAACCCCCATCAGATGTTTTTGCCATCTGTGTCCCATTGTGGAGATTTCCCTTCACTTCCTGTCCCATAGCCAAACAGGAAGTGAGAGGAAAGCCCTGCAAATTAAGGGAATTCCATGGGGGCCCCTAGGTCACTAAAATTATTGTCCCTGTTGAAAGATTTTCCCTTTTCTGGGGACAACCCAAAATATGGAATTTTCTTTTGCTTTCAATGATAATGGTAAACAGGACAAATAGAGAGGGTGAATCTCCCAAACGGGGGCACAGACAGTAACATAAACTGACAGGGGTTCTAATCCCTCTTTACTCTATCCAAAACTTTAATAAAAAAAAAATGTATTGGCTTTAGTTATACTTTAGGGCTGCCACACTCCTTTGCTCTACCCACGGTATTCTGTAATGCTTTGCACAATTTCCAAGATGGCAGCTGTAAATGGACAGCTAAGATCAGGGGTTTTCAAACTATGGCCCTCCAGTTGTTCAGGAACTACAATTCCCATCATGCCTAGTCAAATCTGTGAATGTCAGAGTTTTACAGTGCCTCATGGGATGTGTTGTTCAGCAACAGCTGGAGGGCTGTAGTTTGAGGATCCCTGGCTGAGATCATGTGACCAATCTATTACTGGAACCGTCTTTGTATTATTTTTCTGCTGCAGCTGGGTAGTTGATAGTAGTGCACACAGGTTGAAAGACATCCCTTTAAATGCAGTAGAATGTATTTTGTCCCCGGAAAACAAATGCCTAAAAATGTGATTGAGAACTCGGAGATTTGCTCATACCAAACACACTTGGCTCATGTGATGGGAGTCACTTTGGTGTTGGGGGCCCGTGGAACCCAGCTTACCCTCGAGAGGTTGAGAAATTCCTCTCTCAGCCCCCCAGGCCTGTCTTATGTGTAAGGGACACAGGGTGTCCAATGAAATGATGGACAGCTACTATATGGACACTGAGAATATGGTTTGGATTACTTCAAATGGGACAGTAATATTTATCAACAATATATCTCAAGAACTATGAAGATTTATTCCCTCTTTACACTGTGAGGCCTATAGACTGTTGTAGACTGTTACCATGAAGATTGTGACTCCTAAATTATCAAAGCATTGCTTTGCTGTGTATTCCATGTACTTCAATGTAGGAGACAGACTGATACTGGGGTCTCTTGCCATTGTCTGTATAATAAGGTGTTCTGTATTTATACTTAGGATAATGTGTAATTTTGTATTTTGTTTTAGCTTTGTTGCCGGCAGTCTGGTCATCCTGGCTGGTTTAAGTGCGCTGAGTTAATTAGCATGTGAATAAGAACACTGTTTAGATGGGGATTAGCCATGAGTCAGCTATACCTCCTTATCTAACCATTGTGTGATGTTTTGGGTAAATATTCGGGTCATTGTATGTAGTGACTGACATACTTCTCTAGTGCATAAAAGTCTGTTTCTTGTTCAATAAAGAGTTAGTTGTTTTCAGATACATACAAGCTAAGTTGTCGACTATTTTTTTGTGCAGGGCGGCTGGAATATCTATCTACGTTCAGACTGAAGGAAGCCGTATACTGAAGGAAGCCAACAGGCACGTTGTGTGGTCACGGTTCCATTACAGCTCACTTCTATAGACATTTATATATAGGCAAAATAGCTTTGTTGTAAGGTTCCTATTGGTTCTATTGATTTGTAAACCGGCCTAAAGACATGCCTGTCTTTCTCTATGCATCTACTAATTCTTCTCTCCCAGAAGGTCCTCTTTTCTTAGAAGCAAAACTTGAAGCCTCCAATAAAAAGGGTTTCGGCACTTACATTTTGTGAGACACAAATAAAGGAGGATTTAGCTCAGTCAGGGAAGGTAAAGGAAGTTTTTTTTTTTTTTGTTTACTTTATGAAGCTTGTGCATCACATAGTCACTGAATGTATTATTTGCTTATATTGTGATAAAAAAAGTTTTAGGTGAAATTTTAAGAAGTTAACCCCCACACAAGTAAAAGCTCAGTTACAGCTGGAGACTGTTTTTTTTTTTTTTCTGGGAACTCCGTCAGCAAGATCTCCCTGCCATTGGTCCTGACTCTGTAGTCTGCAAATTGTGGGAGAAACTGCTCTTAATGCAATCTCCACGATAGAAATCCACCACAAAGACCAAGAAACTTCCACCCAGATGGAGACACATTAGGTTTTATTTTTTTTCTGCTTTGAGTTCACAGTATTTTTTTTGGTGAAAATGTGTCAATGTCAAAAAGTATGAGGTGTGGTGAGTTTAGTCACACTGGAACTCTTACTGGTCTACAGGAGAGGGCTTTGATATAAGCAAAACAGCCCCCAAACTATGGCCCTCGAGTTGTTCAGGAACTACAATTTCCATCATGCCTAGTCATGTCCGTGACTGTCAGTTTTACAATGCCTCATGAGATATGTAGTTCCGCAACAGCTGGAGGGCCATACTTTGAGGATCCCTGCTACAGAGGTTGCACAAGCAGTCCAACTCCTCCAGGATGGCACATCAATACGTGCCATTGCCAGAAGGTTTGCTGTCTCACCCAGCAGTCTCAGGAGCATGGAGGAGATTCAGGGAGACCGGCAGTTACTCTAGGAGAGCTAGACAGGGCTGTAGAAGGTCCTTAACACATCAGCAAGACTGGTATCCGCTCCTTTTTGCAAGGAGGAACAGGATGAGCACTGTCAGAGTCCTACAAAATGACCTCCAGCAGGCCACTGGCGTGAATGTCTCTGACCAAACAATCAGAAACAGACGTCATGAGGGTGGCCTGAGGGCCCAACATCCTCTAGTCAACACTGTGCTCACTGCCCGACACCGTGGAGCTCAATTGGCATTTGCCACTAAACACCAGAATTGGCAGATCCACCACTGGTGCCCTGTGCTTTTCACAGATGGGAGCAGGTTCACCCTGAGCACATGTGACAGATGTGAAAGGGTCTGGAGAAGCCGTGGAGAACATTATTTCGCCTGTAACATCGTTCAGTATGACCGGTTTGGTGGTGGGTCAGTGATTGTCTGGGGAGGCATATCCATGGAAGGATGCACAGACCTCTACAGGCTAGATAGTGGGGCCTTGACTGCCATTAGGTTTTAGGATGAATTCCTTGGACCCATTGTCAAACCCTATGCTGGTGCAGTGGGTCCTGGGTTCCTCTTGATGCACGGCCTCATGTGGAGAGTATGTAGCCAGTTCCTGGAGGATGAAGGAATTGATACCATTGAATGGCCCCCACGCTAACCTGACCTAAATCCAATAGAACACCTCTGGGACATTATGTTTCCATCCATCCGATGGCACCAGGTTGCACCTCAGTCTGTTCAGGAGCTCAGTGATGCTCTGGTCCAGATCTGGGAGGAAATACCCCAGTACACCATCCATCGTCTCATTAGGAGCAAGCGCTAAAGTTGTCAGGCATGCATACAAGCACTTGGGGGCCATACAAATTTCTGAGTACCTTTGAGTTGCTGCAATGAAAATTTCACTAAAATGGACGAGCTGTCTGCATCAGTTTTTCACTTTGATTTTAGAGGGGTCTGAATTCAGCCCTTTTTTCATTTCCATCAAGCAATGTAGCATCCTTTCATTTTTTTACACATTACCCAGTCCATAACAGTATAGATCCTAACACATTACCCAGTCCATATCATTATAGATATCCAGCATATTTTTCCCTGTTGAGATCAGAAATGTTTTCAAAACATTCCTTTAAATTTTTTTGAGCAGTGTATATACATACCAGCTCTCAAATTTTCCACTTTCCGGCTCACATTTTGCGAGTGGAAAATGATTGAGGGCAAGTGTGGGGCTTCTGCGAGAGCCATTCTCCCAGCGATCGCCCAGGGGAAAAGAGAGGAGAGGAAGAGGAAAGCCGGCCAGATAATCACAGAGCGGAGATTGCCTCACTGTAACAGCTTTCATTTGAATTGCTGGGCGCTCGCCATCACACACAGCACCGCCTCCTGGCCCGGCTCCTTTGATAGATAGAATATCGGTCCAATGCCAGGACGTGTGACATCTATCATAGGAGCCGATCCAAGAGCCTGGATCCACTGTGTGTGATGGCAAGCACCTGGAAATTTAAATGAAAGCTGTGATTATCTGGTTGGCTTTCCTCTTCCTGTCCTCACTCTAAAGCCCCGTACACACGTACCGATGGTCGGCTTACAAATGTTCCTCTTTTCTCCCCGGGATGTCGGTGTCTGCTGAAAAGTGCAAAGACAGCACAAGGACAGCACAAGAATTTTGTCCGCCGACTGCAGAAGTGATGTCATGTAATGGTTAACTTTCCCTGTGTTTTCTATTTTCTGAGCATGCCCAGTCTTGCAAATCTGCGGTCTGTCGGCCGAATTGTGTACTGACAGGCGAACAATCGTCCGTTCTGGTGTCGGCATACAAATATTTTCATGTTTGCACGAAAGACTTTTGTCCGCGGATTGTGCGCAGACATCTGTCGGAGGCACCATACTAACACGCGTACAATCGGCAGATCCTTCGTCCACCGACGTTTGTATGCCGACGATCGGTACGTGTGTACGGGCCTTTACCCTGCACTGGTCAGGCTGCATTGATGGGGACAGGTGAGACTGCACTGACGGGCACACGTTAGGCTGCATCTATGGGCAAAGGTGAGGTTGCATTGATGAACACTGATAAAGTTGTTATTAACATTTATTTTTGTAACTTCTGCATTAATGCAAAAACATTTAACAGTGTCATTTTAGGAGATAATTTATAAGGGCTTGGTTCAGGGCAGAATAGCGGTTGGGCAACTGGTGGTGAGTAACCCTTGAGGCCTGGTTAGTAGCTCAGGCTTTGAAATTTTGAGCCCTGCGCATATATATATATATATATATATATATATATATAAAAATATAATTTTAATCCAGTTAAATAAGGAAAGTATCATATTTTTTATTATATTCCTCGATTTTCTCTAAAACTTGCACAAGAAAAAAAATTCAAGGAAAAAAAAAAAAAAAAAAACTTGATTTGGGGTTTAAACATTCCCTACTCCACTAAAAACAAAAATGGCTTTAGCTATTGTGGAACTCCATTTTTAACAAAATTGCTAGCAATGATAGCCAAACAGACTTTGTGGGGGAAATTTACTAAAACTGGAGCACTCAGAATCTAGTGCAGCTGTGCCTGGTAACCAACCTGCTTCTAACTTCAGCTTGTTCAATTAAGCTTTGACAATAAAACCTGGATGCTGATTGGTTTCCATGCAGATCTGCACCAGATTTTGCAGTCTCTAGATTTAATAAATGACCCCTGTATGTCTCTGGCCAAAAATAGCTTCTGCCTTACCTGCTAGCGATTTTTAGGCATGCACAGCTCAGTATGCAGTCTCGGCATGCCATTGGTGTCAGCATCCATTAATTCAACAGCGCATGGAAATGGAGAAAATCACATCGCTGAAGGAGTCTTTGGCAGGCAAGTGTTCCAAACGTTGACCTTGTGGTTCTAATGGGAGTTTGGGTTGTAGACCAGTGTGTGACTTGTTACTATCACTGAATGTAAAGGCCCGTACACACGTGCAGATTGTCGGCCGAAAAGATTCGGCCGACGACCGATCGGCCGATTTTCGGCTTGTTAGTATGATGCTTCCGACAGCCGACAGCGCACTTTCGGCTGAACAGAATCTGTCGTGCAAGCATTAAAATTTTTGTATGCCGACACCAGAACGGCCGATTGTTCGCCAGTCAGTACAGAATTCGGCCAACAGACAGCAGATTTGCAAGACTGGGCATGCTCAGAAAAGAAAAAACACAGGGAAAGTTAACCATCACATGACATCACTTCTGCAGTTGGCTGTTGTTGGCGGACAAAATTCGTGTGCAGTCTTTTGCACTTTTCAGCGGACACGACAGCCCGGGGACAAAAGACGGCCGATCGTTCGGCCGACGATCGGTACGTGTGTACGGGGCTTTAGTTTTCCAAGTGTTTGTTGCACATAGCATCCAAAGTCTTTATTTCATTATTCCCTGTTGTACCGGTAAAATAAAGTGAAGCCAATATATAAAATGTATTGTTAGTGGTCATGTCTCTGTCCTAGGAGTCCAGGCCCACTCTTTGGACTGCTATGAAAGGGAACTTCTCAGTAAAGTCTACATGAATACATTTCCAACATGTCAAAATTTTCTGCAACTTTATAATTTTTATTATCTTTAAAATCTGTATCTTAGCACTGGAAAAAGTCACCCAAGGCTCTAGTAAGTTTATTGCAGGCAGGAGAAAGAATTTCCGTGGACTTTCAAGTTAAAGCCCTCAGATAATTTATAACCACTGTCTCTCAAGCTAAAAAAGCAGACTGAAACACGATAAAGTTAAGCTCAGTAACATTCCCATGTCAGCTATGGGCCCATTAATTTAGCAGTTTCCCAAAACTGTTACATTCATGGTACCATTCACACCAGGTGCAGTAGGGCTGCATTTGGTGGCCAAACAGCACAGTCCCACCACATGACATACCAAAATGCCTCATCCCCTCCCTGGGCAGGTCACACCACTACGTTTTGGTGGTATGCGCTGAAAAAGGTACAGCCTGCCATACTTATTACAGCACAGTGTGGTGCAATGCATCGCTTTGCACTGCACACAGGCCGACAGAACTTCGTAAAAGGTCAAGTATGACCTTTCAATAAAGTTCATTTAGAGGGGGGAAATGTGAGCAGTGCAATGGCACTGTATACAACACTGCTGTAATGCAGCAGCTGGTGTGAATGCATTAATGCAATGAATGAAAACTGTCACAGTAGCTTTGCAGGCTCAACTGGACTGGTCAAGCCATCTGATGGCTGATATCATAACTGATCACATGGCCAGCAGCATGGCAAATGCAAATCAAACAAAGGCTAAGATGGTAGCTTCCTCATCGCTAACGGAGAGTCAGGTTTAGCTCAGCTTGGATTTGGTATTAAATTTAGTGAAGCATAAAGTGGGGGGGTCTGGGTACCTGACACACCTTCAAGTGTTACGCTACATTGGCAGATGTAGCTCTTCAAGGCAATGAAGACTGGACTCACTGCCCACTGGGAATAGGAGTAGGAGTAGGGTTGCCACCTCATCCCTGTAAAACCGAACACGATTAAATTACACAGGTTCTGTGGCTGATTAAGGTGGTAATTAAACTCGGTGCCTTATCTGAATTAATTTAACCTCAGAACCTGTGTAATTCATAGGTGTTCGGGTTTAAAGGGATGAGATGGCAACCTTAAGTATGAATGATCTTTTGTAGGGTGGCTCACTTTGAATTTCATAGTTACATAGTAGGTGAGGTTAAATAAAGACAATAGTCCATCCAGTTCAACCTGTGTAGGTGTGTGTGACCGTAATCATGTCTCATACCCCTGAATGTTCTGATCCTTGAGATTTACGTCTAAGAGTCTTTTGAAAGCAACCATACTTCCCGCAGAAACCACCTCTTGTGGTAGAGAATTCCACAATTTTGTAGCCCTAACAGTAAAGAACTCCCCTGCCTGAGGTTAAAACGCTTCTCCTCTAATCGCATTGTATGCCCTCGAGTCCTCATGCAATCCTTTCGACTGAATAGCTTTTTTTCTATGCTGCTATCACCATTGAGATATTTATAAATTGCTATCATGTCCCCTCTCAGGCGTCGCTTCTCCAGGGAGAATAAATCAAGCGATTGCAGGACGTTCTTCACAATTAAGTTCCCTAGTCACAGGATGTTCTTGTAGTTGGAACTGTATTTATGTGGCTCTGCAGGGTACTCATCATTGATGTATTGCTATGCCTATTTTGCCTAAACTGAGTATTAATCTTTGAGGAAAAAAAAAATCAGCAATGGCAGTCTACACACTTGTCTCAGATTTTATATATATATATATATATATTATTTTTTTTTTTTTTTTACTCCAACCTAATCAAGTTTCCATATAATAAGGTTTGGCACTAGCATATTTAAAGGGTCAGCAGATGCCATTCTAAAAGTGCTTCTATATTTTGTTGATTCAGGGCAAAGCAACAGGTTCACTTTAGTGGTGGCCCCACCAGCAGCCCCATACTCTACTTCACAGGAGACGGCACAGAGACAAACCATCCGGTACATCCAGATATAGGGGAGAATGTGATTTGCTTTCCTTCCTCGTACTTGCACTGTCACAGTGGAGTGGTGAAAGTTAGTGCTGTGTAAGCTAAACAAATAGGCAGGGGAATGAAACAAAGGGTAAGTATGTGGATCTGCTGGGGTCAGCTTTAAAGTGGGACAGAACTCAGAAAGTAAAGATTCGTTATCTTACAGGAAACATGAAGAGTTATTAAAGCAGTACCCTAAAATCTTTACCTTGAGTTTCCCCTGAAAAAAACAAAACAAAGCCTCATAGCTGTGTATCCGCAGAGTTATATCATACAAGGCACTGCTCTCCCACTAGTCTCACAATTTTTGGCAATAGAACTGGTGATGTCACAACTGTGCTACTTGCTGGAGAGGAAGCTGTACTTGAAGACCTGCAGTGCATTTCTGCATTATTCATTCTGCAGCTTCTTGAATACTAATGAATAGGTATTAGGTGGGTGGGGAGCCCTGATATGAGAAAACAAACCCCTGTCCTCTTCTGAAATGGTCACCTCCACACAGATACACAGTGCAAGGCATGGTAAAGTCAGTCCTAATGAAAAAAAGATAATCTGCAGGCAGCCTAAGGGCAATACTGGAGCCTAGGCCTTTGCTTGCCTTTTCCGAAACAGCTTCCAGGGTACAAAGTCCTCAAGTGAAATTGTTGCTTTGCATGGCCACACAGGTTGATTTTAAGTCCTTGATTTCTTGTGCGGTTTCTACAACGAACATGAGGGGCAAAGAAATAAATTTGAACCTGTCAAACTCTTTATCCAATTAACTGCTCTTGGAGATCTGTAAAGCCAACCACAGATCAACTGAATCTTGGCCAGTTCAGCAGGAACGGGCCGAGGTTTGATCTATCCCTGGGCAGGCTGGTTGTATCCAAGTTGATCCATCAATCAACTTGGGAACAACCAGCCTGTCAAATTTTTTACATGCAATTACTGCCAGCAGCTATCGATCATTGCGTTTTTCGGGGCCAGGAAGATTCATTATGCACATCCCAACCCGGACAACCGCCCCCTGCAGGCAGAACAAAATAGCGCTGCAGAAGGGATTACCCTATCAACTCTGAATGTGTTGATAGTGGAATCCTGAGATTTCTTTCCTTCCATTTGTGGTGTAAGGAAAGAAAAATCGACTCATCGATGGCTTGCCTTAAGTCTGGTACACACGGGCCAAATATCAGCCGGTTCGGTTCAACAGAAACCAGCTTACATTTGGCCCATGTGTACAGCTTCTGTCGAAACGGCCATGCTATAAAAACAGCTGCTGATCAGTGCTTGCAGCCAATGGCTGTGAGTGCTGACTGCATAGGCGTGCGCAGGGGGTGTGCCAGGTGTGCCTGGGCACACCCTAATCACTACGCTGCAGGGTGGAGAGTGGGGAAAGGGGCTAGTAAATATGTAATTTACTGGTTCCTTCCTCTTCCAAATGAACATTGTTAACACAACTAGGTTTACTATGTTTCAGTTTGTGAATGAACAGGAAGCCGCTCAGCACAGAGCACTTCCCATTCATTCACTGTCCAGTGCAGCTGAGGCTGCAGAGAAAGGTGTGTGTGTTTGAGCTTTGGGGTGCACACCCTAATGCAATAGGCTGCGCACACCTATGACTGACTGGTGTGGGGCTCATCCTACTGTTAGTACATCGATCTCCCCACTAAGTTATTGTTTTCGAACATCACATAGTTAGTACAGCAAGCTTCTCAGTTATTTTTTGGTCAGCCCACAGTGTGTACCATCATGCATTACAAAAGTCCTCTATCTGCAGTCTAATCTTCTAAGCTTATCATACAATGATGCTAAGAGTGTCCATAGCATTTGACAAACTTCTGCACCATCTAACTACCCTGATACAAGGAATGCACATCTTTCATTCATTCATTTTTTTTTTTTTAATGCACGTCTTTCATTCATTTTTTTTTTAAGTTTCTCACAATATTCAACCTTTATTTCAAACATACAAAATAAATACTTTTACAAAACTACAAAATAGGTTCACAAAAATAAACCAAGAACTAACAGGATTTACGTTATCAAAATAACAGAATTAACGCCAATGCAAACATACTGAACACTACTGCTGGGCGTATACTGAACAATACAGATAGGCACTGAACAATATAGATAGGCACTGAAATGAAGCTTTTGGCTGGTACGGTCACTATCTAGCACCTGCTACCAGGAAGGATTCTCAAATCTGCAATTCAATTCAAAAACAGCAAATTAGAAAGAAAAAAAAAAAAAACTAGCAAAATACCAAAAGGAATCAACATTTATTGCATATGGTCCACTATTTAAAGTGGTCATAAACCTCAGACATGAAATATGAACTCTATATAACTCTATAGTGTGTCTCAGTAAAGGACATTAAGGCCGGATTCACACGTCTGCGATGCGGGAACCAGCAGGATTCCTGTGCAAGCTCCCGCATCACATCTTACTCGCAGGTAGTTCACATTGCTCTCTGCGAACCGCTGCGGGTGTCAATGTAAAGTTACAAAGTTGTAAACCATGTCAGTTTATTTGATGAAGTCCGCATCCCTACTGGGGAAATTTCACTTTACTTCCTGTCCTAGAGATGCAACAGGAAGCAGTAAGTAAACAAAAAACCCTCTTAGGCTTAGTTCCCATGGGCAAGCATTTGCATCAATGTAGTGATGTTTACCTTAGCGCTGAATAGGGTCATTGAGATTGGCAAATTAGAATCACTTTGCAATGTGGCATGCTAGATTTAACATTACATGTTTCATTCAGCTTGCCAAAAGCACCCAATAAAGTCAATGGGACCATGTCACATGGCTATAGCAGCTGCAATGCAGTATTCCCCCTGGGATTGAAAAACAGGCTTTTCAGAGCCTGCCGCCAGTGTGAAAGAAGCCTTAGGGCTCTTTCACACGGCCGCTCCGTGTGTCCGCAAATCATCCTATTTTTTTGCGGATGATTTGCGGACATAATGTAAGTCAATGGCATTGCGGATGTCAGCGGAATTCCATTCGCTGACATCCGATTTTCTTCCTTTCAGTTCTGTTCCGTTTTTTGGAACGGAACAGAACCCTTAGACAGTTGTCACTTAACAGGGGTCCCCATTGGAAGATTCCCCCCATTGCTCCTGTTCTGCTGACAACTGTACAATTTTAGATTTCCATTACTTTCGATCGGTGGGACAATGGTTACCAGAACAAAAAAAGAGAAGGTAAACCACCTCAGTGGGGACAGAGAGCAGCAAAAACCTCACAAAGGTTCGTACCCTTTCTCTACACTAGTGGTCTCAAAAACTGTGGCCCTTTGCTTGCTTTTATCCACCAATGATGGGTCACTATACCTCCCACTGACGCCAACCACAAGTCACTATTCCCCCCCACTGACGCCAACCACGGGTCACTATTCCCCCCACTGACGCCAACCACGGGTCACTATCCCCCCCACTGACGCCAACCACGGGTCACTATCCCCCCCCACTAACGCCAACCACGGGTCACTATTCCTCCAAATGACTCCAACCATGGGTCACTATTCCTCCCACTGATGCCAACCACGGGTCACTATCCCCCCCCCACTGATGCCAACCACGGGTCACTATTCCCCCCCCCCACTGATGCCAACCACGGGTCACTATCCCCCCCACTGACGCCAACCAAGGGTCACTATTCCTCCAAATGACTCCAACCATGGGTCACTATTCCTCCCACTGATGCCAACCACGGGTCACTATCCCCCCCCCACTGATGCCAACCACGGGTCACTATTCCCCCCACTGACGCCAACCACGGGTCACCATTCCTCCCAATGACACCAACCACGGTCACTATTCCCCCCCACTGACTCCAACCACGGGTCACTTATACCCCCCCCCCCCCAACTGCCGCCAACCACGGGTCACTATTCCCCCCCCCCCCCACTGACGCCAACCACGGGTCACTATTCCCCCCCACTGACGCCAACCACGGGCCACTATTCCCCCCCACTGACGCCAACCACGGGTCACTATTCCTCCCACTGACGCCAACCACGGGTCATTATTCCTCCCACAGACACCAACCACGGGTCACTATTCCTCCCACTGACACCAATGATGGGGAATTATGCCTTTCACTGACACCAACGATGGGGCATTATGCCTTCCACTGACACCAACAATTGGGCACTATTCCTCCTCCCACTGACCACATTTGTCATTTTATTCACTCCCATTGACCACCAGCCATTGTCCACTCCCTCTGATGCTGAGACGTTGTATACTTCCACTGGTTACAGTCTGGGGCCCCTGGAGCCTGAAGGGCTGCTTTTAACTATTCAAAGCTTTTTTTTTCAAATTTTTTACTCTCTCATCACAAAGGTGTAATTATTCTGTAATGTCTTTAGCAATCACCAACAAGGATACTAGCCAAAGAGTACCTGCTTGTTCAATGAAAAAAATTAGGCTAGAAATCAGCAAAATCATAAAAGTCAGTAAAAATGTTCTAACGTGGCATTGGACTGCAAGGGTTTTCAAAGCTTAATCCACCCAAAAGTGAAAGTTGCAGGTGCAGGGCATTTCATCAACTTTGTTTTTTTTTTATCAATTGGGGATTCTGGAAGAAATGTGGGCATAGGAGGTCTCAATTCATTCCACCTGCCGCAGCAGTCTCTATGTCCCTGGCAGATTTATTTATGCTACGGTAAAGCTAAACTCCAGACAAATAGCTATGCATTGAAGATACACAGATGTAAAGAGTAATTTGCCAAACGATTTGTAGTTGTCCAGCTACCTTTACCAGGAGGGCGACACCACTTTTTCAGTTAGGTGTAGGAAATACAGTGGCATAACTGCTCCTGGCAGTTTACTGGACAGTAAAGAAGCAGCAACACGCTGGCTCTGCTCACTCAGAATTTTGAAAATTTTTGAAAACTTATTAAAAATAAAAAAAATCCTATGTACATAAGTAATCCCAACCTTTGTTCAGTACTTGTTGAAGAACCTTTGGCACAAATTACAGCCTCAAATATTTTTGAGTATGATGCTACAAGCTTAACACACAACTAATTTTGGTCAGTTTCTCCCATTCTTCTTCACAGGACCTCTCAAGCTCCATCAGGTTGGATGGGAAGAGTCAGTGTGCAGCCATTTTCAGATCTCTCCAGAGATGTTCAATCGGGTTCAAGTCTGGGCTCTGGCTGGACCACTCAAGGACTTTCACAGAGTTGTCCTGCACCCACTCCTTTGTTATCTTGGCTGTGTGCTTAGGGTCGTTGTCCTGTTGGAAGATGAACCTTCGCCCCAGTATGAGGTCCAGAGCACCCTGGAGCAGGTTTTCATCAAGTATGTCTCTGTACATTGCTACATTTATCTTTACTAGGGATGATCGAACTTTTGAAAAGTTCGGTTCGACCAGAACACCTGAAAGTTCGGGTCCGGTCCGGATTCCAGAACCCCATTGAAATCAATGGGACCCGAACTTCGGTAATCAAAAAACACCATTTTGAAGCCCTAAAACCCAATAAATGCCCCTAAAAAGTGCATAGGGTTCTGGGTCATGCCCCAGGGACTATTAACACACAAAAAAAGTTCTTTAAAAATTGTAATTTTTGATAGAGCGCCAATTACTGAAAAAAAAAAAAAAGAGATTTCTTTGGATTTATAGTGTCTGGGGGGGGGGGGGGTCTAAAAAGTGTACCTGTGAAGTTTCAGCTCTCTAGCATGTCCAGAACCAGAAAAAAAAAAAAAAAAAAAAAAAAAGATTGCTTGTCTTAGAATTGCAGTAGAGCAGGGATATGGCTCCGCTATTTCCACACCTGGCCGTTTTTGTTGTAGGCGTTTATTGGGCTTTTTTGTGGACGTCTTTGGAGGCAGGCATAACATCTGAACTTCTGTGTAGGGGTATATATATATATAAATATAAAAACACACACACACACACACACACACACACACACACACACACACACACACACACACACACACACACACACATACATATACATATATATATAAACACAAACACATACAGGTGTGAAAGTGGCAAAACCCTATGCCTGCGCTAATGAAATTATTTGCAGGCATAGGGCTCCGCTCCTATCACACCTGTATGTGTGTATGTGTATAAATACATATATGTGTGTGTATATATACCCCTATACAGAAATTCAGATGTTATGCCTGCCTCCAAAGACGCCTAAAAAAATGCCCAAAAAAACGGCTGCAACAATACACCTGGGCGTTTTTGTTACAGGCGTTTTTTTTGGGCATCTTTGGAGGCAGGCATAACATCAGAACTTCTGTATAGGGGTATATATACACAAACACACACATATATATATATATATATATATACACACATACACACACACACACACACATACACACATACAGTAAACCCCCCTCCATTGCGGGGGTTACGTTCCGGACCCGGCCGCGAAAAGTGAAATTCCGCGAAATAGAAAAACCCTATTAAAATGCATTGTAGGCATGATTTTTTTACTGTCACTGTACGTGTAAAAGCATTTTAAGGTCTTTAAACACACTTTTAAAACAATAGAAACTCATTTAAACACATAAAAGATACTTAGAGACAGAGCAAGAGCTATGAAAAACACAAAAATCTTTCATTTTTAATGATTTATATAGTAAAATAACATTACAAAAAAAAAACGCGAATTACCGGGACCGCAAAAACTGAACCGCGATGTAGCGGGGGATTACTGTATAGGTGTGAAAGTAGCGGAGCCCTATGCCTGCAAATAATTTCATTAGCGCAGGCATAGGGTTCTGCTAAACCCCAGGCAGGCTGTTATGTGCTTTTTACTGAGGAGTGGCTTCCGTCTGTACATTCTACCATACAGGCCTGATTGGTGGAGTGCTGCAGAGATGGTTGTTCTTCTGTAAGGTTCTCCTCTCTCTCCGCAGAGAAATGCTGGAGCTCCGTCAGAGTGACCATCTGGTTCTAGGTCACCTCACTAAGGTCTTTCTCCTCCGATCACTCAGTTTAGCCAGGCGGCCTGATCTAGGAAGAGTCCTGGTGGTTCCAAACCTCTTCCAAATTCAGATGATGGAGACTACTGTACTCAGTGGGACCTGAGTCTCCTGCATGCGGGTGCTGCACTTGCGGGCGTCAGGGAGCCGCAACCCGCATGGGGGAGACCCCCGCACCTCGCATGAGACTTGGGATGTCTGGCAACAAGACTCCTGCTGCAGGGTAACCCAGGCGCTAGGCCGCTAATCCTAGTCGCCAATGCGACCTGGCGCATGGGGTTTGTTGAGCCCTGTCATAACCTAACCCTGCTTTAAACTTCTCCACAATTTTTCCCTGACGTGTCTGGTGTGTTCCTTGGCCTTCTTGATGCTGTTTGTTCATTAAATTTCTCTAACAAACCTCAGAGTGCTTCACAGAACAGCTGTATTTATACTGAGATTAAATTACACACGGGTGGACTCTATTTACTAATTAGGTGACTTCTGAAATCGATTGGTTTGTCCCCTTGATTTTAGTTAGGGGTATCGATTGGTTTGTCCCCTTGATTTTAGTTAGGGGTATCAAAGTAAATTTTTGTTTTTAGTTGGAACATGACAAAATCAAAGAAAAGCCTTCAAAAAATACAAGGCCGAGGGTTCATTTTCAGCATTCCAACATTACAAAGCATGCACTAAGAAATGTAAGCGCGCAATCAAGGCAGCTAAGATAGAACACCGAATGCACATAGCGGAAGTGATGTCATGACTAGCAATGTGAGGGCATTCATTGACTGCCTATGTAAGAAGGCATTTTTCCATTGATCACCAAAGTAAGAGGACTCCTATCCACTGACAACTAGTGAAAGGGGACACTATCATTTTTTACAGTTTGTTGCTTTTATAGGCATTATTATTTGTTTTATGTAATTATTTCCGCATAGAACGGGGAGCTTTTTTAAAACAAATAATAAAATAATCCTCTGTGGGTGTCAAATACCCTTGTTGTATAATTTACTTTATTATTCTGTTTATCAGGATTAGAAAATTATAGAACATTTTAATGTACCATGCCCTATAATAATCTTTTAGCAGAGGATCCCCGAGATCTCAAGGGTTCCTCAGGAGTAAAAGGCTGCACAAATGCCCTTATGCTCAATGGGAGGTTTCGGTCTTCCATGAGCTCACCTTAGGACACCTGCGTTATCGTTTGACAGGTGTACTGCGCCAGTCACACAGACTAGATACTTTGATAGAGCAAAATTGTGAGACTTCGCTTTAACCACTTCTCTTGTGAACTTTGAAAATGAATTGCTCCATGGTGCCTGCAGTTACAGAAGTCAACAGTGGCTTGCTTAAAAGATTATTTAAGATTTACTGCTTGCTATGAATAAGGAAATATTTACATTTCCTTAGCCTGGCTACAATTCTACTTTAACAGTTTTTCTTCTCAAACCAACGCTAGATACATTTTGTACATTTAAGACAATCCTTTTGTTTCTCGCCAACAAAACCCAGTGGACAGTCACATGAGGAAGATATCAATCCAAAGGGTCAGCATAAGCATACATTGATACCAGATAATTAAACATTAACTAAACTCTGAATAAGCAATACATACAGTTCAAAGCATGCTACCCGACTTCCCACCTGCTCCCGCCATTCCTGGGAGAATATGCGATATCCTCAAGCAAACTGGAAGTTATTTCTCCACTGTATTCTGGTTGTCCCATGGACTCCAAGATGGGTTTGTGAAGTAATTTTCAGTGAAAATGTGTGTAAGATACTAAAAACCTCAAACTGGCATTTTTTACTCATAAGCAAAAGCTCTAAAGAGAACCTGTCCTGCCCTAAAAAGTACATATGGAAACAGCCTTGCTGAAATTTAGGCACATTACAGTACCAACAAGTTTCTGTTAGTTGATCTCAGTGGTTCTCAACTCCGGTCCTCGGGACCCACTAAAAGGCCAAATTTTAGGTATTACCTTGGGGAGATGCAGAATAGAAAACTGCAATCACTGAGCAGCAAATGAGATTACCTGTAATGTAATTTAGTTATCTTGCAAACTTGGCCTGTTGGTGGGTCCTGAGGACCGGGGTTGAGAACCACTAATCTATGTGAAGTACCCCATTACTCATTCTAAATGCAAATAAACTGAATGCACGCAAACGCAGTCTGCATCATACTACCGAAAATCATAACATACATTTATATTAACGTAGAAGTATTTCATTGCTTGTGCAAATTAGGCCTTGATGCTATTAATAGGCTGCAACATATAGATCATCTACAATTCTACTTTAACAATAATCTTTATACTTCCTGTAAAATCCTTTTTTTTTTTTTTTTTTTTTTTAAGGGACACGGGGAGTCCTTCACCTTCAGGATTCGCTAATGCAGTCCAACTGAGGGGGTGGACAACACCGCAAACAAACTCCAACAGGCCCAAGAAAATAAAGAACTGGGGGCCATCTGCAGTTTAAAGAGCCACACACAGACCTTCCACACAAAGCTGGAAACAGATGAGGCCCCAACACCAACCAGGTAGAACTCACAGAATGTGTGAACCAGGCGCCAGCTTTGCAAATCTAGGAAACTGTTGCTTAAGGACTCTTTCACACGGTCCGCCTCCGTAGGCGGATCCGTGCTGCTCAGCGGGGAATCGATCTGCCGATCCCCGCTGAGCCGGCGGATGACAGCTCCGTCTCCACTTGCAGTGCGGAGAGGGAGGTGTCACAGCTCCTGCTGCTCTCTATGGGGGATCGAATGAGAGCGCACCGCCTGTCCACTCTCATCCGATCCGATCCCTGAACGGATGGAAAAAAAGGGTTTCCATCCGTCCAAATTTCACGGACAGGATTGGATACGGATGGCAGCGGGTGTCAGCGGAGTTGTCTCCGCTGCCCCATAGAGCTGCATGGAGGATCCGATCAGATCTGCCTAAAAAACTGACAGGTGGATCTGATCGGATCGCCCGTGTGAAAAAGCCCTAAAGCTGATGAGCTGGAAAAGCACTCACATATTCAGTAGAGTGTGCATTGACAGGAAAGAGTGGAACCTGAACCTTGAATGGTGGTCTGTCTGGGCCACCTGGAGAAAATGGAACGAGAAGTCAGTGCACCCATATAGGGATAATATACGATAACAAAAAGGCTCTCACAGCCTGAACCATTTTCAGAAAAGGGACTTTTGGTGAACTGGATGAATATTCTGGATGGAGGTAAAAGCAAACATTACCCTAGGCAAGAAAGAAATCCTTTGCCTCAAAACCACCTTTCTCCTATATAAAACCACACAAGGGGTTCCCTACAAGATGAGGCCACCAGTTTAGACACTCAACTCACAACAGTGATGGCTACAAGGAATACCACCTTGTGGGTTTGATTAGAGACAGGAATGTCATTAATAGGATCAAACAACCAGATTCTGATTCTATGGAGTCACAGGGAAACAAACAGGGGTAAGCTACATGGGAGATTCCAATGTACAAAGGTTTTTATCAAGGAGTGAAAGGCCCGCAGTCTTTGGAAAAAGATAGAAAGGGCAGAAACTTAACCTTTGATAGTGCTGAAAGCCAAATGCGGGTCCAAACCCATCTGTAGGGATTTAGGAATTTGTCCCCCAGAGAAATTCCCTGAGTGCGAGTCCCAAGAATCACATATGTATAATCTGTCTTCCACATCCAATGATGGACCCTGCAGGAAATAGACTGAGCTTTTAACATCATATGACTCACCAATTTAGAGATGCCCCTGTCTCTCAAACCTGGGCCTCAACAGACATGGTGATAAAGCCAGCAAATTTGAAGCAGGGTGGGAAAATCCATACACTAGTCAAAAGATCTGAACGATCTAGTGGATGTCCAAGAAGTGTCTTAATTAGGCTGGCGTACCACATTCACCTTGGCCAGTCCCGATCAGAAAGGATCACTGGAATGCCCTGTATTTTGGCCCTGTGAAGCAGGAGGAAGGTCATATGTCAAAGTTTCCTGATCCCATGGAGCTACAGTGCGGTGAATTTGCTCCTTTTCCTGTTTTTGTCTTTTTTTGCATATTTGTCCCACTTAAATGATTCAGATCTCTGTCCGACAGTACCCTTGCTGACTGTTCAATCAACAGGAGGTCATCCAAGTTAGCACTTAGCCCCTCCCATTCTGTGGGTGGAAACCGGAAGGAAGTGGGGGAGGATAAAAAAGGTGCCAGACAACCAATGTAAATGAGGAATTCCTGGTGCATGGCCCAACCGGCCTACTAACCGAGCGAGTCTTCATATAAAGGGCAAGCGCTGAGGCAATGCCAAAGTCTCTGGACATAGAATGTGCGTAGTGATCAACTTCTTACCAGAATTGGGTCTTGTTAAGTGCCTGAAAGTCACTTCCAGGCTATTCCCACAATGTCAAGTCCTGTGGGGTTTGGACACAGCAATGCAAAAAAGAAGAGGACAGAGCAGCTCTAGCAGCAGAGAAGTTGTCTAATCCTGGGCGTGCCCACAGTGTCTAAGCCACCTGTGGATGGCAGTAAAACCCAAAGGTGAAACACTTCCTGTTTCCCTAAGTGGACGAGAAAGAAAACTTGTTTTTCCATTTCTCTTTCCATTGGTGTTGCATGCTGCTCTATTTATGTGTCCTTTTTTGACCAGACACCACCCTAACCCTCCCAATCTTCAATGCATCTATCATAAAATCTAAAGGCCAACGGCAGGGAGGCCCCCTCAATAGGAAGTGAATCTCTTTGGGACTTTAATTTCACCTACACGCCTCAATTCTTGTGGTACTGCTCCAGCCTTTTCGGCTGTGGAGCACAGGTTGTGCTGGCCAACTGTCTCCTCAAATAAAAACACACATTTATCAGTGCTAAAATTTAAAAACACACATTTATCAGTGCTAAAATTACAGGCATAACAAATGACAAAAATCACACATTCCAAAAACAGCTGATCTCATTGGACCACACAAAATACTCCAAAAGTCAAATTTAAATGAACATGAAGCAGCGGCAAAGATATGTGCCAAGGAATAAATTCAAAAACAAAATTAAAAAGCCATTTCTGGACTAGTTTGCACATGACATCAGTTTGTGAAGCATTTTGAGCAATATGGAGAGCATTGTTTGAGCCCACCTTGCTCAATATGATTCAATTCAATATTCAAACTGACCTTAACCCACCACACTAGCCCTTGATCAGTCTAACCTTGCAGATCAAATAAGCTTTGGAATGCCTCCCTATTTGTACTGTCCAATACCTATCAAAAGACAACCAACCAGGGATATATCTTCTCCTCCTAACTAGATATTAACTTCCACGCTATCTAAAACCGACAAAAAAAAAAAAAAGTTTGGCCTGGAGTTGGATTTTAATGGATAAGTTCACCTATTTAAAAAATACAATAAATGTACAGCTTTTCGCAGGTAATAAAATGTGCATTTATTTTTTACTTGGAGCCTGTAAAGCTTTGCACCAGTGATCAGCAGATTGCGGGTGCCATGCAGGGCTCCTGCAGACTTGTCAGTGTATCTGTCTGCTTGTACCGCGTAAGGGCAGGCAGATACACACTGAGAGGAAGAGACCATGAACTACCAGAGTGCTCAACAGGGCCATGGTAATTTATTGAGACCTATACGCCTTGTAGATTCACATTCACAGAACACAGAGCCTCGTGGTTTTCATACATTGACAGAAGATGCCCGCTGCTTTTACTGGGAGGGGGTGAGAGACTGCAGCAGGTAGAACATGATGTTCCAAAAGGTGACCTTATCCTTGAATATAACAGAAACAAGATGATCACCTGTAGTTAACCTTTCTGGATTGTGGAGACTCTAATCCTGGCCCATTTATCCCAGAAAATTGGCGTTGCCACCATCCCAGTATCCTGTTCATTACCCGGAAAAAAAAAAAATGCAGAAAGCCCTTTTTGGTGCATTGAAACCTATTTATTTTGATTGGGCTGCCCAACGCTGGGCCCGGCTACCCACATTTAAGCACAGAATAACAAGCGTGGAAATGTAATGGAGCCCTTTTCTACAGCAGAGCTTTGGGGGATGCTTGAAAATGACACTTCCAGAAGTGTTGTATACCCGCTCACTGTGGTTCCTCCTAGAGCCCCCTACATCAGTACTATGTTCTTTAATGACCTAGGGTCTGGTGGATGGAAACATAGGAGGGGGTGCACACCAGGCCCAGACTGGGACAAAACAATTGGCCCAGGAATTTTAGACTGAGCAGCCCCGAGCCCCTTCCCTTGGAGCCTGGTGGCGGAAGGCTAGGGCCCGGTCGCAAGTGCGACCTTTGCGACCCTGGTAGCTCTGCCACTGGTTTCTGCAGTTGTGTTTTTTTTTGTATTTTTTTAAAAAAAAACTTTATTTATTTATACAATTTTTTATTAGAAGCCCCGTTTGGGGGCTTTGGTGTGATATCAGGGGTCTAAACAGACCCCTGACATCACACCTTTGAGACAGAGAAAGGAGATTTAGGACACAGCCATCGATCTCTATCTCTGCAGCCTCAGCGGCACAGAGTGAATAGAGAGGAATAGCTCTGTACAGAGCCTCCTGTTCATTCTTAAACTAAAGTATAGTAAACACAGTTTACTATGCCTCAGCTATGAATAGACAAGGTCAGTGATCAGTACCGATTCCGACAAGGAAAGGGCCAGTAAATTACATATTTACCAGCCCCTTCCCCGCTCTCCATCCTGACAGATCCCTCACAGCAGCCGGCAGGAGGGGGGAACTAGGCAGTATAATAAAGGATTCAGCTAGGGCTCCCTCACACTACCAGGTGATGGGCAGTAACCCTTATGCCCCCCCATGGTTGGGATGTGCTTTTACCAAACTGCAGTGAACGCCCACCCTTAAGGGCTCATTAAGACAAACTCTGGTCTTTGAAGAGTATTTAGAGTTTGGATCACTCTTCAGGGAGACTTTTACAGGTGTTGAGGAGGTATTGTATAATTTTTTCACCACTTGCTTTAACCCCCTTGTTCACCACACTACAGCACATTCAACATAGAACAGTGATTCAGGCACTGGTCTGATATCTCTATCATATTATATATATCTCAGTCAGTAGAGGAATGCAGGGACAGTCTAGTCAATACACTGATACTTGCACACACAGATGTAAGCCAGCTATGTATCTCCTTTATTTGCTCAGTGTCCTCAGTCAGCCCCAGCACCCCCACTGATATAACCTTCAGCTCATCCTGCCATTGACAGGCCCCCCATCCTCCTGTCCGGACGGCTCCAGCCTCCCCCCCACCACACACTGCACTCTTCACCTGTCTCGGCACCTTTCCCTCCTGCAGACTGGAGATGTCTCGCCGGGACAGCGCACAGGAGCTCAAGGCAGCAGACAGAAGATGGGAGGCGGGGCGGAATATAGAGAGGAACGGATCCGTCCATTTCTCTCCTGCCACTGCTAAATGCCTGCAGGAGGGAGAGGAGGAGGAGCGGACATTCAGTGGCAGCAGGAGAGAATTTGACAGATCGGTTCCTCACTATATGCGGCCTAGGCCACCCTCCTATCCAGGCTCCCCGGCCCGCCGGGCAAATACCGGGTGTGCCCTATGGTCAGTCTGGGCCTGGGGCACACTATTACACATCTGGAAGTGTCTGATTTAAGCAGCGGCCAAAGCACTGCATGTGAACAAAGACTGAATAGTCGCTCTCCAAAAAGGTAAGTAAGCATAATAGTTGTAAAAGTTGTTTGCTGCGTGTAGCGGTCTCACTTTGAGTTTCCTCAAAGGAGAGGATTTAACGTCTGTACAGAAAGTTTCTAATTTTGCCCTTACAAGAAATCACAATTCCCTATAAAGGAATATCCCGAAACATGCTTGTTGTGGCAATGAAAAGGCAGTACTCACTTTTTTTGTGTCCTTTGTACTGTTGTGACTTCGACTTTTTCTTCTGTTTGGTTACACTCGTCTGGTTGTCCTTTGCTGCAGCGAAATAAACATTTTAATTATATAAAAGAGCGATCATACAAACTGCAAAGTCCAAAGACTTAATAAAGAAACATAGGGAGCATTGTGGACATAATCCTGAAAGGTCTAACGGCTTTAATTTCAGACTCCATTCCTATTTTAAGTATTCCCTCCCAACCTTGTGTGTTCCAGTGCCTCCTGTGACATTTTCCATAATAAAAACTAAATCCAAATAAAAAAACTCTGCAGGTAAAATGGAAACCCCTTCTAAATGGGAAAAGCAGGTATACAAACCTGTGAACTCAATGTAGAGATCTATTAAACAGAATCCTGGTAAGATGGGACCAGGCGGGGTTGGGGGGGGGGGGGGGGTCAGGATAGTGAACACAGTAAAAACTGAATTTTTACCCGTAAAATTCCTTTCTCTGAGTCCTGACAGTCGCCGCCCCTCATAAAGTCTTCACCAATGGGTATTGACCTCTTATCCAAAGGAGTAAGCTAGGCAGAAGATTGTTAAAAACACAAAACTTTGCATAGACACACCTACAGGGGGCTGTCCCTCTGGCCCAATACCCCCGGCTAGCCTCATTCCCAATTCAGTTTGGTAGCAAGCAGTAGATAGTCCATGAACCCCAAAAGAGGTACGGGGGCGGCGACTGTCAGAGGACTCAGAGAAAGGAATTTTACGGTAAGATTTTACAAAAATTCAGTTTTCTCTTACGTCCTCTGACAGTCGCCGCCCCACATATAGTCTTCACCAATGGGGTGTCCCAAAGCAGTGTAGACATGAGGGGTGGGAAACGCAACCGTCTCAAGGTAACAAAGCACCCAAGATCAGATAAAGGAACCTTATCTGAAGCAGAAATGTAACCCACTGGGTAACAGGAAAGCTCAAAAGGAGCGAACAAACCCAGGAAGGTAAAATAACCAAGGGGGAAAAAAACCCCCCACAGGAGGGGACAGGCTAAAAACGCCATGTCTCCCCCAAAGTACTGCCGCACACAGAACTTTGCGGCCAAAAGAGGCATCTGCCGATGCCGAAACATCAAGTTAGTAAACTCTGTAAAGGTGTGCAGGGACGACCAGGTCGCCGCATTGCACAACCAGGACACCGACGCCTGATGGCGAAAGGCCAAAATGCACCCTCCGCTCCGAAGAGTGCACCGTGACAGGGAAGGGCGGAACATGATCCCTAGGCGAATAAGTCTGTACAATCGTCCGTCTGAACAGACCGGAATGGTTGCCACAGATGCAGCCATACCCTTCCGAGACCCTCAGGAAGGGCAAAAAAGAGAATCCGACCTTCTGAAGGATTCAGTAGACGACAGGTAACCCTGATCGCCCTGACAACATCCAAGGAATGCAAGACAAAACTCCGTAGGATTCGCACACAGCGAAAGCAAAACAATGTCCTCACGGAGATGGACATCAGACACCACCTTCGGAAAGAAGGATTGATGAGGTCGCAAGACCACCTTATCCCTATGAACCACCAGGTAGGGGGAGTGGCAAGATAGGACCGCCAACTCTGACACACTGCAAGCAGATGTGATCGCCACCAGAAAGGCAACTTTCCGTGACAGTGCAAGCAGAGGAATCTCCCGGATGTTCTCAAAGGGAGGACGTTGCAAAACGACAGAACCAAATTCAAGTCCCAAGGGGTTAAGGGCGCCCACCGAGGAGGCCAAATGACGCACCCCTTGAATAAAAGGTGCGGATCAAAGAATTTGACGCCAAAGGGCACTGGAAAGAATGGCCAGCGCAGATAACTGACCCTCAACAGTGGGCAGTGCAAGACGTAGGTCCACACCGGATTGCAGGAAGGCCAACACCCTTGCCACCGAAAAGTAGTAAGGATGGAAACCCCGCGATTTGCACCAAGCGAAGCAAGCCTTCCAGGTACGATAATAAATATTACCAGACGAGGCCTCCCTAGCTCTAAGCAAGGTAGGAGTGACCTCCAAGATCTGGCTTTTAACAGTCATGCCGTCAAGGCCAGCGACTGTAAAGCAGGATGGAAGAACAGCCCCTGATACCACAGATCGTCTCGTAAGGGGAGCCGTCAGGGAGGCTCGACGACCATTTGCATGACGTCCGCGTATCAAGACCGGCGCGGCCAGTCCGGGCACCCAGGACCACCAATCTCGGTTTTCGAGACCAACCTGCGAAGGAACCGTGACAACAACTGGGTCGGGGGGGGGGGGGGGGGGAGGCATAAATCAGGCGATACTGATCCCAAGGCACCACCAGCATGTCCGAGAGGATTGCGTGTGCTTGCCACGAGTCTTCCCACCTAGTTGTTTAGAGGAGGCGCGCCATCGCGCACACAGTGCCTGAAAACACCTCCGGGTATAGGGACCATTCCCCCTGGTCTGGCGACTCCGATAGTCAGCATGCCAGTGTTCCATACCCTGTGAACTGGGTATGGAACATTGGCATGTTCCCACATGCCAGTGAACTGCATGAATGTGAACTGCCGAAAGCGCCGAGACCCGCGTCTTGGCCCAAGGCAAAATCTCAGCCACTTCCTTGGCCGCCCGGGCACTCCTGGTGCCCCTTTGGTGATTGATGTACGCCACCGCAGTGGTGTAGTCCGCCTGCACCCGCACAGGGTGGCACTGAAGACGATCCCTCCAACGGAGCAAACAGAGTCTGATCTTTCCCAGTTCCCAGGCATGTATCGGTAGGGAGGATTCCTCCTCCAACCAAGTGCCCTGGGCAGACAATTTGCCCAGAACGCCACCCCAGCCCGACAGGCTGGCGACCGTGGCGAGCACCTTTCAAAACAACGGCCGGAAGGATTTCCCTTCCATCAGAGCCGGAGACTGGAGCCACCACAGAAGGTCCACTCTGACCCAGTGACTCAAAGATATCCTCCTGTCCAATGACTGAGGATGCCTGTCCCACCTGGCTAGGATCTCCGCTTGCAGAGATCGCGTGTGGAACTGTGCAAATGGGACCGCCTCGAAGGCTGACACCATCAATCCTAGAGACCGCATACGGGTCCTGAGTGATGAGGATTCGTTGTCCCTGAGAGACCTGACCTCGTTCAGCAGAGTCCGGAGTATGTCCTCCGGCAGGAAAACTCTCGCATGGGCGGAGTCCAGGACCATTCCCAGATAAGGGAGACAAACAGAAAGGAGCAATGTCGACTTCTGAAAGTTGATGGCCCACCCGAACTCCTGGAGCGTCTGAACCGTGGTTGACAGATCGCGCAACAGAGTTGAACTGGAACTCGACCTTAACAGGAGATCGTCCAGATATCCAAGGATAGTGATCCCCCACGCCTGCAACAGGGCCAGAACAGGAGCCAAAGCTTTGGTAAACACCCTTGGGCCGAAGCAAGACCAAAAGGTAACGCCAAGAACTGATAGCGCTCCGCCGTGATTGCGAATCGGAGGTACCTCTGATGACCCTTGAATACAAGGATGTTTAGAAAACGCAGCCTTGAGGTCGAATAAAGCCAGGAAGCTCCCGGGCTCAGAGAGGTCACCACCGATCAGAGTGATTTCATACGGAATTCTTGAACCCACAAAAAGCGGTTTAGAAACTTTAGGTCCAGAAGCGGATACACCTTGCCCTCCTTTCAGGGCACCGAGAACAGATTCGAGTAAAAACCCCCGAAAACCTGTCCCGATGTGACACCGGGACGATCACCCCCTGGGCGAAGAGAACCTGAGCCGCCCGTTGGAGAGCTTGGAAATGATCTGGGGTCAATGAAGATTTGAGGTAAAGAATCTGTCTGCCGGGCGCGATCGAAATTCGTTCTTGTACCCCGACCGAATGAGTTCCGGAACCCATCTGTCAGGAATGGCGGACGGGGCTGCCATGCCAGAGTGGGCGGCTATAGACTTGCCCGCCCAAGGCTTCTTCCGGCCACCAGAGGCCTTGAAGGATTAGCCCTTGTCATGTGCCTTAAAGGCACGAAAAGACCCCTGGTTAGGTTTAAAGGAAGGGTCCCGCTTACCGCGGACAAAACTTACCCTTGGACACATGGGGCAGCAGAGTGCTTCTACCCCCAGTGACCCCCTTCACCAACTCGTCCAGGGAGCCAAAAAGGCGATTCCCTGCATAAGGGATGTTAGTCTTCCTGGAAGCCTGGTCGGCCGACCAGCTCTACAGCCACACAAGGCGACGGATTATCACTGCGACAGCAGATAAGCTTAAGACTAAAGGGGCCTCATCCAAGGCCACATCACATAGGCATAAAACCGCCTGAACAATTTGGTCCACCATCTCCAAAGTAGCAGGAGGGGCAGATTCAGCCACAAGCGTGCGTCTGAGCACCTTAGTCCACTCCACGACAGCCTGAGAGACTATTACTGAGGCGAACACGGGCTACATCAAGGAACCTGCCCCCACATAGGATTGGCGGGCAAGAGAGAGTTTACCGCCTATCCGCCGGGTCTCTAAGCACCGGACAAGCCTCGATGGGCATCAGAGTGGCCTTGTGTAATCTGGATACCGTGTGGTCCACCTTAGGGGCCACAATCCAGTGTGAATCCGTTGGAGACGCAAAAGGGACAACGGTACAGAAACCGCTTAGGTACCACAAAGTTGCGCTTCAGATTGCGCCACTGTTCGTTTACCATTTCATGAAATTCGGCGTGATAAGGAAAAACCTGAACCGATTTTTGGGTTCTGCGGGTCCCAAAAGACTACCGCTTACCCTGCTGGTGGGGCTCATCCTCCAAATGCAGCGGTTCTTTTACAGAACTATGAGCGAAGCCATAGCAGCGCGATCACTGGCCGCCCTGGCGGGGAAAAACCACCTCCCCCTCCAACTGAGAGGACTGAGATCCCTTAGGGGGTACACTGTCCGTGGCAACCATGACAGAATCTGAATCAGAGGAAGGTGAAGGCCTTGGCCTTCTTCTATAAGTGCGCTCAGACATCAGCAGATCCACCTTTGATGCGAAAATCGCAAGTGCAGCAGTAAGGGAGCTGGGCACAGAGGATTCAGGAGTACCTGAACCCTCCACCAGAGTTGGGGGGAATTTGCTGACCTGGGAATCCATTAAGAACACACTTAAAACTTCTATGGCGCTGGCCCTTTAAATCGCAACAGCCGCGGATCGCACCGCTACCGCAATAGTGGAAGAAATCGCACAAGTTTGAAAAACTGTAGGAAAAAAGTAGCCAGAATGAAAAGTACCCAGAAGAAGCTTAAAAACCCCCAGAAGTATGCGCATACAGTTACCTATGCCGCAGGATCGATCAGAGAGTCTGAGGAGAGGAAGGTTGGTTGCCAATGAAAATCTATAGGGAGGCTCTGGGAAAATGGCCGCCGAGCACATGTGAGAAAGGACCTTGCAACAACAAAGATGGCGCCAAAAAGGGTGTGATTTTGCTACAGGGAGGAGTGCTATTGCCCAAACATGAAGCCAAGCAAGCTGCCCACACTAAACATGGCGGCCCCGCAGTTTTCAGCCACAGCGGGCCCCACACACGTCTGACACCCCAAAGTAGTCCGAACACCCACAGGGGAGAGGGACCCCTGCAACCCCCCCCTCCCCCAGCGCGGCATAACCGCTACAGCGCCCCCACAGGGACCGGGAGGGACACACGGGAGGTACACCGACAGACATGAGGGAACAACACAGACACCATAGGAGACTGCCATTCCCAGCACAGAGGCCCCACAGACACCCCCCGACAGACAATGCCACAGTCAGAGGGGAACATGGTACTCACCGAACAGCGATAGCGTGGGTGCCGCCGTGAGACGGGGAGCCTCCCACTCCGGGTGGGGGTACCGTCAGCCGAACAGGACGCTAGCTACACGCGGCGTACCGCAGTAGAGGCACCCTAGCGAAGTGGCCACTTCGCGGGCTTTGTCCCTGAGGACAGGGACAGGTCGTTAGCGAGGCCTAGGCGTACGCATTGCCTGCTAAACGTTCGATGGCAGGCTGGGATTCCATAAGGTTCTCTGTCCTAGGACACCCAGTCCGATTCCCAGCTCCACAACACTGTAATCTTCCGAAGTCTGACTAACTAAGCGCAGGAACAAATAAAAAGCTAGTAGTGCAAAGAAAAAAAACACACTTAGCAGAAAATAAAATGTAATAAAACAGAGAAAATGCTGAGATTGTAGCCCCAGCACAGGGAAGCCTGCCTACTCCTATCTAGGCAAAAGACAAACTGAATTGGGAATGAGGCTAGCCAGGGGTATTGGACCAGAGGGACAGCCCCCTGTAGGTGTGTCTATGCAAAGTTGTGTGTTTTTAACAAAATCTTCTGCCTAGCTTACTCCTGTGGATAAGAGGTCAATACCCATTGGTGAAGACTATATGAGGGACGGCGTCTGTCAGAGGACGCAAGAGAAAACAAAGTTATATTTACTTACATTGTGGTGCTGGAGGTTGTAGCTGGTATCCCGTTAACTGACACCATCCAACGGGATAGAGGTCTGCAGATTCACAGTCAACCCACTGATCATACTCGTCTTCCCAGCCATCAAAATGAATCCTTAGAAGCCTGTGTATGATGCGTGTGACTGTGGCTACACACACCAGGCGAGGCTCCATGAGGTCCACAGCTTCAAGCTTCATCCCGACGCGGAAGCCGTGATTGGGGACTTCCTGGAGAGGCAAACAGAACTGCATTTGTTAAGAAGCCTTTAAAAAGGAATATTTTAATTATTGCACAGCTAGCAATAGTATGAGGAAAGCTGTACAGTAACAAATATACAGGCTGCCATAAGTCAATGCAAGCTGCCTGGCTTTCTAGGCCTTCAGCATTTTCTGATTCTGAGTCACTGGGAAACAGGGAGGAGCCCTATGGGAGACCCCCTGTACAAATGTAATAAATAGCGAGAGGATTGTATTGTATTGTGGAATGCGTATAAAGCATATATGAGGGGCATTTTGATTAAAATGTCATCATATATTAACCGCCAAAGGGAAAAAAAGATAGGAGATATTCTTGATAGAATAGCTTTGGGGGAAAAAACAAATAAAGAAAATTCCACTTCACAATGTACACAGACTATGCTGAAACTTAGATAAGAACTAAGGTTACTTTTGTTAAATAAACAGGAATATCACCTGAAGGTCCTTAAAGCTAAAGAATATGGCCTGGGTAATAGGGTGGGATGTTGGTTAGCTAAAAAAAGTGAAATCTAAACAATTTAGTAACAAAATAGAAGCACTTTTACACCCTCATTCACATAGGAGGTTAACAAATCCTAGAGATATTGCCAACGCCTTTGCAGATTACTATCAGTCATTATATGATCTTCAAAAGGATACAACTATTCCCCAACCTACCACAGAGATTATCTCAAACTATTTGGCATGGATTTCGTTACCTAAACTTACAGAGGACCAATTGAGCTCAATTTCCCAACCACTTTCAACCTCAGAAAATTAGCTCAGTTATCATCAAACTCCCTAATCCGGAATCACCGGGGGAGGACGGGTTTCCCAATGAATTCTATAAAAATGTATCTACAGAAGTAGCTCCCCACTTAAAATCAGTATTTGAATTAGCAGCCTCCACTGGTACATTCCCATCGGAAATGTTGAAGGGATTAATTGTTACAATCCCCAAGCAAAAAAAGGATACTGAGGACCCTTCATCGTATAGGCCAATTGCCTTATTAAATGCAGATATTAAAATCTTTGCCAAGCTTTTAGCAAGTAGACTGCAGAAGTTTTTACCCCAGTTGGTACATGCAGACCAGGTGGGATTTGTGCCAGGGCGGCAGGCTCCTGATGGCACGAGAAGACTTTTGAATCTGCTGACACGGATGGGATCCTGTCGGACGCCTTCCCTGCTACTTTCTTTGGATGCGGAGAAGGCGTTCGACAGGATCCATTGGGGCTATTTGGAGGCAGTGCTGCATAAATTTGGGATTGTGGGTTGGTTGGAAAAAAATATAATGGCTCTTTATTCTAGACCAACAGCAAACGTACTTACATCGGGATTATCTAAATCGGTTGGGATAACTAATGGGACTAGGCAGGGATGTCCCCTCTCACCAGTTGTCTCTGCGTTGCTTATGGAGCCTTTTGCTCAGAGTATTAGGAGCAACGCGAAGATAACAGGCTGGAAAGTTGCTGAAGTTGAACATAAGATTAGCTTATTTGCTGATGATGTCATGTTAATCATTACAAATCCAGCGTCGTCTTTAATAGAAGTAGAGAAAATGATAAATGATTTTAGTGCAGTATCATATTACAAATTAAACATTACAAAATCAGATTATGGGTGTTCATGTTCCCACGTCAGTACAGAAATATATAACCGAAAAATTTTCCTTTACATGGTCCTCGTATATACCATTCTTGGGGATTAATTTAACTTCATCTATTTCCCAACTTTATGATTACAATTATAAACCCTTTCTGGATACTTTATCACGACAAACTGGAGAACTTAAGGTTCAAGATTTGACTGTAGCAGGCAGAGTGGCTATGTTAAAAATGATTATACTTCCCAAACTACTTTGTTTCGTACGTTGGCAATTCCCTTACCACCCCAATATTGTGTCTCTGTTCAAAAGTGCTTCAATCAAACTATATGGGAAGGAAAACCACCCCGATGTGCATGCCTCATTATGAGGAGACCTAGGAGGCATGGGAGTTCCTTGGGTTTCTGCATATTATAAAGCATCTGTATTAGACCAATTGAAATATTGGTGGACACCTGTGCAGCACAAATTGTGGCTGGGATTAGAGACAGATGATTGTAATCAAGAAAATCTTAGGGCTACAATGATAGCTGTAATGATTGGAGCTGTTGTGTCCAATATCCAATCTATTACAGTGCAAACTGCCTATACAACGTGGGCAGAAGTATTTTGTTCGCCTCTGGAATATGGGGTGACATGTGAACTCCCTACTCCCCTGTCAGTTCTCACGTACTTCATCCCAAATGTTGATATAAAAGTGTGGTTGAGAAAGGAGGTTAAATGCTTGAAAGATCTATATAATGAAACAGGGATTCATTCTTTTGAATATTTTGTTCACCAGTATAGAATACCACCGTCAGCTCTTTTGAGCTATTATGAAATATTTTCCTTTCTACGGAAAAATAGCCTTCCTTCATATGTTAAATTACCCATTTCTATATACAAATTGTATCAAGCACCCTTGGCTACTGCCAACGGTATATCAGTTATTTATGATATATTGAACAAGCATAACACCTATTCTAAACCCACTACCGTTCTTAAATGGGAAAAATTACTGGGGAAATCTTTCCCGGAAACTAACTGGCTAAAAGCTTTTGCTGCCACATACGCTTCCTCAAAATGTACTAATCATTGGGAATTATATCAAAAGACTTTAAATTTTTGGTATTTGACCCCCACTAAACTTTCCAAATTTTACCCCTTAACTCCAGCATTATGTTGGAGAGAGTGTGGTGAACAAGGGACGCTATTCCATATAGTTTGGGAGTGTAAATCGATTAGAGCATTTTGGAACAAAATATTCTCTATGATCTCAGAAGTCGTGGAAAAAAACATAATTCCAAGTCCTGAGATGGCGATCTTGCACCTAAATATCCATGAGATAGCTATAAAGTACCGAGTAGTGGTTTTACATCTTTTATTAGCGGCAAAACTCTTAATCACAAGAAGATGGAAATCTCAGGAGATACCATCTCCCTCTGATATTGTTACATTACTTAATCAGCAATGTGAGATGGAAAAAATTATGGCTACTGTAAGTTCGGCGAAGAAAATATTTGCGGTTAGATGGAATCCATGGCTAAACAATCTAAGATGTATGGTGACAATGGATTAGATAAGGTATGTGTGTTAAAGGATTGCTTAGTAGGAATGAATTTATTGATCTTGAGGTAAAATGTGAATGGGCTATGGGGAATAGGTCTCTTCTATTATAAGATCGACGTCTAGTGGCGATAGATAGAAAATAATGAGCATATATATATATATATATATATATATATATATATATATATATATATATATATATATATATATATATATATATATATATATTAGGGCTGGGCGATATGGCTGAAAACTGTATCACGATATCAGTGTTTCATATCGGTCGATATCATAGAAACATAGAATGTGTCGGCAGATAAGAACCATTTGGCCCATCTAGTCTGCCCAATATATCTGAATCCTATGAATAGTCCCTGGCCCTATCTTATATGAAGGATAGCCTTATGCCTATCCCATGCATGCTTAAACTCCTTCACTGTATTTGCAGCTACCACTTCTGCAGGAAGGTTATTCCATGCATCCACTACTCTCTCAGTAAAGTAATACTTCCTCATATTACTTTTAAACCTTTGCCCCTCTAATTTAAAACTGTGTCCTCTTGTGGTAGTTTTTCTTCTTTTAAATATGCTCTCCTCCTTTACCGAGTTGATTCCCTTTATGTATTTAAAAGTTTCTATCATATCCCCTCTGTCTCTTCTTTCTTCCAAGCTATACATGTTAAGGTCCTTTAATCTTTCCTGGTGAGTTTTTTCCTGCAATCCATGAACTAGTTTAGTAGCTCTTCTCTGAACTCTCTCTAGAGTATCTATATCCTTCTGGAGATATGGCCTCCAGTACTGCGCACAATACTCCAAGTGAGGTCTCACCAGTGTTCTGTACAGCGAAAAGAGCTTATACCTCTCCCTATACATCCAAGCATTCTGCTGGCATTTCGTGCTGCTCTATTACATTGTCTTCCCACCTTTAAGTCTTCTGAAATAATTACTCCTAAATCCCTTTCCTCAGATACTGAGGTCAGGACTGTGTCAAATATTCTATATTCTGCCCTTGGGTTTTTACGCCCCAGGTGCATTATCTTGCACTTATCCACATTATCCAAATTTCAGTTGCCAGAGTTCTGACCATTCTTCTAGTTTTCCTAAATCCTTTTCCATTTGGCGTTTCCCTCCAGGAACATCAACCCTGTTACATATCTTTGTGTCATCAGCAAAAAGACAAACCTTACCATCGAGGCCTTTTGCAATATCACTTATGAAGATATTAAACAAAATTGGTCCCAGTACAGATCCCTGAGGTACCCCACTGGTAACATGACCTTGTTCTGAATGTTCTCCATTGACTACAACCCTCTGTTGTCTGTCACTCAGCCACTGCCTAATCCACTCAACAATATGGGAGTCCATGCTCAATGACTGCAGTTTATTGATAAGTCTTCTATGTGGGACAGTGTCAAAAGCCTTACTAAAATCTAGATATGCAATGTCTACTGCACCTCCACCGTCTATTATTTTAGTCACCCAGTCAAAAAAATCTATAAGATTTGTTTGACATGATCTCCCTGAAGTAAACCCATGTTGTTTTTCATCTTGCAATCCATGGGATTTAAGATGTTCCACAATCCTATCCTTTAATAGGGTTTCCATTAATTTGATTACTATTGATGTCAGACTCACTGGTCTATAGTTGCTCGATTCCTCCCTACTACCTTTCTTGTGAATGGGCACGACATTTGCCAATTTCCAATCTTCCGGGACGACTCCTGTTACTAATGATTGGTTAAATAAATCTGTTAATGGTTTTGCCAGCTCACCACTAAGCTCTTTTAATAATTTTGGGTGTATCTCATCAGGACCCTGTGACTTATTTGCCTTCACTTTAGACAGCAATCTTAGAATGTCTTCCTCTGTAAAGACACATGCATCAAATGATTCATTAGTCATCCTTTCAAGTGGAGGTCCTTTTTCTTCTGTAAAAACTGAACAGAAGTATTCATTAAGGCAGTCGGCTAGCCCTTTATTCTCTTCTACATACCTTCCGTCCTTTGTTTTTAATTTAGTTATTCCTTGTTTTAATTTCCTTTTTTCATTTATATATCTGAAGAATGTCTTATCCCCCCTTTTTTATAGACTGAGCTAGTTTTTCTTCTGCCTGCGCTTTAGAAGTTCTTATAACTTGCTTGGCCTCTTTCTGCCTAATCTTGTAGATTTCCTTATCTTCATTGCTCTGGGTTTTTTTTATAATTACATACAAAATGCTAGCTTTTTATTTTTAATGATTTGGGCCACTTCTGCTGAGTACCACAGTGGTCTCTTCCTTTTTTTGCTTTTACTGACAAGTCTAATGCAATTTTCTGTTGCCTTCAATAATGCACCTTTTAAGTAGTCCCATTTCTCCTGGACTCCATGTAATCCGTACCAGTCTGATAAGGACTCATTTATGACTAATTTCATTTTTGAAAAGTCTGTTTTTCTAAAATCTAAAACTTTTGTTTTTGTGTGGTGTGACTCTTTCACAGTTGTTATATTAAACCACACTGACTGGTGATCACTGGATCCCAAGGTTTCGCCTACAATGACATCATATACCGAATCCCCATTTGTGAATACCAGATCCAAAATGGCCTCCCTCCGGGTTGGCTCCTCAACCACTTGTTGCAGAGACAACCCCAGTAGGGAATTTAGAATATCTGTACTCCTGGTAGAACTTGCTATTTTGGTTTTCCAGTTTATATCTGGAAGATTGAAATCTCCCATAATGATAACTTCTCCTTTCAATGTCATTTTAGCTATTTCTTCAACTAGTAGATCTAGTTCTTTGACTTGACCAGGTGGTCTATATATCACACCTACACGAGTTACTGCATGATTAGCAAACTGCAACGTAACCCAAACTGACTATGTTGGCCTCACCAACTTGTATTAGGTTAGATTTAATGCTATCTTTCACATACAGGGCCACTCCTCCTCCTTTCTTGCCTTCTCTGTCTCTTCTGTATAAAGAGTACCCTGGTATGGTTATGTCCCAGTCATTTCTTTCATTAAACCATGTCTCCGTAACAGCCACTAAATCTACATTCTCAGATGCCATAATTGACCCAAGTTCATTGATTTTTTTACCTAAACTGCGAGCATTTGTAGACAGGACTCTGAGCTTATCATTTCTTAACCTCTGTGCTTCTGACCTGTTCTGGCATTGTTTCGGGGGGCAATTGGACTCTTGTAATCCCACTCTTTTCCCCCCCTTCCTAGTTTAAATACTCTTTCGCAAATTCTTGGAGTTGTTCACTAAGTACATTTGTTCCTTTGAGAGAAAGATGCAAACCATCTTTTTTGTACAGTTCCTTTCTATTCCAAGTAGAGCCATCATGAGAAACAAAGCCAAATCCTTGCTCTTGACACCATTTACTAAGCCATATGTTGAACTCCTTTATGCGCCTCTGCCTATCATTCTGAACATTATGCACAGGCAGAACTTCAGAAAATGAAATGGTGGATGCAAAATCCTGTACGTCATTTCCAAGTGTGATAAAAGATTTTTTCACCTCTGACACTTCATTGCAAGCCAGGTCATTTGTCCCTAGATGGACAAGAACATCCACGTCCCCTTCCTGCTTTGCTTGCTTAACAATATATCGGTAATTATTGATATATTTTATTACCCATTTAAAATAAGGACCCTAGGGTGAGAATGCAGGGCGGCGGGCATGGTATATATAGAAACCCCATTGTGTGAGGGTTAAACTGAGTTGGATGGAAGGTTCCACTTTCCTATTTCTCTCCCTGTTCTTTCCTCTTCTCCCTTTTTTTTTTTTTTTTTTTTTTTTTGAGGTAAAATGTATGATCAATAATTTTATTGCAACATTTTATGTTGATATTTTGTTGTTTGTTTCTTTTGTGTATGTGTATTATTTATTTTTTTTTGGAAAATTACAATAAAAGAGATATTGAAAGGAGAATAAATAGCGAGAGGCCAAAGGCCTCTTTCACAAAATAGAAACGGCAGATACCTGAACCTTGGTATTGTTGAAAGCCAAACGCTGGTCCAAATCCAGCTGTAGGAAGAAGTAGACCACCTGGTTTTAAGCAACATAGAAAGCAAAGATTCAGGTTCCCCTGTCCCTTAGAACCTGGGCTTCAACAGCAATGCCATTAAAGCCAGCGTCTGAGAAGCAAGTGGGCCCTTGGAACAGACGTTCCTGACAATTTAGTAGTGCCTGCAGGGAGCCAAACATTTTGCCAGGTTGGCATACCAAATTTGCCCGAGTCAGTCTGGAGCAATGAGGTTCTTTGGAATGTCCTCAAACTCAATCCTAAAGAGCAGACAAGCAAGAAGTTTAAGAACATGCATAGATCAGGGTGTATTAATCAGGGTGCAGTGTGCTATTGAACCTACGGGAAGAAAGTCTATATTTAAGTGCAGGTGTCCACTCTCAGGTCCAAGCTCTGCCAGCTGGGAAAATCTGCCTGTCCAATTGTCTATGCCTAAAATGTCTATGGGTAACATTGCAGGAATGTGAAGGTCAGCTCAAGAGAGAATACGTTTTCTTTTTTGTCAATGACACTTGGTTCCTCCCTGATGGCCGTTTGCCATCGCCTTGGTTCTGTTCAACGGCATACAGATCAGATGACCCACCAACAGGGTGGTCTAACACCGAAGGGTCAGCCAAATTGCCCACAAATACAGGATGTTTGTCAAGAGGCAAGATTTCTCAGACGACAAGGTGACCAGGATGCCTTCCCAGTCTGACAGGCTGTTGTCCATCAGGGGGATCTTTGAAAAGATGGGAAGAAAGGATTTTCCTGACTCAAGAACCAGATTCCTTGTTCACAAAGCCAGGGATAGCCTTGTTTTTGGCATCAACTTAACTGACATGTCCAAATACAAACAGGCATGAGTGTTACATTGCAGCTGTCTGTAAAGAAGTTAGGTGAAGGGGACTGCCTCAAAAAAGGCTACCGTCAGCTCCAAGACTCATGCAAAAGCGGAGGAGGTCAGCTAAGAGTGTCACAATGGGTGGTCCAATGCTGAAGGGGCAGACAAATTGCCCAAAGCGCTAGGATGTTAATCAGGAAGCAAGATTCTTCAACAGCCAAGTCACCTGCACTAATAATGTGCCCAGGGCTACTCCCCAACCCAAAAGGTAGCCCTTCACAAGGAAAATCTACCAAAAACCAGGAAGAAAGTATTTCCCCGACTCCAGGGACAGATTCCTGAGCCACCAAGCCAGAGACAGCATGGTCTCTGACATTGACCAAATTGACCTGTTGAGACCGGACTGACTTGCCCTTTGGTGATCTAGGTCTCTCTGGTTGAATGCTCCTCTTCGCTTGGGTACAGTAAAAAGGTGGGAACCTTGGAACGGTTGGTGACTGGGGTAACCAACATCCTAATCCAGATGTCAAACTAAGCAATAGTTAGATCATTTTTAAAGGGCTTTAGATCAATCAAACATGGTTTGAAAAAGTAAAGTCATATCCAGGATTGAGTTTACAACTGGATCCTCACAAAACTGGAACCAACGACTTATCAATTGGGTCCTTAAAGATAGAACCTTGCTGAGGAAAGACATGGCCAGATCCACAGTGGGAATGGACTGTTTTTCTGAACAAAGTACTCGCAAAACTGATACAACACTAACGCTTGGGGGAGCAAAATTCTTATTCGGGTGCTTCCGATCTCTGTGTTGAAAAGCCAGTGATATAGCAATTTCTAAACTCTTCACAGCCTTAGAAGTGTTAAACAACCGAATACTGGAAACAGTACTGGCAGCAACAGGCGATCCTCTAGTTTCTGAGTTGTATGCATTGCATCATAAAGAGCCAAAATGATCTACCTAATTTAGGAGTAATAGCAGAAGACTGCGACTCCTCGGTGTTAAGCTCATAGGACTTAAGCGACTCAGAAACCAGTGTCTCAGTAGCCAATGGCTCAGAAACTGTTAAAAGGAAAAAGTAAAGCCAAAGCTTGTTTGGCTGTACTTCTGTGAATCACAGGCGTGCAGTTTGTACTGCACTCCTGGGACCCCTTTTCAGCAGACAGCGGGCTGAATTTTGCGGTCTGCTGATGTCACAGAGCTGGTCGAGGGTCGAGAAAGATCAGTCGCGATCCACCTAGACCCCTGGACCAGCATCTGGCTCAGCAAGCCACTAGCTCTCTGCTCGGGGAGCTGAGAGAACCGAGCGATCGGCAGTGTTTGATTGATCGGTTCCCCGTGTTAGAGCAAGCAGGGGACAGATGCAGCATTAGACCAATGCTGCATCCACCGAGGTAGGATTCTCTATAAAAGAAAAAAAAAATCCAATACTCTTTTAAGGCTTCCTCTAAGTCTGATACAGTATCTGCTTTAGGTGGCACGGAAGCATGCTTGTGGCCTCTGCAATCCAAGTCAGCAAATAAGTGGGTAACTTGGGTCATAAAGTCTTGCATGACCGTAATGAAGACCTCAGCCAAAAGGGCAGAGGACCCAGCCACACGCGTCAGAGCTAAATTGGACTAAGAGGTTGGAAGAGACTAAGACGGACCATAAATTATGCAATTTTCTTTCCTGCAGCCATAGGTTGCAGGAAAGAAAATTCTTGATTTTCCCCAGACAGTGTCAGTGTTGATGGGGGTATCCTTCCTTCTGGCGGGGATTCTTCCCTGCTGGCAGATCACAACGATTACTGCTGGTGGCTTTAGTCACCTGGAAGTAATCACATGCAAATAAATCCAGCAGGCTCGTTTCCATCGATCAACTCCCTGCTGAACCAGCCAAGATTGGATCCATCTATGGCTGGTCTAAGAGGAGAATAAAATGATTCCATGCTGCAGACATTGGCGCCATCAGTAGGCTCCTTGTTTCTTGAGTGAAAAAAAAAAAAATGGCAGAAAAATGATGGGTGTCTACAGGTTCTTATACAGTAAACTCCATCGCGGTTCAGTTTTTGCGGTCCCGGTATATTGCGTTTTTTTTTGTAATGTTATTTTACTATATAAATCATTAAAAATGAAATATTTTTGTGTTTTTCCATAGCTCTTGCTATGTCTTAGGTGTTTAAATGAGTTTCTATTGTTTTAAAAGTGTGTTTAAAGACCTTAAAATGCTTTTACACGTATAGTGACAGTAAAAAAAAACATGCCTACAATGCATTTTAATAGGGGTTTTCTATTTCGCAGATTTTCACTTTTCGCGGCTGGGTCCGGAACGTAACCCCCGCAATGGAGGGGGGTTTACTGTATTTGCCAGTATCCAATCCTCCTGTAGACAGCAGTATAACCTGAAGGTTAAAGACTTCGCTGTGACCCTCAATGGAGGAAAAAGAAAGACAGCCTAAAACAACTTTATCTCTCTTTTGCAAGATCGTTTTATCAATCCACCAGATACCGAACAATAAAATAACAAAGGCAGATGTTTAAAGTTCGAATTATTGTATAACATAAAGGACAGCAAGTGTTTGTTATTCACAGCATTACCAAATTAAAAAGTTAACAAAAAAAAAAAAAGAAGAAGAGAAGCCACATCTAAGGACTGGAAAGCTGCAATATATTACATCTTTTTTTTTGGGCTTAGCTATTCAATAAAGCATTTCACATTCCCAATTACCATCCACACCAGCTTTACAAGTTTTACATTACCTTGTTGAAAAGCTTCACAGGAGCTGCTATAGATCCAGTTTCCCTGAGGTAGTCAAACCATTTGAAAGGTAGTTTAGTATATCCTGTAAAACCGATAAAAATAAATCTTCTGATTTTGAGATTACAGGGATGTAAAACATGAAATACATAAAAACATTCTGAATTCAGTTTAACCTGTACCCAGTTAATATTGGTCTGCTCATTAGTGCAGAGACTGCTGCAATTGAAAAGCAACCCCAGGCTCTTTTCTACCCATTTCTGATTTTGTTTAATAACGAATTCCATAGCAGATCATATGGATTATCTGCATTTCATAGAAACAATTCAATAAAAACAATCTACCATTTTTAGGAGTCTCCACAGCTAAGGAGTAGAGAACAGCAAAGAAAGAATGGTTATCTTGGGAATATTATGGGAGTACCATGTGCCATCAGAAAATGTAATCTCTTAGTACTTAAAAATATATCTTAAAATTTTATAGAAACTACTGGAAAAGAAAGCCCATGATGGACACCATCACAAACTATGTGCCTGTTCTCAGAATCCCAACTGCCTTCTGGGTAACGACAAAGCAATTTGTACTGAGCAGAGATTGAGAAACTTCTATTCCATTTAAGGAATCAAACCCTGTGGGGTTGGTTTACTAAAGGCAAATAGACTGTGCACTTTGCAAGTGCAGCTGCACTATTTTTTCTTTGTAAAAGTCAATGTGTGTATAGCTTAACTTGTTAACCTCCCTAGCGGTATTCCAGAGTGTGGCTCGGGGTTTATTGTCAGTACCAGAAGCGGTTACTCCGAGCCACACTCGGAATTACCCCAGAATCAAACTCTCCTTCCCTGCGATCCCCCGCTGTCCTCCCTGTCGTCCTCACACTCTCTCCCCACTCTGTGCTCGGCAGATGCCGGCACTTGCCTTTCCGGTTCCCTTCCCTGCGAGCATTGCAACGCAGGGGGGTGGAACCGGTGGCAATTTCAAAAATATAAATACACTAAATGACATGATACAAAGCTGTGATCCTAACAGGTTACACTGTGTCATCCCATTTCACCACAGGATTTCACCTGGTGACTTTTCCAGTGCCCTGCCTGTGCTTTTCCAGTTCTTTTTGCCTGGAAAATAGAGAATGACCATGGCTTCCAAAAAGCGTTTTGCGCAAAAGCGCTTTTAGACGAACTGGAAACCAGCGACAGCGAAACTGAGTTACTTGAAGAACTGACCGATAGCGATTCGTGGGAAAATTCATCATTAGGTACGGAAAGTGACGACAGCAATGATTCTGATGTCTCTTTCTGGCACATAGTTGTGGAATTTGGGAAGTATATCAATTGATTATTCAGAATTTCTAACGGAGCGATGTGCCAGAGAGAGACATCAGAATCGTCGCTGTCGTCACTTTCCGTACCCGGTGACAAATTTTTCCACAAAACGCTATCGCTCAGTTCTTCAAATATCCCTGTTTTCCAGTTCGTCTAAAAGCGCTTATGCGCAAAAAGATGCTTTTTGGACGCCATGGTCGTTCTCAATTTTCCAGGCACAAAGAACTGGAAACGCACAGGCAGGGCACTGGAAAAGCCACCAGGTGAAATTGGATGATACAGTGTAATCTGTTAGGATCACAGCTTTGTATCATCTCATTTGGTATATTTACATTTTTGAAATTGCCGCCTGTTCCACCCCCCTGTGTCGCAACGCTCGCAGGGAAGGGAACCGGAAGACAGGTGCCGGCATCGGCTGAACACACAGCGGGAGAACGGCAGGGGATCGCAGGGGAAGGTGAGTTTTAAAATATAAAACAGATTTCCATGCAAAACAATGTACCGCTTTTAGCACAGAAATCCTGACATAATCAGACCACCAGGCAGGTTAAAGAATGCCCAATCAGGTGCAAGAAATAAAAAAAAATAAAAAAAAAGGCATTTTTGCTTGCACTAGATGATTAGATGATGGAAACCAGCAAAGCTTTACAACATTTACTAAGCTGTGAGGAAAATGAGTGCAACTGCACAATCTATTTGCCTTTACAACTACCAGTGTGTCACCCTGTATTAAATATCTGAAATCCTATATACAACCTTACCTCGCGGCGGAGTTAGTTCAATCTTGTTAATTTCACAGAAGCCAACAGGGAATATTGAGGGTGATAAAGCATGATAACAAAACCAGTCTGAACCATCTGCTGCTTCTGACCCGTCAATTCCAATCATCAGGTAGCCCTCGGCTAATACCTTAAGGTGCACATAAAACAAATGTGTCAAGATGGATGGAACCAGAATTGCTTGATTTAATCAAACAGTTAATGAGCCTATATTAAAGTGTGTACCGATACCTAAATCCAAGCCAATGAACATGCAACTACAGTAACATGAAAGAGAATCACCTTTCGAATGGTAGCTACACATATCGCAGAGAGGTTTAGTGGATCAATAGCTTCCAGTTTCATCCCTTCCTTGAACCAGTCAGAGTTTTGGTCAACATCTTTGACCTAATGAAAACAAAAGAACATAACTTCATTTAAAACTGGAACTATGGCAAAAGTGAAACACCCAATAATCTGGGTATGGGATTCATGTGACTTGCTCCCCTTTATCACACAGGGGCACTGGTAATTGCCAGGGATTGGTGGGGGGTACTTAATCGGAAACATACGTAAAGTGGGAACTACGGGCAAAATCAAACATGATGTATATGCTGTAGTCTGTCACTAGTGTTAACACTGAATTTTTTGCAACACAGCTTTATTACCCTGCAGAGTTGTCACCCTGTGGGCAGAACAGTTTTAAAGGAAAATTAAAGCCTAAATCTCGACAACACTATTTAAGTAGTGTGACTGTGTTCACCGTCACTGGGAGTGAAAGACAGATAATTAATGGTTGAATTGCTTCAGATGGGACAGTAATATTTGTCAGCAATAGCTCTTAGGAAATGTATGAAGATGAATGGTTTGACTTTTCAGATTGCTAGATAGTGGGATGGGGTTTGTTATTGGCAAGTGCCTGTATTCCATTGTTCTATTGTGCCTGTCTGCCTTGAAATAAACTTATGATGGGATGTATATGTGTATGCGGATTGGCTGCTAAGGGGGAGGGGGGGATAGTCCCACACTGTATATCTCTTTGTGCATGTGTTTGAATAAACAGTCTGTTTTTACCCCTTCAGGAAGTCTCGACTCATGTTTGGGGGAATATGCTACAAGGGATTGCTATGCTCTTCATATTCCCTTGAATAATCACTAAGCTCTTGTAAGAGCTTGTTCCTGCTTCACTCTCTGGGGAAAGAGAGGTTCATCCACGGGAACCTGGAGCCTCGTCGTAGATCCAGGGTGGGTAGGAGACACCCAAAACCCAACCAAGCTGCGGTGGTTCGCGGGGTCTGAGGTGGTTATGGTGTCTGGTGGAGTGCTTGGAGCCCTCGGGAAGCACTAGGAGCATCCATCAACAGAGGTACCCAGTTGGGGTGCCGGTTAATCCCTTACAAGTAGTTACAGCAACAATCATTTTTTGGGGGGTTTAATGGCTAAGTTCACCTTTAAAAAAGATTATATATCCATTTACATTTGCAGAAAAAAAAATGTGCACTTTTATTTATTTTCTTTTACAGGAGCCTGCAAAGCATTGCACCCATGATCAGTGGATTGGATGTGCAATGCAAGACTACTGCAAACAATCCCTCCAGCTTTCTGCCTGTACCTCTGCACAAGCTTTCAGTTACTAAGCTGGAGGAAGGGTCAATGGACCACAATTGCTCCGATTACCGTACTTGTGGTCGATTGAGAACAAGTGTACAAGTCGGTCTGCTTTGATGGCAGATGGGACTTGTAGTTTACTCATTCACAGCCATGCCGATTTTAATGTACAAGTCCTGTCAAATGCCATCTAAGCCTAAACCCCAAACTAGCTACTCTGTAAAGCAAAGAGGTCAAAACTTATTTATTCTGAAGCTCTCTGGTCCGGTCACATGATTGGCACCCAGCATCATCTTTAGTAGAGAGGAGGGACAGCCGACAACGGATGCCCTATAATGAGCATTTGGGTGACATCATCACGGCTCTGCAGCCATTGTTCGCAATCTCTCCTCTACACTGAAGCCGGCCACTGAAGTGATCATGTGACTGGACCAGAATAGGTAAATATAGACATCTTTCCTTTACATGGTAGTTAGTATAGGGCTTAGATAGCAATAGACTGGACTTCTCCTTTCACCTGTCAGGTTTTTACTTCTATCACAGGTGTCTTTAGAGAAAACTACACACACTTGCTGTCCAGCTGATAATGATTTGTCAGACAATAAGTGAGAGAAAGTGTTCAATAGCAACACAGGCAGAAATAAAAATGCTAGGAGAAATAAGAGAAGGCTGGAAATCGGGTCAGATTTTGACTGCGGTGTCGCTGTTGTGGATTTTCCTTCACTTCCTGTCTGGTGAAACAGCTGTCAGCCGGACAGGAAGTGAGGGGGAACCACTCTGATGCAGCCACAGTAAGCAGTAAAGACTAAGCAGGAGTTTTAATCCTTCTCCACTCGAGGCATAAGTGGCTTGATGTACAATTGAATTTGAAGTGTTTCTTTTGACATCAGATCCACTGGTGGTAGTGAGGTACTACAACTGCCGAACCACTGATGTTTGAATCTGATAATTTTCCAACACAGGCAGTACCGAATATGGTCTCGTTTACGCGGGGCATGCTAAAGTAAACACCCATGGAAAGCCATGGTAATCTGCATGGGGATACCCAGATGTTTTGTGCATCCCCATTCAGGCAGTCCCATTGACGTGAATTGGGGTGCAGCTGTATGGACACAGCTGCTGCTCCCAATTTGAAATCCATGTGGGTGCATATCCCTGAACTCACACAGTATGCATTCGGGGGCTCGCACCCGCATGGATAGCAAAATTGGGAGCAGCAGCTGTGTCTGTGCAGCTGCTGTGTTCCAAATGACATCAGTGGGACCTGCCTGCAAGAGGATGCACGGAACACCCTACATGGATGAGACCTAAATAATGCCAACTACACGAGAACATAGAGCTTTAGGAAATTGTGCCAGGAAAGATGTCTAATATGAATATTTACCTTTATAAATAAGTGTGAAGGCGCATTAAAGTGAGATTCATTCTTCTTTAAGATGTCTGAAAAGAATAAAACACATCAGTTGGATTCTACCCTTTTTTTAATTTTAGAACTCTGAGTAATGTACAGGAAGCCACAAAGCTACAGGCTTTGAATAGCAGTCTCATTCAGACTATGCAGCCACTACCTGGCTATATATTGTGGCAGATGTGTGTGAAATACAAAACAGAATTTTAAATATTTTTGTTTCTTGGTAAAACTGCTCAGTACATGTATTTCACTGTTTGATTGCAGCTTTGATTTAATGTACGAGAAAGATAAAGGCGCACAGGAAACACAACCCAGCTGTGCATGTACCTGATCTCTTAAACCGATGGCCTATGCTTCGAGACCATCCGATAGGATGAATGAGAGGGCTGTACATGTGACACCAGAAGTCGTCAGTCTTGTCCTCACTCTCCTCGTACACCAGTCGCAGCCGACCCCCGATTACGCTGTCTACGACTGCTACTCGCGTCCGGCAGAGGTGTGTTTTGTCGACTACTTCTACCCTCATTGAAGGCTTGAAGGGATACTGCATATTCTCTGACACCTTTTAATGAAAGAAAAAAAAAAAAAAGAAGAGGCACAATGTAACTTTAAAGTGGTTGTAACCTATTGCAGTCTCTGCATTAAAGTAAAAAGTAGGGATGTGCCGATACAGTTTCAGTCAAGTACTCGCGGATAACCCGTACTGATACTTAGACGTGCGATTTTTATTCTTACAAAATGAATAAGCTCAAATTGCACTGCAAAGAAATCGGATGGGATTTCCCTTCTGCTCCTGTGTGAATCCCAGCTGGTCATAGGGACTTCAGCCTGGGCTCACACAGGAGCAGCGCGGGAAAGTGGATGCGATTTGGACAGGAATCACACCGCTTTCCTGTTCAAACTGCATGCAAATCTTTGTACCATTCATTTTGTATGGGCGCAAATCACACCGTTAAGTATTGGTTTGGGGTATCTGGAGCATTTTTACGAGTACTTGTGAAAATACTCGGTATCGGTGCATCCCTAGTAGAGAGCCTTCCAATACCAGCTCCTCCATCTTTAAACATTTACTGGAGTTCTGTATCGAATCAGCACTGTGCCCGGCTTCAGTTCTCCTCTCCCCTCTCTGTGCTCTCTAAAGCTTGGCTGAGAGTAGTGGGAGCCATTGGTTTCGGTTGCTATTAGTAAAATCATGTGAAGAGGGGGGGGGGGGGGGGCGCCTTCATTCAGTGAATATTAAAAAGGCACTGGATCGGATACTGGTGGGAGAGATTTACTAAAACTAGTGCATACGGAATCTGGTACAGCTGTGCATGGAAACCAATCAGCTACTAGGTGTCATTGTCAAAGCTTAATTAAACAAGCTGAAATTAGAAGCCGATTGGCTCGTGTGTACAGCTACACCAGATTCTGTGTGCACCAATTTGAGTAAATCTCCCCCTATAGGTCTACCATATGACCACTTGAAGTGGACCTGAAGTCCATAAGTTAAATTGGACCTTCCATGCCAAAACGGAAGGTTCGCGTTTTTTGCAGTACCTCTCTCGTTAAAGCCCACCCGTCGAGAGGCCACAGATATGCTTACGGCCGATGGGAAGAGGCCGCTCAGCGCAGGATCACATTATACACACACACACACACACGTGATCTGCACTTCTGGGTATTGGGCGCCGTCGTTGGCATCTCGCTCCTGCTGTGATTCTACACAGCAGTAGCTGATCAATCGGGGTCCACGGACTCAATGTCTGTCGGCACCCACTGATGGTTCTGTACACAGGCAGAATGGCGGTCTATGTAAATAAGGCAGATCGCCATTCTGTCAGTAAGGAAGACATGGATTCTGTGTTCCTGAAAAGGGATACAGATCTATGCCTTCTTCTAGTAAAAGCACCTCCCCTGCAGTAGTAAATCACTAGCTAGGCACACAGTTAATCCTTTGATCACCTCTGAGGTACACCCCTTCCCAGCCTGTGTCAGTACAGTGACAGTGCATGTTTTTAGCACTGATCACTGTAAAGATGTCACTGGTCCTCAAAAAAATGTGTCAGCGTCCTGACTGTCCACCTCAATATCGCAGTCCCGCTACAAGTTGCTGATCGCCGCTATTACTAGTAGAAGAAAAAAAAAACCCTAAATATATCCTATAGTTTGTGGATGCTTTAACTTTTGTGCAAACCAATCAATATAGGCTTTTTGTGATTTTTCTTTACCATAAATATGTAGCAGAATACAAATTGGCTTAAATTGATGAAGAAATTCGATTTTTTAATGATGTGTTTTTATAGCAGAAAATAAAAAAATGGTTTTATTTTTTTTTTTCAAAATTGTCGTTTTTTTTGTTTATAGCACAAAATAAAAACTGCAGAGGTGATCAAATATCACCAAAAGAAAGCTCTATTTGTGGGGAAATGGACATACATTTTATTTGGGTACAGCGTCGCATGACCGCGCAATTGTCAAAGTAATACAGTGCTATATCGCAAAAAAATGCCTGGTCATGAAGAAAGGGGGGGGGGGGTTAAACTTTCCTGGGCAAGTGGTTAAAAGCACTGCTGTCTGTAAATTGCTAATCTCATTAAATTTGGAGTAAGATTTGGTGACAATGCCAACGTGCTGCTCACTGTTCCCTGAGCTGGAGAGAAAGCTTCAGTGTAATAATCTCCCTGCATTTGCTTCACTCAGACTACGCTTTGTGCACCTATTTTGCTGCTTCTTGAATATTACCTCAACAGGTCACCAGATCAGCTCTGATAGCAGAAAGCAAAACCCTGCCGCACCAAGATGTTCACCTCCACACAGGGCAAAATAAGGCATGGAAAGTCAGGAAAGGAGAAACAACCAGCTGCAGTGAGCAAACAGACAATACTGGCAACTAATCCTTTGCCCAATGCTTGCCTCTTCTTTGGCACAGCTTTCACAGCAAGTCATTAAAATTTTGCATTCAGCCAATAAACCGGGAGGGGGTTTTGTTCATCTTTGCAACACAGAGATGAAGACTTACAGGATCTAGAAAGATTTCTTACCTTTTGAGCAAAATCTGCAGGGAGTGTCTTGGAACCAGTTAGTCGCTTGACTAAGAAAGCTTTCCAATTTGAATATTTGTGTTGAATGGCTGTAAAAAGATCAAAACAATTATTTTACAGAAAACACAAAAAAAAAAAAAAGAGAACTAAAAGCACAAAAGCGAAATAAAACATTAAGGTTCCATTCAAACCTGAGCGTATCGATTTCAGGAGTTTTTTTGGGCTTTTTTCAGGCGTTTTTTGCAGGTGTTTGGAGGAAGGCATTGACATCTAACAAAAACGATTGTAATCTGCCAAAAAAGAAGCTCATGCACTTTGAGCTTACGGCATTTTGCTTCAGGCGACAAAGCGCTCAGATGTGAACAGGGGCCATTGAAATGAATGGGATTTTCCTTGTTGGGCGTTTTGAGACTTCAGAGATGAGCGTTTTACGAGCTGAAATACGCTCAGGTGTGAACAGGGCCATATTGTTTCTTAAGATTACAGCTAATAGCCAGTTTAAACTTTCTTACAATAAACAATCACAACTTATTTTGTTTGCAATTATTAAAAGAGTTGTAAAGTCAGAAGGTCATTTGTCTTCATACATTCTATGCATTAGGATAAAAAGCTGCCGCCCCAGCACCCCCCAATACTTACCTGAGCCCCATCTCTGTCCAGCGATGTCCACCAGTCCCTCAGCTGTCCAGACTCTCCCTCCTGATTGGCTGAGACATAGCGGCTTCTGATTTTTGGATCACTTTATAACGTTATTGGACTTTGGATTTACAGTATACATTGGTCATGCACTATATGAATTTGTAGTTTATGATTGATTTTTTTTTTTTATATGCAACATTTATTTTGCTTTGTGGCACTTATTGATCACACTTATACGAGTGCTTGTTTAAAATTATGATTTACAATATTTGCACCAGCACTTTAGGATAGAGCACAAATACACAGTTTCTTGTTGGAATAGGGGATAATTTATTTAATTATCCCTACTTCATTACCTGGGGGAGTGTGGATCTGTGCTGACTCATTTTTTCATTACAATAACGTATTAATGATCACAGAGCTGATGCCGCAGGTACAGTACATAAGCACTTATGGGGTGGCTCAGCAGTAAAGGTTTGGTGGGCTAGGGAGTAGAACTGGGAGGGTTTTTAACAAACCTGACCTTGTCCCAACTTTCATATGCTAGCTAGTACTAAAAGATTGTTGTGCTGTGCTACCCATCAGTAGAAACAGGGATACAGGATTCCAGAGATGTATAGTAACGAAGTAGAACTACTTAAGTACTGTACTTAAGTACCGAAATGCGGTATCTGTACTTTCCTAGAGTAGAATTTTTTTCTCCTACTTCTACTTTTACTTCACTACATTTTTTCGATGATTTCGATACTTCTACTCAAGTATTTTTTTTTTTTGTGCTGCATAGTTACTCGTTACTTTTAAAAAAATTACCACTGCCAGAACAGTAGATGGCAGGTTGCATAAAGCTCAAAAAAATGTGTATAATGTCATTTGTAAATCAGCGCATACGAAAATAAAGGCTGTGTATAATAAAAGCTGCTATACCAAATCTTTCCAATAAAAAGAAAATATGAAACAAACAAATAAATGGTGCTACAGCGCTTAAAGTGCATCAAGAAACTACTAACAAACACAGGTTAATCATTTGAATAAATCATTTGAAATAATAAAAAACAATATGATGTTCAAACTTTTGACTTCTTTCTTTAATAACTACATAACACAGTACTTGTACTTCTACTTTCAGTACTTGAGTAGAATGTTTTTTTTCCAAACTACTGGTACTTTTTACTTTTAGTACTTAAGTAGCAAATTTTTTGAAAAAACTACTTGCAATACTTAAGTAAAAAAAAATGTTGAATACTTTAGTACTTCTACTTAAGTAACTTTTTCTGCGAGCACTTCCACTTCTACTCAAGTCACTTTTTGATCGAGCACTTGTACTTTTACTCAAGTAGAAATTTCGAGTACTTTATACAAGTCTGCAGGATTCTGATTAGTTGCAAAAGGCATCACCTCCACGTTTAATGAAATTGAGACATGGCGGTTTCCCCAAGGAGAAAGAAAATACTGAGAAGAAAAAAAAAAAAATGAACATACTTTGGGGTGGGACTAGTGGCTTTCCGCTGCTTGCACACCAACCGACTGGGTGAAGGTCATTACTACAAATACTACACCAGAAGTCCATACTGACATCGTTCTCAAAGCCTTCATATCGCAATAGGACGTTGTAGCCTGTAGACATAAGAGAGCATAAAAACAACAACACATGATGGAGATGGAGGCAGAAGGTTAAAGTTGGCTTTTAATCCCTTACAAACTTTTTTTATCTGGTTTTGGACACAGCAGCCAAAAGACAGGACTCCCGTCAGGCTTTTACTGCTATCCTTGGCTCTCCATTAGAGAGATTTATCCTTGCTGCCTGTCCTTGCTGACAACAATTTAATCAGGCAGGAAGTGAAGGAAAACCTGCAACAAGGATAAAGACAGAAATAAAACTGACGGGGGTTCTTGCTTTCTCCTACTTTACTAAAGAGAAGCATTTTAATTTCTCTCTGTTGCAGTTCCCTTTCTAGTAAAAATGTCAGCACGGACTGGAATGGTCGGTAGCGAGTCCCAGTGTCCCAGACTGCAGTAAAGTCGTGACCAGGGGTTCCTCACTCTACCCAAAAGTAAGAAAAAAGGCTGGTTTAAAGTAGAAGTCCATCCTAACACTAAAATCCCTGCATCTACAGACATACACGATCTAACACTAACCGATCTAGCCCTGTAAAGAAGAAATTAGTATATATACACATTTTTGAAGCCGATCCGACCTGCTGACAGCTCAGTGTGGAAGCTGCGGCTTCGCTGTGGAGGTGGGTGCAGAGGACACATCTGGCAACATCCCTCCCCATTCATTTCACAGCTGCTGTCGGCTGTGCCCTCTGCAGAGCTTCCACCGCTGGAGACCGGACCGGAGCAGCATCAAAAAAGGTATGTATAGCGATTTCTTCTTTACAGGGCTTGATAGGTTAGTGTTAGATTGTGGATGTCTATAGATGCAGGGATTTTAGATTTAGGGTGGACTTACACTTTAAAGCTGGGGTCTTCAAACTATGGCCCTCCAGTTGTTGAAGAACTACCATTCCCATCCTGCCTAGTCCATGTCTGTGAATGTCAGAGTTTTACAATGCCTCATGGGATGTGTATTTCTGCAACAGCTGGAGGGCCGTAGTTTGAGGATTCCTGCTTTAAAGAATCAGTAAACCCACATAAAAAACTATCAATAAGTGGTGTATTCCATGCTGTTCATACTAAGTCACTATGAGATTCCTTTTCTGCAAAAAAAAAAAAACCTGGTTGATCCTGTTGCTCTGTCTCTCCCTTCTGTCCCCAATTCAGCCAGAGATTTTGCAGCTGTGGTGGAAACTCTGCACATGCTCAGTTTTCAGTGAGCTTCTATATGGTACATTTTCTTCCTATCACATCTGAGCAGTCCATGTGACTATAGCGTCACATACGTGGGCGTATACACAGTGGTAAATGACAGCCCACTCCCCTCCTTTACTCTATGCTCACTAACCAGCTAAACACAATGGGGGGAGGGATATTACATGTAGATTAATGGTGACTTCGCCTCTATGTTATTCAAAGACGCAGGCTGGAGGGTCCTGACACCAGAAACCCACTGTTATTTCCACAAAAAAAAAAAATGTGATTTCAAATATATATTTGAATAACAATTTAAAACCGTTTATTGATATTAATTTGATTTTACTCTGCATTCCAAAGGCTGTTTTTTTTATTTTCATTTTAAACATGTGACCAGCAGCAGAGGACTAGAAGCTCCTCCTGCCTATGGTTTCCCTGCAGACAGGCTAGGAGAGAGCTGGGTCATGTGACAGCTGGATATCGATTGGGAAATAGGTACTTTGATGTTTGTTACAGTGCCATCACCCACACACAGAAAGAGAAAGGACAATGTCAATGAAACAGTGTGTGTTTATCATCACTTTAAAATTATATTAAACCCTCAGTTTCTCTACCTCAATTACAGCAGCTGAGTTAATTAAATTACTTAGGCTTGTTTCACATTGCAATTCCGCAGACATGGCAGCCCATTTATTTGAATGGACTGCTGTGCCTGCGATTCATGTAGGAAAAAGGTTCCTGCACCATTTTCAAACCGCAGCTGGAGGGAAATCGATTGCGAATTCCTGAACCTGTGCTACGTTTTCAGATGCATAGGACTGCCATTAAGAAGGATTGGCAGCCCCATGCGTCTGCAAAGGGGCAACATGCTTTGGCTGCGTGTGCGGGAACCGGTGCGATTTACCCTCTGTCCCACACAAGTGTGAACCTAGCCTTACTGAGTATGCAGCTTTTATCATTTTATCCTTACCCGTGTTCCTGCTTTAGCTGCTGTTATGACTGGACAGTGAGCATACGAAACATCTACTACCATTAGACTGTGCTTTGAATTTACTTTCTGATGTGATAGTCTACAGTTAGAGCATATAAAGGATTATATAGATTTGCTCTGCTCCTCATGATGCATGCTGTGGTTCCTCCCGCATGAATATTGCTGTGATTTATGTTTGAAGGCATGTGCTTGAGTCCCTCTGCATTCAGAAGCAAAAGCCAGCATTTGACAGCATTACCATGTACAAAAGCTACTATATTATTCAGAAACTAGTGAAGAGTTAAAAAAAAAAAAAAAAAAAAAGTGTATATGTATATATATATTAAAAAATGTTTAAAAAAACTACCTGCCATTTTCACTATTACAGCAATCCAATACACTTTCGTAGTCAGATTCTGATCTGTGTTGAGGACTTCAACTCGCACACCTTCAGCTATGTCCCCCCAGCAGTTGCCCAATGGCGCCTGTGATGAGAAGATAAATGTTAGATGTGTTGTCCATAGGTGACTGCTAACCATTTTGCAACATGATCTAAATACATACCAGCCTTTTGTAATTTTTCTCTAGGAGCATTGAATTTTTAGTAAAACACTAAATACCTACATTTTTATGTACGTTTTTAGTGCATTGGTTTGCATTGTTTTTTTTTTTTTTTCCCCTTAGACCTATGGTTAGCTTATGTGATGACATGATAGTAACAGCGTTCTGCACTGTATTTTCTGATATGTAAACAAATAATGCATTCTGTATGCAGGACAACTAATCGGCTGACTAACTAATCGATTATGAAAATAGTTGACAACTATTTTCATAATGGATTAGTTGTCTATTAATCGATTAGTTGTTTCAGGCTTAGCCTGCACCCCCTTTAGTTGTGGTTTTCTTTTGGAAGTATCACACCAAAAATTGCATTTTAGTTGCAGGGGATGCCCAAAAACTGACTTGTATCTTCGTTCGGACTTCTGGGAAAATCAGTAAGCCAATCACACAAGCAAGAAATTGCATAGCTGGTGGGCATTCTGTACAGAACACCTCCAGGTAGCCATACTGCATAGCATTTTGCAGAAAATTAGTGGCTTCAGATTGAAAATGAAAGGTAATTTTTAATAACATTAAATTTAAAAAAAATAATAAATATGTAGCAGCATAAGGTCCCTTTACACCTGATCAGACCTTGCACTCTCCCTTATGGAGCGGCAGATGTCAGCAGTCTGCCATCCGATCCAATCCACAGAATCCAGGCGGATGGTGGTTCTATTTTCCATCCATCTGGCGGAACAGATGAAAGCAGACAGGCGGTCTGTTTTCACCCAATTCCCCCATAGGGGAGAGCGGGACAAGTCCATCTCTGCTCTGCACAGTGAGTGAAGACGGACCTGTCACCTGTCTGCTTAGCGGGAATCAGTGGAGCGATCCCCTGCTGAACAAGCAGAGTCCCTTAGACGGAGGCGCCCGTGTGAAAGGGGCCTAACTTAATAATTATTTCCTGTCCCCTTTCTGTGTGCATTTTGGTGTATTTATTTCCACCTACAGGGTGGCTCCATTGCCCTGCAGGGTCTCGGCTACGCTCTGTGTAGTCACTCTGATGTGCACTCCACCAGACAGCACTACATGGGAGCTCACACAGCTTGTTGCCATAGCTCAGGTGCTACAGACATAATCTGAAGGTTTACGGAACAACCCATTCAAATGATATCCAATCAGACAGGTGCTCGTTATACACAGTTGTTGGTAATTAGCCAATCTGATAGGTCAGAAGAAAAACCAACAATCTCACTGAGTGGCTAGCACTGGGAGCAGCCCAGAGGGGTGGAGTCATGTTTCTCACTATCTATCACCTAGTAGGTAAGGACACATGACCTTCACAGTGCTGCGTCCTCCACTAATGAGTGATAAAGAAAGTGTGGTTACCGTTCGTACAAGTCATTCTCTGTCAAGGTCAATGAAACTACTACCAGTCCTTCCACACATGCCAGGGTGCTAGGGGTAACCCCGGACTCGGCACTGTTCTTTCAGGCTCACATCCAATCCCTGTACAAATCATGCCGCCTTAACCTCCGCAACATCTCTAGAATACTCCCCTTTTTAACCAACTACACCACCAAGCTTCTAATTCACGCCCTGGTTATCTCTCGCCTCGACTATTGCAACTCCCTCCTCACTTGGATCACCTTTACATAGATTATCCCCCCTTCAGTCCATAATGAATGCTGCTGCAAGACTCATCCACCTTACCAACCGTTCAGTGTCCTGACCTCCACCCCTCTCTGCCAATCCCTTCACTGGCTTCCACTCACCCAACCAATAAAATTCAAAGTATTAACAATTAGGGCTGAACGATAGTCGATGTTCTATCGACTATCGTTCTGCAGGCACGGGCGATATTCATATCGCCGAAGCCACGATATTCAGGCATTAGGCAGGGCGGGGAGAAGTCGGGACTCGGGGGGAGGAGGAGGACTCACAGTGATTGCATCCATCCCACACTTCCCTCCCAGCTCTGCCTCTAGTATCCAGCCGACCATTACTCCGCCCATTGTCTCTCCTGGCTGCATCTGGGGCAGGATCAGGCTGTAATGTTTTTCAATGGAGAGACAATGGGCGGAGCAGGGCGGAGTAATGGTCGGCTGTTGACTAAGAGGGAGAGCTGGGAGGGCTGGAGTACGGGGCGGATTGCATGGCGGCGGAGAGGCTACAGTGTTTGCAGCAGGAGAGGGGGGGGGGGGGGGAAGAGACGTCCGGAGCATGGCGGAGGAGCACCGCGGGACAAAGGCTGCTACCGACAGCCCACTTCCTCTACACTCTGGCTCCGACACAAGGCTCAGGCGGGAGAAGTTCTACGAGTGTGGTGGATCCCCTGGCAAAAAGCGGAGCTCTGCTAACTGATCCCTCCTCCGGAGACTGTCTGGGAGAAATATCACGATATATAATCGTTAAAAACGAAATATCGCAATATACTTTTTCCCCAATATCGTGCAGCCCTACTAACAATAGTTTACAATGCCATCCACAACTCTGCCCCCAGCTACATCACTAACCTGATCTCAAAATATCAACCAAGCCGCTCTCGTCGGTCCTCCCAAGACCTCCTGCTCTCTAGCTCCTTTGTCACCTCCTCCCATGCTCACCTCCAGGATTTCTCCAGAGCTTCTCCCATTCTTTGGAACTCTCTACCCCAATCTGTCCGACTGTCCCCTAATCTATCCATCTTTAGATGATCCCTGAAAACCCTTCTATTTAAAGAAGCCTATCCGGCTTCTAACGAATACACTGTTTCACTTTTGCCATCAGCTCATCCCCCACAGCGATTACCTTTTGTATCAATTGACCCTCTCTTTTAGATTGTAAGCTCCAACGAGCAGGGAGCTCTGATTCCTTTTGTTAAGGGTCCATTCACACTAGCGCGACTTGTCAGGCGACTTGGTAGCCTGACAAGTCGCTCGCCATTGAATAGTACAGGACCCGTTCTAATAGGAGCGACACAAATCGCTCCGACTTAGAAAAAGGGTCCTGTACTACTTTGGGGCGACCTGGAGGCGACTTGCATTGACTTCAATTATATGAAGTCCGTGCAAGTCGCGCCGAGGTCGCGGTGCACCGCGACTTTACAGGCCGCCCCACAAAATCCTGTCGCGGCAGTGTGAAGGGGCTGTAAGCGCTGCGCAAACTGTTGGCGCTATATAAATCCTGTATAATAATAATAATAATAATGACAGTTTCACTTACGTGTCTGAAGCAAGTAACTGGCGCTGCCAGCAGGTTACTGCTAGTGATGTAGGTGCCCCAGTTAAATCCCTCTGCAGGGACGACTGCAAAATAAGGGGAAAAAAAAATTACCAACTCTGAGTGCCCAACAATTGCAGGGGGAAAGCACATATGGAGAGAGGACTTACCAGTTTTAGTTAACGATTGATTCTTTAATGTAGCCTGATACTGCGCGTAAGCTGCGAGCTTAGCCACAAGAGGCTGTTTTTGGAGAACCTTTGCTCTTTTAGTGGGAGGTTTACCCTAAAAAAGGGAGAAACGCATCAGAATAGAACATGCTGCAAGGCGGCAATGATCACTGGTAGGCTGAAATGAACTAAGCTTCCTATGGACTTAGAGACGCTGTCACTCGCATATTCAGGGCAAAATGACGGGGTATAAAACCTTATACGCGCCTTACCAACTCTACTGGTGCTGCAAAATACCTGGTGCTTCTAGGCATAAGGGAGCATGTCCCCTCCTCCTCCAATCTATAACCAGAGCCTCTAGTGGCTGCGAAGGTTCTAATAGACGTTTGTTGAATGTCAGAACTGAGGTCCAAATCATATAAGTCAATGCCTTTGCTGCAGTAAGAGTGCCTAGGATGGGATCAGAGAAAAAGCACTTGCAGACGTTCTGTAATCAACTTTTATGTTACTTTATATACCAACATACATCTGATAAGTTTACTTTAAAGTCTAAGGCAGGCCATAGACAGTGCAATTTTCTTTTCTGCAACCGTGGGTTGCAAGAAAGAAACAAAATCGCTCAAAGCGCCCATGGTTGCAGAAAAGAAAATCACACCATCTGTAGCCTGCGTTAGGCTTTAAACTCATCAGATTTATGTTAGAATCTATCCGGTGGAGCTATTGTACTCTTCCGGAGGGGAGCAGTCATTGCCAGGGTAACAAAGTGAATATTGCTAGTGGTTAACAATAAACTTATGCTGAAAATCTGACATGCTATTTGTACCCAAGTCGATTGATGGGTACATTCAACTTGCCCATAGCAGGTTTCAAATCTCAGCCGATTCCTGCTGAACCGGCGGAGAATCGAATCATCTATGGCTTTAGTGCTTAAAGAGGTTGTAAACTCCGTTTATCTTTCAGCTTGTAAAAAAAACAAAAAAAAAAATTAACACATAATGAGCTAGTGTGCATCGCATACTAGCTCATTATGAAATACTTACCTTAGAACGAGCCCCCGTCGTGCCGCCCGCTCACCTCTATGACATGCGACATGTCCAGTCGCCCGTCTTCCGGGATCGCAGCATCCGGCCATCTGATTAGCCGGAGCCGCGGTGACATCACTTCCACGCGCGCGGGAGCCGACAGTGACGGCACGTGTCTCTGAAGAAACTGCACCAGCGGCCGTTCCTTCAGAGCGCATGCGCCAGTGATGTCACTGGCTGCATGCAAGGTAAATATCTCCTAAACGGTACATGTTTAGGAGATATTTACAGTACCTATTAGGTAAGCCTTATTATAGGCTTACCTATAGGTAAAAGTGTCAGAGGAGGGTTTACTTCCTCTTTAAGCTAAAATCAAAAAACTGAAAAATTAGCACAAAGGACATCCAATCAGCAGGATGTATGCCTTTGTACGGATTCTCCCTCTTTCAGTTAAAATCCTCCTCCTTACCTGCCACCCCCCCACACCACTGCCGTCGTAATCTTCTGCTGCTACATTTACAGAAGCCGTACCACAGCTTCGATGAATGAAACCAGATCCATGAATGGATGGGGAGGAGCAATCGATCCACACGTCCTTCATTCTTAGATCCTGTTCCATTCATAGAAGCTCTATTCTTCATACCCCTGAAGAAAGGTGGTGAAACGCACCAGGTATTGGCGGTTGCTTCCTTTCACGAATGAAGAGATGACATGAATTGTGAAGATAATTTCTTTTTCTTTAGCAGTGACTGATTTTATGATTTATTTGTACCACTGTTTTTTACATTTATGATGTTTTGTGTATATGTGCAATAAAGTTTATATTTTGTGGTTAGCGGTTGCCTTTACAGTCCCACCCAACAAGGGGGTTCTTTTTGTTTCCATACATTAGGGATGATGGTAAACTCTCTCCAAAACCTCAAATGATTGGTTAATATTTTTCATAGAAGCTGTACGGCTTCCTTGACTGGTGCAGCTAAACAAAAAACAAATGGTGTTGGCGCTCAAGGTATATATAAGGGATGGAACAGGTTAAAATCAAATATAAAATACAACATTAATGTCCATAAACAAGGTCCATAAACAAGGTCCATAAAGGTTCCAGGTGGACTGATGATGGATCAGCAACAAAGGAGCGCGCCATGCCTGTTGTGGCCGCCGCACATGCTTCGAAACGCGTTGCGTTTCCTTCCGCCCTTCCTTGACGTCACACGCCCTGACGCCAGCCTACCTGGAAGACACAGAGTGCTGGCTCCCTCCTCATCTCCCGCTGACATCTCTGGCTCTGCAGTCTCGGTGTAGGCTACACTGCATCACTGGACTCCTCAGATGAGCTACTACCTTTATTTTAATGTGAGTTACTGTTGTGTACTTTGCTACCATTAAAACTACTGCACTTAGAGGCGCTCTTCTTATTTCTCTTTTATGACTGGTGCAGCTAAGCAGAAAGAGTAAGCATAGTCAGACTCTCTTAACGAGTGCCTGTGACATGCCCTTAGTTGTATTAACTCACAGTGCACCAAAAGATTACAGCAGCAAAGGTGGTGGGAGGCAGGTACGGAGGATTTGAACAGAAAGAAGAAGAACCAGTACAAAAGGACAAAGTTATGTCCCTTCTGTTTTTAATTTTAGCTACTCTTAGGTTTTCACGAGACAATGCCACCCCCCCAGTGGTCCCCCGTGGGCTCATAGGCCTAAGCACTCAAGCAATGTCACACGGGAGGAGGTCAAATGGTCTCACATACCCGAAGCACAGGATATATTCTCTAGGTGAGGTAGAGGAAGCAGAGCCAGGGGATTGCTGAAGAGGTGAGCATCAATGGATCAGGAAGGAAGGGTCTTTCACACACATAGGGGGAGGGTTTACTAAAACTGGTGCACACAGAATCTGGTGAAGCTGTCACCAATCAGCTTCTAAGCTTTATTGTCAAAGCTTAATGGAACGAGCTGAAATTAGAAGCCGATTGGCTACAATGCACAGCTGAACCAGATGCGGAGTGCTCCAGTTTTAGTAAATATCCCCAGAGTGTCACTTTGCCCTGAATATGCAAAGTGACAGGGCCTCTTTAAAAAGCACCTGTACCTGTCAACGTAAGGCTGTCATAGAAGGCGTACGGGATGTACTTGTTTTTCCAGGTATGAATGGTTTATCATATTTTAGACATGCTGGCATTAGTCAGTAATAATCAGAAGGTCTTGGACTGTTATAATCGCGCCGCTTTACTTCTCAGAGAATTCTTTATTTTAGCTATTTACTTGTATTCTCTCCCTCTCGCAACAGAAGTTTCTTAGGCTACATTCACACCTGAGCGTAGCGTTTTCGCGTGTTTTTTACCACGATTTTAACCGTGATTTACAGGCGTTTTTACAGGCATTTTTTGTGCAGGTGTTTTTAGATTGAATAGAAACCAATGGAAAATGCCTGTAATCTGCCCAAAAAGAAGCTCATGTACTTTTTTTGAGCGTTGGGCGTTTTGCTTACAGCGTCATAATGCTCAGATGTGAACAGGGGCCATTGAAATGAATTAATAGGATTCGTCTTGTTGGGCGTTTTGAGAGCTGATCCTAGAGCAGAAAAACTCCCCAAAAACGCCTACATTTGAACGGAGCCTTACTGTAAGCCTGTACTAACTTTTCCTGAGCTCATCAGGCCAAAACATACCACAAATGTGCTGTCAGAACTTCATTAATGAAAACTAGAGGCTTTGTTAATTGACATTTTTACCCTCCTAGAGCAGCGCAGTGATTGGGTTCGTTTATAGTCCTAAGCTCAAACAGGAGGCAAGTCATTCTCCTTGGGGTCTTACAGCCTGACTTACAATTCTACTTTGATGGGGAGAGAATACAAGCGATAACACACATCTAGCTAATAATCAAAGCCTGCCTCCCGTAGTGCCCTAATTTACAGCATCATTTTTTTTTTTTAAAACAGGACAGGTGCAATTTAACGTGTCAGACATTTACCAACAATCTGACATCTGTAAGATCTCTGGCCACTCCCATAATCACACAGGTGTACATGAAACCCATCAGTGTGCTGTGGCAAACATATCAGCCTCTGCCAACACAGACATGCGCAACAGCAGTGCTACCAGCTATAGTGCTACACTCAACATACAGTGCCTTGGTATTTAAAGGGGAATTCCACTTTTGGATCAAAAGAAACCTTTGCAACAATGTAATCAACACTGCTTAAAGTGGACATTATGGGCCTAACCTCTCCCTTGGGTGCTAACGTCCACTTTAAGACCATAGTGGAAAACCCCTTTAAGGGTTTGTATAGAAGTAACAGAGGGTGTAGTAATCGTGTACCTGTGTTCGCCCGCATTAACCAGCCAGTGAACCACGGTCAACCCACCTGTATGGGATCAGCACGCGTTATTATACGGGATTTCAGGTTTAACTAGAGAATTCATGAAAAAAAAGTGGAAGCCGTGATTGTGTGTGCTTTTTTTCCCCCAGGTGTATACCTGTGCACGGACATGCGGTCACATAGCGGTGAAATGACGGTGGTTCATCGTAAACGGCAATGGAGCCCTATTAATCTATACAAACCCTAAACCAAGTAGACGTGATAAGCAAGGGTGTTTCTCAGCCTGCTACCTGTAGCCTCGCCAGGATGCTTGCCTTCTTAGAGTTTGAGGAATAGCTTCGGGAGCAGGAGACGCTACAGAACCTCTTTGTCTTCGAGTAAAACGCATCTCTGACCCCGACCATTCCGCACATTTCACAGGTTGCTGTAAAAAGAAGAAAAAAAAAAATACATTAAGGCCTCAGATAACTTTTTAAAGCGGTGTTCCAGCCTCCCCCTCAAAAAATTAAGTCAGCAGCTACACATACTGTAGCTGATGACTTTTAATTATTAGGACACTTACCTGTCCTGGAGTTCAGCGATGTCGGCACCGCAGCCAATGTTTCCATCGGCTGTTGGGTGCTGCCGCCGCCATTGCTGGTAAGGGAACCTGGCAGTGAAGCCTTGCGGCTTCGCGGGCGGGTCCCTGCTGCGCATTCGGGTTGGCTCGGTGGCGGGGGAAGGAGGAGGGGGCCAAACTTCCGCCGAGGGACAGCGCTGCCTCCCAGAAGTGGGGAAGAAGGGCACCTGTCAAAAACAGGTACTGTCCCCCCCCCCCTCCGGTGCCACATTTGGCACCTTTCAGGGGGGGGGGGGGCGGGGGGGAGTGGGGAACAGTAGCTGTTTTTGACAGGTACCCTTCTTCCCCACATCCGGCAGGCGGCGCTGTCCCTCGGAAGGGAGAAGCAAATGAGCGGAAGTTCCACTTTTGGGTTTCGCTTTAAGTATGTTCTATCACCAGCACAATCAATCTGTACTCTTTAAGAGCCTTGAACTGAGAATAGGAGATGTTACAAATTATTGCATCTCTGCAATCGTTGATACAACCTTACCTCCTTCTAATGCAAGCAGTGTAAGTACCTGAGGTGACCTGGTATCAGCCCCGTACAGTCCCTGTACAGCATTGCTGGAGTGTAAGAGCAAGAGTCACCACAAGACACACAGCCAATCAGTTCATGTGCTGACAAGAAGCATGCTCATAGAAAGAGGAAGTAGAGCGACAAAAAAATTAGCACATCACTGTCCTGCTTCTCCTTTTACTGTATGGTTGGGGGCGGGTCCAGAACAACCTGGGCTCAGAGGAAGTGGGTTGAATTAATTAGCCATCAGACTGAGGACATCAAGTGGTAAAAAAAAGTCCTGCAGGGAAATCTCTTTATGGAAGCTAAGTATTGCAGCAAAAGCGAAAAGCACCCCAACACATCTTACGATAGACATGAACGCACCATTTTTTTTTACTGCTCACGTTACTGCATTGCTCCATCTGTAAGGTGAGTTCATATATATTCAAATTAATGGAAGCAGATCTCGCAAATGCATTCCACGCGTGTTACTGCGACAAGGTGGTGTGAACGACCAGACCTTAAGTGGACTATTCGTTCTACTTATTTATCATACTATTAGTTCTGCTATTCGGCCCCATTCACACCTGAGCAATTTTCTGCTTAAAGCTTGCAGCTCTAAAATGCTCAACAAGCCAAAGCCCATTCATTTCAATGGCCCCTGTTCACATCTGAGTGTTCTGTATCCTGAAGAAAAACAGGTGAAGCTCAAAAAAGTAAACAAGCTTCTTTTTGGTAGACTACAAGAGTTCTTAGCCCCATAGACTTCAATATAAACGCCTCAAATAGCAGCTCTCCATCCCCAATTTCCTCTCCTCCCCCTAGTTCTTTCATTGGCTAAATTTTTTGGCTAAACAAAAACACCTGAAGCTGTAAAATGCTTGTAATACAGTTCTAAAAAGCTGCAAAAAAAAAAAAAAAATATTATATATATATATATATATATATATATATATATATATATATATATATATATATATATATATATATATATATATATATATATATATATATATATATATATATATACACACACACACACACAAAAATCCTGAAAAACGCTAGTAAATTGATTATTCAGGTGTATGCCATAACAGGTTCACTATAGGACAATGGTGGCAAACCTTGGCACCCCAGAGGTTAACTACATTTCCCATGATGCTCAACTACACTGCAGAGTGCACGAGCATGGGAACATGGGAAATGTAGTTCTAAAACATCTGGGGTGCCAAGGTTCGCCATCACTGCTATAGGGGATTGGCTTCTGGGGTGAGGATGGAGACCAATCTGTTTTAATCAATTTTAAACCTGCAGCAAAAAGGTATTTTTTTATTTTTAGTAAATGGGGAACTTCGCACTTACCCATTCCAGATTTCCCATCGGGATAAGTGTACACCTGCCCATTGTTTTTTATAATGGGGAGGCTGGATTGTAGTGGTGCCACCTCCTCTTCACTCTCATCAGAGCTGGAGCTACTGCTGGTGTCCTCACTGCAGCTATCATACCCGTCAAACATTCCGAACGAATCCCGTCTCTTCCGCACTGTACTTGAAGAATGGTCAGCCTGTCGGGAAACAATTGTCAGGAGTTTAAGGTTAAAAGTACAGGACATGGAAAACCCTAACTGGATGACATCAATTTTATCAAACAATTTACAATTTTTTTTGCAATTATTCATTTTTTATCAGCACTTTTGATCTAGGAATTCTTTGCAGTCACTTTGTGTCTACTCCACTGAATAAGTACAGTAACGATACACTGGTGGAATATCGGCTGCTGAAAAATGCCCAAAGGTGCCTATAATGGCCGCTGAAAATAGGATTATCTGCGTTTTGCTAAAAGAAAAAAAAAAAAAAGTGCCGAAAATAAATTCATATTCATTTAAATTCATGATATAAAATAAAAAAAAAAAATCATATATATATATATATATATATAAATATATAAAAAAGATATATCTTCTTTAAAAACTGTCCATTTCGTTTTTCGGCTAAGTGCATCCTGAATTTTCGGTTGCAGTGCAGAATTTTAAAATTTCGGTGCACTACTAAAATACAGTACTAGCCTAAAGCGTGATCTTAATAATTAACCTCTAATAAAATTAGAGATCGACCGATTATTGGCAAAGCCAATATATCAGGGGCAGATATGCACTTTCCCCGATATATCGGAATCGGCCCTGGAGGTTACCGATATTTCGGGAAAGTGCTGTACCGGAATGATGCCTGCAGCTAGAGGCATCACCCCGGTATCGGCGTCCATAGCTGAAGGTCGGCTGTCTTGTAATGACAATCGATGCGGCTGAGAAGTCGCTCGGCTGTCATTACAAGGAGCGGGAGGGGACCCCCCCCCCCCCTGCTGCTTGCCCGGGTCTCCCGTCCCACCGGGAGACCTAGGCAACAAGCTTGCACAGCCGCCGAAGAGAAGACCCAATCAAAGCCGCATTCGGCTCTGATCGGGTCTCCATGTAAAAACCCGGAAGTGATGTCATGACATCACTTCCGGGTACTGGCGCCAAATTAAAAAAAAATTACAGCATTCAAAACAGCCAAACTTGGGGTTTTGAATGCTTTTAAGTGCAGAGGAGGGGTTTGGGGTTTTAGACCCCCCAGATCCCTTCACAATAGTACCTGTCAAAAAAAAAATTGAATGTGTGAAATAGCGGCCGATACCGATATGCGATGACCAAAATATCGGTATCGGCAATAAAAAAACGATACCGGTCAATCACTAATTAAAACCCGTCCAAATAAAAAACGTATTACAATAAAGTGCTTTGTTCAAATACAAAAATACAATTTCCCCGAATATATGTATGTTAATGGGTCACTAAACCCACAACATAAAAAAAAAAAAAAAAAACTATGAATAAATGGTGTATTACATGCTATTCATACTCACTCAGTCACTAAGAGATTCATTTTCTGTATTCTGCAAAAAAACTGGTTGATCCTGCTGCTCCCTCCAATAATATATATATATATATATATATATATATATATATATATATATATATATATATATATATATATATATATATATATATATATATATATATATATATTTATTACACATACACACACACACGCTACAGCACTAAATTCTTGCTTGGCTGTGTTCACATATGCGTTTTGAACCGCATCAGATTCACACAACCTGTGAACTGGACCGGCTTTTAAGCTGGATACACACACTATACAATTATTTAGAATTTTGCCTTTAGATTTACTTTCATATTGTATGCAGTCAGGCAGGCTTTTGCACTACATAGATGAAGGTAAATCTGAGGCACCTTTCACACGGGCGGTGCACCCAACGGACTAAAGGCCCATACACACGATAAGAAAATCTGAAGGGAAATTTCGTCCGACGATCGATCTGCCGATTTTCGAATTGTTAGTATGGTGCTTTCGACAGCCGACTCTGACTTTTCGGCCGACAAAATCCTGATGTGCAGGCTTTAAAATTTTTGTCGTTCATCAACACAATGTCTGATTTTCGTCTCATTAGTAAAGATTTAGACGGGAAAAAAAAATGTAAGAGCAAGACTAGGCACGCTCAGAGAGGAAAGAACACATACAAAGCAATCCAACACATGACATCACTTCTGAAGTAGAATTCTGTCGTACGGGAAAATTCGTATGAAAATAACCTCTTCACTTTCCACATCAGACTAGCATGCCACAAAAAACAGACGACAGATCGTTCGATAATCTGATCGTGTGTACAGGGCCTAAGTTTTGCTCAGCGGAGATCGATCTGCTGATCCCCGCTGAGCAGGCGGATGACAGCTTCGTCTACGCTTTGCAGAGACGGGGCTGTCAGAGCCCCGCTCTCCTTGATGGGAGATCAGATAACGGACCGCCTGTCTGATTTCATCTGATCCTATCCAATCCGATCCTCCAGACGGATGAAAAATAGGGGAGGAACGGCGCCCCCCCCCCCACCATTGGTGTCCGTGGGAGCAACGGCGCACCCCCCCCACCATTGGTGTCCGTGGGAGCAACGGCGCCCCCCCCCACCATTGGTGTCCGTGGGAGCAACGGCGCCCCCCCCCCCACCATTGGTGTCCGTGGGAGCAACGGCGCCCCCCCCCCCACCATTGGTGTCCGTGGGAGCAACGGCGCCCCCCCCCACCATTGGTGTCCGTGGGAGCAACGGCGCCCCCCCCCCACCATTGGTGTCCGTGGGAGCAACGGCGCCCCCCCTCCATTGGTACTGGCGGCAATCGGATTGGACCGTAAAACATAATGTCCCAGAGGTGTTCTATTGGAGTTCGGTCAGGTGAGTGTGGGGGGGGGGGGGGGGCATTCAATGGTATCCATTCCTTTATCCTCCAGGAACTGGCTGCATACTCTCATCATATGAAGCCGGGCATTGTCATGCACCCAGAGGAACCCAGGACCCACTACACCAGCATAAGGTCTGTCAATGGGTCCAAGGATTTCATCCGAATACCTAATGGCAGTCAGGGTGTCATTGTCTAGCCTGTAGAGGTTTGTGTATCCTTCCATGGATATGCCTCCCCAGACCATCACTGACCCACCACCAAACCAGTCAAGCTGAGTGATGCTACAGGCAGCATAACGTACTCCACAGCTTCTCCAGACCCTTTCACGTCTGTCACATGTGCTCAGGGTGAACCTGCTCTCATCTGTGAAAAGCACAGGGCACCAGTGGTGGACCTGCCAATTCTGGTGCAGTGTTAATTTCGTCGACTAAAACGTTTTCGTTGACTAAATTAATACACTTTTAGTTGACTAAAATACGACTAAAACAATTCAGATGACTAAAACACGACTAAAACTAAAATGGCATTTTAGTCATAAGACTAACTAAAACTAAATAAAAAATTGACATAATCAAAATTAACACTCCTCTGCTGGCCATTTCTATATCGGCAACACAATTCCATCCTGAGCATGTAATAATAGCACATTAAAATTTAAACATGGATTGCACCACCGCATACGCATAAGTAAGGAGCATCTACTAAGCTGTTGAAAACTAAAACAATTAAGAAAAAGGCTTTTCTTATATTTTTCCCTAATATTTAATGTTGGTAATATGTGCAATGACATCACAGCCAATGGAGTTTACAGCAGTGTTAATTTCGTCAACTGAAACGTTTTCGTCACCGGCATTTTTCAACTGACGAAAACGAGACGCAAAGTATAGCACATTTTCGTCAAATGACGACAACTATAACGAAAATCAAATCAGTTTTCGTTAACGAACGAAAACTAAACAAGAATGTGAGGCAGGGATGTTTACCCAACTTCCGGTTTTCACGGAGCTTCGCCTGTGTGGCGTCTGGCGTGGCGTGCCCCGTGACGTCCGATGAGGAGTGGACTACTACAAGAGAGTCGACTCGAGACCAGTCATCTGACCTCACCAGAGCACTGCAGCCAGACGCGCCAGGCCCGACTCATCACACGGCACTGGCACCCGGGCCACCACCACATCCAGAGCAGAGCACCCACTGAGTGAACAGCCGGGCCAGCTATTACTGCCTCCCTGAGTCCCCTCAGACCACTCACCAGTCACCACTGGCATCCGATTCCGCCATCCATCCAGGACTGTGTGCGTGCATATAGGCCAGCGAGGCCCGCCTGGCCCATCCTGTTCAACAACTTCAGTTCAGAGTCAGACCAGAGACCACCATCCAGCACTCTGAGCAGCACTGTGTGCACTCACTGCACTGACTGCAGGCAGCAGCATTACAAGCCTCCGCTCTGACCTGACCATCACCATTTAGATGACTAAAATGAGTTTTAGTCGACTAAAATGTAGGGACATTTTAGTAGACTAAAACGTACTGGAGTTTTAGTTGACTAAATACGACTAAAACTAAAACACTTGCAGAAGACTAAAATGGGACTAAAACTAAAATGCCATTTTAGTCCTAAGACTAAAACTAAATTGAAATTTGCTGCCAAACCCTCATGAAGTCGGCTTCATATTGTTCGGTTAATGACATTCACATCAGTGGCCTGCTGGAGATCATTTTGTAGGGCTCTGGCAGTGCTCATCCTGTGCCTTCTTGCACAAAGGAGCAGATACCGGTCCTGCTGATGGGTTAAGGACCTCCTATGGCCCTGTCCAGCTCTCCCTCCTAGAGTAACTGCATTTCTCCTGGAATATCCTCCATGCTATTTAAACACAGCAAACCTTTTGGCAGTGGCGAGTATTGATGTTCCGTCCTGGAGGAGTTGGACTGCCTGTGCAACCTCTATGGGGTCCAGGTATTGACTCATGCTACCAGTGGTGACACTGACCCTAGCCAAATGCAAAACTAGTAGTATAGTGTTTTGGGTGTTCCCAGCCACCTTTGCGGGTTCCATTATGGATGATGGAAGTCTCTCATAATGGGTCCAGCAAGCCTGCAGACCCCACAGAGGTCTCATCAATGGAGTCTTTGAGAGATAAAAGGAGAATAAGGTTTAACTGTCCAGCAGCTACCAACAATGAAAATATCAGCCACCAGCAAACTGAATGAACCAATATTTTGCTCATGCTTGGCAAAGCAAAAAGTTTACTTAATTGCTGTGCTCCGCAACCAGGAGCTACAGCTCCAGGCTCCTTAACTATCCAGCCCTGGTGCCTCCTAGTGCAGGTTGGGAAAGAGTTTGTAGGCATGCAAGAGAAAAGGTCCTAAATGCTGCACATCCAGAAAAATCCGATAGAGTCTATGGTAAAAGCAGCCTCAGGCCAAACCCCATGCAGGCCATGTCCTGCTGACGCATTTCGCTCTGCCCATGGAGGTACCCAAGACTAAGCCTTGTGGGAGGGGCAAAATGCATGGGGGCCTGAATGGAGCTTGGCCTAGTGGCTGCTTGTACCATAGGCTGAAGTGCGGCATTTGAAACCTTTTCTCTTAAATAGGGGCTCCCTAGGTCACCTTACCATTGCTCACTCACCTCTCACATAGAAGGGCGATGCATGTCAAACATGGTGCCTGCACGGAAGTGAAGAGAAGGTCTGCAGCCAATAGAAAGCGGACCAGTGAATTCCAAGGCAGCACCATCTGCATTGAAGAGTTTTTGGCTAAATAGAGGGTCGGGATGGAGGATACTATTTTACCATAGACATCCTTTAATTGAACTGGTTGTTTTACCATGCAAAGGCAAGAATGCAGGTTCACTAAAGCCCTGGACCGAACCGGGTACCGGTCAGGTTTTTATTGTCATGTGTCCCTTTTGTAGATCTTTCACTAACCTCTAGTCTAAAGTAGGGATGCACCGATCCGACTTTTTTTGTCTGATACCGATATCTGGCATTGTGTATCTGCCGATACCGAAAACCGATCTGGAACTACACTATATAAATTGCGGCTGCAGTACAGAGCAAAGCCGCTGCTTCATGTGTATGGCTCCTCCATTCACAGGCGGAGTGAATCTGATATCACTGTGAGCCGGACCTAGACAGGCAAGTAGCGGCTCCCATCCCATCCCATACTACTACTACTGCACCAAGTAAGGGACGGCTGAGCCGGGACTCCGCAAAACCAGATCGGCCCGTGGATCGGTTAATTTTACCGATCCAGCTATTGTGGCAGTATCGGCGCCGATATCTGATCCTAATATCGGATCGATGCATCCCTAGTAAAGAATTTCCCAATAGATCATATGAAGAGTGCCCTCCAGAGAGTAACAGGAAGTTCAACTCACAGCAATGCTCCGGGTGTCACCAGGACAGGAAATTAGAGGAAACAGAATGAGGGACAGGCAGATGACCCAACATCTCCTAATTCCATCCAAAACCAAAAAATAGTTCATGCACATTATAGAACACACGTGTCAAACACAAGGCCCGCGGGCCGAATCCGGCCCTCCAGGCCATTTCATGTGGCCCTCACACCTCTCCTAGAGCTGCAGTAGAGATTCAGCCTGCACTTTCTGCCTCCTAGCTCTGCCCCCAGCTTCTTCCCAGCAGCAACACAAGGTAAGGGTTTGCACTTTGATGTAAGGGAGTGTGGGGGGACATTTGACATCTGATGTAAGGGGGTTGGGATACTCAGGACTTCTAGTATTACAGATACAACCGGCCCTGTGAGGGCAATCATAATGCTAATGCGGCCCTCAATGAAGTTGAGTTTGACACCCCTGTTATAGAAGATCCCAGGATCTAATCCAGAGTCAGGAAGGCAATAAATACACCATATGCAATAAGCAATCTTATCTTTGAGCACCATTTGCCACCAAGGTTGGCAGAAGGATAAATCTCAGAAGGTATGAAGCAGATAAGCCTGGTGACTTCAATTCTAGGCAATTGGACCTCATTATTTACTCGTAGTGCCAACAATCTACACAGTGCATGTCACACCAGTCCTGCGTTTAAGGGTTTTACAATCTAAGGTCCCCATCTTACATACACATACATGCTAAGGCCAATTAACCTACCAGCATGTCTTTAGAGATGGGAAAACAAGTATCAGGAAGAAAACCCATGTAAAAGACAGAGAGAACATGCACTCACTCTGCAGGAAGTGTCCTGGTTGGGATGCAAACCAAGGACCCCAGTGCTACCAGGCAGAAAAGATAACCAGCCAGCATGCCACCTTCATGTTGCTTTGCTTTTATGTTCCACTTTTATAGGTAATTCTCTTTAAATAAACGGCAGACATCTTTGTGCAGGGATTAATTCCTGCCCAACTCTTACCAGCAATGCTATAAATCCAGCTGCAAAGAAAACCTTCTGTCTACTGCACAGATACAAGGACCTGTTCCTACCGCTATGCATCAATGCAAGTACTTTAATAGTGTTTTAAAGCATGCAGAAATAAATCTAAATCTCTGCATAAGATCGTGATATGTCAAGAATATGGAATTATTGTTTCATGTCAAGAGGCTCAAAGTATGGAACATTGTCCGTTACTCTTCTGTTAACCATAATCTATTCTTATGGCTTATTTAGACTTGCGGTTGTGGGAGGGGGGGTTGGTTGTTGAGTCGTGTTTTTAATGCCACCCAGTGGACAGGGGGGTGTTCACGTGCTGCAGCACCAATAATCCCCCACTATGTTAGGCAGCAATACCACCCGACAGTACTACACAATGAATGCCTGTCAATCTCAAAGGTTTTAAATGCCCAGACTCATCTGACCTTGCCCCAACAATCAGCACCATTGGATCTTCTAAGCAGTTGTCTAGAACAGTGGTTCTCAAATCCGGTCCTCGGGACCCACTAACAGGCCAGATTTTAAGTATTACCTTGGGGGATGCAGACTAGAATACTGCAATCACTGAGAAGCAAATGAGATCACCTGTGATGTAATTTAGTTATCTTGCAAACCTGGCCTGTTGGTGGGTCCCGAGGACCGGATTTGAGAACCACTGGTCTAGAAAACTGAAACTGAAAATAGTTGACACTCACAAAGCTGGAGAAGGCTATAAGAAGATAGAAAAGTGTTTTCAGATGTCAATATCCTCTGGTTGGAATGTAATTAAGAAATGGCAGTCATCAGGAACAGTGGAAGTTAAAGCAAGATCTGGAAGACCAAGAAAAATATCAGACAGAACAGCTCGCAGGATTGTGAGAAAAACAATTCAAAACCCACGTTTGACTGCACGATCCTTCCAGAAAGATCTGGCAGACACTGGAGTTGTGGTACACTATTCCACTATAAAGAGATACTTGTACAAATATGGTCTTCATGGAAGAGTCATCAGAAGAAAACCTCTTCTACGTCCTCACCACAAAAATCAGCGTTTGAACTTTGCAAATGAACATATAGACAAGCCTGATGCATTTTGGAAACAAGTTCTGTGGACCGATGAGGTTAAAATTGAACTTTTTGGCCAGACTGAGCAAAGGTACGTTTGGAGAAGAAGGGGCACAGAATTTAATGAAAAGAACCTCTGTCCAACTGTTAAGCATGGGGGTGGATCAATCATGCTTTGGAGTTGTATTGCAGCCAGTGGCACAGGGAACATCTCACGAGTAGAAGGAAAAATGGATTCAATAAAATTTCAGCAAATTTTGGACGGTAACTTGATGCCATCGGTGAAAAAGCTGAAGTTAAAGAGAGGATGGCTTCTACAAATGGATAATGATCCTAAACACACCTCAAAATCCATGTGGGATTACATCAAGAGTCGTAAACTGAAGGTTTTGCCATGGCCTTCACAATCTCCTGACCTCAACATAATTGAAAATCTATGGATAGACCTTAACCACTTCCTTACCGAGTCATGTAAAATGACGTCGGCAAAGTGGTTGTCTAGATCCGGGCCGCCGTCATATGACGTCGGCCCGTTCTAGCTGCTACTGCGCGCCCCCGGCGGCGCGATCAGGGATGAGGCTCGTCCCTCGGACATAGCCCATCACTGATCAAGGTAAACAGCCAATAGAAATTGGCTGTTTACCACGTGATCGGCTGTGTCAATCACAGCCGATCACATGAGCGGCTCCAGCACGAGCCGCTCGTTCTCTCTGCAATGCGCGCCCCCGGGGGCGCGCAGAGCAGCGATCGGGGACGAGGCTCGTCCCTCGGACAGAGTCGATCCCCGATCTAGGTAAAGAGCCAATGAAATTGGCTCTTTACCACGTGACCGGCTGTGTCCAATCACAGCCGGTCACAAATGTCAACAGAGAACACGGTAACTAGCTGTCACCGTGTTCTCCTCCTCACACACTGATCCTGTGTGAGGAAGAGAGTGTGGTAACAGCTAGTTACCAACTACAGTGCACCCTAAACACACTGATTGCCCCCCCCCCCAATAAAGAGCACCTGTCACTAGCCCATCAAAGTACCCGAGTACCTGTCATCAGGTACTCAGATGACAGGTACTCGGGTACTCTGATGGGCTGGTGACAGGTACTCGGGTACTCTGATGACGGGTACTCGGGTACTCTGATGACGGGTACTCGGGTACTCTGATGACGGGTACTCGGGTACTCTGATGACGGGTACTCGGGTACTCTGATGACGGGTACTCGGGTACTCTGATGACGGGTACTCGGGTACTCTGATGACAGGTACTCGGGTACTCTGATGACAGGTACTCGGGTACTCTGATGACAGGTACTCGGGTACTCTGATGACAGGTACTCGGGTACTCTGATGACAGGTACTCGGGTACTCTGATGACAGGTACTCGGGTACTCTGATGACAGGTACTCGGGTACTCTGATGACAGGTACTCGGGTACTCTGATGACAGGTACTCGGGTACTCTGATGACAGGTACTCGGGTACTCTGATGACAGGTACTCGGGTACTCTGATGACAGGTACTCGGGTACTCTGATGACAGGTACTCGGGTACTCTGATGACAGGTACTCGGGTACTCTGATGACAGGTACTCTGATGACGGGTACTCTGATGACGGGTACTCGGGTACTCTGATGACGGGTACTCGGGTACTTTGAGTACCTGTCAACGGAGTACCCGTCATCAGAGTACCTGAGTACCTGTCACCTACCCATCAGAGTACCCGAGTACCTTCCACCTGCTCATCAGAGTACCTGACGCCTGAAGTACCCAAGTACTTGCCGCCTGCTCATCAGTACCCATCACTACTCATCAGTACTCATCAATACCTATCACGTATCAGTACTGATCATCAGTACCCATCAGTACAGTATCACCTATCACCTATCAGTCAGTGAGTACTACTCATCAGTACCTATCACCTGCCTGTCACCTGCCCATCAGAGTACCCGAGTACCTGTCACCTGCCTATCGGAGTACCCGAGTACCTGCCACCTGCTCATCAGTACCAGAGTACCTGTCACCTGCCCAACAAAGTACCCGAGTACCTGTCACCCTTCATACAGCCACCATGTCCAAGTCCAAAAAGGTTTATATACGTCGTCCGTTTAAACCTAAATACCGGTGTTATGGTAGCAGATAGCTGCCATAACCCTGGTATTTTTTTAAACGGTGGACGGTTGGCTTTTCGATAAGGGTGGTCCCAGCGGCGGATTCGCCGTGGGATCACCCTTCCGGGATGGCGGAAGAGGCGCCCCCCCCCCCCTCCCGACGCGTTCCGGTCCTTTTCCCCGCTTACCGGACCCGCCGGCAGCGGGGAAAACGATCCGGTCCCGAATCCTCACAGACAGGATGTCGAGTGAGGGCAAGCTTGCCCTCACTTGACTCTATGGTCTTGGAGGACCGGAGCTACGGAAAATGTTGTTGCCTAGCAACCGGTTTAAAGGTCCTTTTTTTTTTTTTTTTTTTCATTTTATATTATAATTATTATTTTTTTTTTTTTTTTTTTTATCTTTTAGTGTACTTGTGAGATCTGAGGACTTTTTGACCCCAGATCTCACAAAAAAAGAGGTCCTGTCGTGCCTATTTCTATTACGAGGAATATTTACATTTCTTTTAATAGAAATAAAAATGATCAATTTTTTTTTTTTTTTTAAACGGTGTAAAAATAAAAAATAATAAATAAAATAAAATAGTAAAAAAAAAAAAAAAAAAAAATTAAAGCGCCCTGTCCCCGTTAGCTCGCGCGCAGAAGCGAATGCATACAGGAACCCCGCCCACATATGTAAACGGTGTTCAAACCACACATGTGAGGTATCGCCGCGATCGTTCGAGCAAGGGGAATAATTTGAGCCCTAGACCTCCTCTGTAACTCAAAGATGGCAACCTGTAGAAATTTTTAAATTGTCGCCTATGGGGATTTTTAAGTACCAAAGTTTGTCACCATTCCGTGAGCGTGCGCAATTTTGAAACATGACATGTTGGGTATCTATTTACTCGGCGTAACATTATCTTTCACATTATGGAAAAAAATTGGGCTAACTTTACTGGTTTCTTATTTTTTAATTAAAAAAAGTTAATTTTTTCCAAAAAAACTGCGTTTGGAAGACCGCTACGCAAATACGGTGTGATAAAAAATAGTGCAATAATCTCCATTTTATTCTCTAGGGTCTCTGCTAAAAAAAAATATATAATGTTTGGGGGTTCTAAGCAGTTTTCTAGCAAAACAACTGATTTTAGCTTGTAAACACCAAATGTCAAAAATAGGCCTAGGCAAGTGGCTAGGATGCATGATGATGCTCCTTGGATGTTCGGCCCCTCTATATGGCTAGGCTGTGAAAAAGTCTCACACATGTGGTATTGCCATACTCAGGAGGAGTGGCAGAATGTATTTTGGGGTGTCATTTTTGCTGTGTACATGCTATGTGTTAGGAATATCCTATAAATTGACAACTTTGTGTAAAAAAAAAAAAAGTTTTCATTTTTTTCCCACATTTTCCAAAAACCTGTGGAAAAAAATGATATGTTCAAACGACCCATAATGCCTCATAGAATATACGTTGGAGTGTTTGCTTTCCAAAATGGGGTCATTTTGTGGACTTTTCCATTGTATTGGTGCTCTAGGGCCTTGAAAAGTGTGATAGGTAGTAAGAAAGTTTTATGTGTATTTATGCTCCTAGAACGCCTGAATGTGCTTCTTGGACGTGGAGTCTCTTTTTGTGGCCAGGCTGTGTAAAAGTCTCACACATGTGGTATCGCCATACTCGGAAGGAGTAGCAGAATGTATTTTTGGGTGTAATTTTTGCCGTGTACATGCTATGTGTTAGAAATAGCTTATAAATTGACAACTTTGTGGGAAAAAAAAGAAAAAAAAAAGAAAAAAAAAAAGAAAAAAAAAAATTTTTTCTTCATTTTCCCAAGAATTGTGGGAAAAAATTACAACTTCAAAAAACTCACCATGCCTCTTACTAAATACCTTGGACTGTCTACTTTACAAAAAGGGGTCATTTGGTCGGTATTTGTACTGTCCTGACATTTCAGGGCCTCAAGAAAGGAGATAGGCAGTCAGTACATCTGGTGTGATCAATTTTCAGTAATTGGTACCATAGCTTCTAGACTCAATAACTTTCACACAGACTAAATAATATACACTAATTTGGGTTAATTTTACCAGAGACATGTAGCAGTATACATTTTGGCCCAAATGTATGAAGAAAAATTTATTTTTTGCAAAATTTCATAATTGAAACTAAAAAAAAAAGTGTTTTTTTTTCAAAATTTTTGCTCTTTTTTTGCATATATCACGAAAAAAAAAACCCCCAGTTGTGATCAAATACCACCAAAAGAAAGCTCTATTTGTGTGAAAAAAATGATAAAAATTTTGTTTGGTTATAGTGTAGCATGACTGAGCAATTGTCATTCAAAGTGTGAGAGTGCTGAAAGCTGAAAATTGGTCTGGGCAGGAAGGGTGTCTAACTGCTCTGTATGGAAGCGGTTAAAAGAGCAGTGCGTGACAGACAGCCCAGAAATCTCAAAGAACTGGAAGACTTTTGTAAAGAAGAATGGGCAAAGATACCTCAAATAAGAATTGAAAGACTCTTGGCTGGCTACAAAAAGTGTTTACAAGCTGTGATACTTGCCAAAGGGGGCAGTGCATGCTATAAATTCTGCAGGGTTTCCAAACTTTTGCAGACGCCATTTTTTTGTTTTCTGTAATTTTGAAAGTGTCAATGATGGAAATAAAATCTAACTTTTGTTGACATATTATAAGAATGTCTAATCTGTAATTTGATGCCTTTTGGAGATTTTTCCATCTTTCCTTGGCTTCCTTATGCACATGAAGACAAAATTTTTACCTGGGGTGCCCAAACTTTTCGATCCCCACTGTATCATCATTAGTCATTTAGGTCAACATTGGATCATTCAGAGATCTTCACTGAACTTCTGGAGAGAGTTTGCTGCACTGAAAGTAAAGGGGCTGAATAATTTTGCACGCCCAATTTTTCAGTTTTTTTATTTGTTAAAAAAGTTTGAAATATCCAATAAATTTCGTTCCACTTCATGATTGTGTCCCACTTGTTGATTCTTCACAAAAAAATTACAGTTTTATATCTTTATGTTTGAAGCCTGAAATGTGACAAAAGGTCGAAAAGTTCAAGGGGGCCGAATACTTCACAATGCACTGTATATATCTCCATCCATTTCTCTCTCTCTCTATTTCTCTCTCTCTCTCTCTATTCCCCTCTCTCTCTCTCTCTCTATTCCTCTCTCTCTCTATTCCCCCCTCTCTCTCTCTCTATTCCCCCCTCTCTCTCTCTCTATTCCCCCCTCTCTCTCTCTATATTCCTCTCTCTCTATTCCTCTCTCTCTCTCTCTCTC